>NC_134570.1:151167141-151526516 GCF_050947875.1 Dermacentor variabilis
TTAACCAGGAACAAACCAATGTCCTCTCCAAGCTTAAACGGCCGCATCAGGTCAGTCATTTTGAACGATACGCGTTCTCCTGCACCGTGTGCCTGACTTCCATTACGAGCGCGTTCTATCTCTATCTCGAGACGCTTCATTTCCAAAGCGTGTTGACGGTCGCGCTCTTCTTTTTCTTTCTCTTTTTGTTCTTTAAGTTCGCGCTCCTGTCTTTTTGCAGTCTCCCTCTCTTCAATGGTCTCAAGGCATTCCGACAGCTCGTCATCCTCAGCCTCTAACTCCAGAATAGCCTTTAGCAGTTCAGGTTTTCTTAGTTTGTCTGAGACATCCAGACCCAACTCTCTTGCAAGCTCCAACAATTTCGGTTGGCGCAACGACTTCAAATCCATGGCTGCTCTGAATGCTGCTTTCTCTACTGCTTACTATTGTCTTGCCGCAAACTAACCCGGCAGCAACGACAACCACAATTACCAGCTCTGTTTCTAACACTAACAAAAGCCTGGCAAAGCTCAGAAGAAGAAAGTCCCGCACTCACCAAACCTCGCAGCCAAGAGTTCAGCGCAGTCGTTCCGCTGCAGGCAACCAGTCATCACACAGGGCTCGTTGCACTGCTCCCGGATCGTTGTTGAGCTGCTCAGCATACCGTCAACTGCATCTCTTTGCTTCTGACCTCCGTTGTCGCGATCCCACCGCTGGCAGACAGTTATTTGGGTCGCACCGCTGGTACGAGTTGTTGTGGTCGTACCCGCTGGTACGATTTGTTGGGAACTCGGCGCTGACGCCCGTGGTTGTACCTGGGTCGCAAGCCCCAAGGGTAGCGTTGGCCTGGCGGCCTGGGGTACAACTGGAAGCATCCGAAGGTCCCGGCAAAGCATGAGTCGACTGGTAACAACAAAACAACTTGTTTATTTTAACATCGCAAAGAGTTGGCGGTCAGGTTGACCGAAGTAGAGAGACGGGAGAGCACTTTACTCAACAGAAGAAATC
Organism: Dermacentor variabilis; assembly: GCF_050947875.1. Classification (NCBI taxonomy): domain Eukaryota; kingdom Metazoa; phylum Arthropoda; class Arachnida; order Ixodida; family Ixodidae; genus Dermacentor; species Dermacentor variabilis. The sequence continues at coordinate 151,168,129 of NC_134570.1, forward strand.
GGAGCCCTCCTTTTGGCGTCCGGGGGCAGCTGTTTTTATACTCTCGCAGTTGAGGGCAAGAAGGAACCCCTCAATAGACGAGCACGTGATTGTACAATGGGCTAAGGTGACGCACACTGTCGTAGCGCCGCCGGTCGGGCACAAAGACTGGGAGGAGAAGGTAACTTCGGCTCTCGTAGCGCCTCTGGTCGGGCACAATGACTGGAAGGAGAAGGTAACCTCGGCTCTCGTAGCGCCTCTGGTCGGGCACAATGACTGGGAGGAGAAGGTGACCCCCTGCTGTCGCATCGCCGCCGGTCGGGCACAATGGCACATACACTCACACACGCACATGAAGACACGTGGCATCGGAACATGCCTGGAAACGCCTGGAAACGCCTGGCGGGGAGCGTAGCGGCGACGCCGAACGGGCCAAAATGTCTGCCGCTTTGTTGCAATCGCGCCGGCTAAACCGCGCGTCGTAGGCGAAACGTAACATAACGCTGTCGTGTTGAATGCCTGAAAGGTTTTAGGACGCTGCTTAGCTGTGACAGCTTGCTAATGTTACGGTGTCCCTCCAGCTGGTATTTAGCAAAGAGGGCACTGTTGACCTTGGCGTCGATGTTCTTCTGGTCTCAAATGTTCACAACGGGTTTTGTTTCTGCGTTTGATCAGTACAAACGACATTGTCAGTTATTTTAACGACCCTTACAATTCTAAAAAAAAGGCGTGTTGCTGGCTTCCATAAGAAAGTACCAAACGCCAGTCTTGGACCATACAATTAACTGCCAGCAAAAAAATATTGTTGACCTATTTGTTCCACTTCGCTTTTCGAGAAGCGTTTTCATATTTCATTTGGTATGGATTAGCGCAATATGAAGAAGAAACAAAATAATGAAAGAACTCGATGCCAGGTCTTTCGGATCTGCGTGATTAAAGGGTTAACTGAACGAGATGCCTCGTTGTGCATTCGCGGCACATGTGGCTGTCCTTAGTACAGCAGAGTCCGATAAGCAGGAATAAGAGGCTCACGTCGAGAGTTCGGAGCTCAGTCCAGTGCCCACGTGCACATTCAAATTTTCTTCCTGCATTGAATGCGCTGCACCGGATACCCTGCAGTACAACATAGGTATTTCTCGGCCTTTGTTATCGCTTTTTCTACATTAAAAGATGATTGAACGGAATGTCTCATTTCTGTTTCGGTGGGGCAATCTAAGCATGGCAAAAGGTAATTTCGCCCGGTGGTATTGTAAGGCTCCTTTCTCAAAACAATTTTTCTTTCTGATCTACCTTGCCTAATGAACAACGAATCCAGATGATAATGGCGATGCAGCAACATTATTGTGAAGAAAGTACTTGGTATTCACAATATTAATTCAGCAATTTGCTGTATGACCGCTTCTCTATGATTGCTTCTTGAAGCACGAATTAGAAGCGCCAAGTCTATAGCAGAATGCACTCTGTTGTTAGTGGTATCACCCTAAAGTATTTTCCCCTAAGAGCATGGCCCCGGATCTAAAACACTTATAGATGTGCACCTGCTAGACAAGAAAATTATTTATGTAAATGGGCAATAGTCTAACACGCCAAGTTAGCAAACATAGGTGCCTTTTTCGCGTAGTTTTTGCAATGTCCAGCATGAACGGGAATGCGTGTGCGTACAAGGCTCGTAGTGGAAGTCAGAACTCATCGCTGGTTACAGCAGAGCCCATTCAGCAAAGCGTGAGAAGGCATCAACCAAGGAGGTTAAAGAAAAAATTATGGAGTGGAAGTCACCTATACAGGCCTATGAGCTCGGATGAAGCCGGCGGCGGCCTTCATGTGCAGGGCAAGAAACGGCCTGCCAAGGGTTTTGCAATGCTGTTCGCCGACTTTTCGAACGGCTTTTATTGCTTGACTGATTTTGAATTCCTAATGCAAGACTGAGACAAGCCATATTGGAGGTTTCAGGATCACGGGTATCCGAGTACTGGAGCATTTTTCCATATTAGCGGCATATCATTATGCAGACTCGCAAAGTAGAAAAAAATTCGCTCAATAATTAGCGTTTATTCACCTTCTTTTGTGCACTGTTGAAATTGATCAATCATGAAAGCTGTCATAATAAAGCAATAAAAACAGAAAATGACAGCATGAGAAATCGCTGTACACGCAGCAAACATAAGTATTCATTATTATCTTAATTATCATCAGGTGCAGCCGTCGCTTTAGCATCCTCATTGCACGGAGGGTGTCTGAACTTTGGTGGCGGCCGTTTGCTTTTAGCGAGGAATATAAAATATTCCTTTACTCTAGAGCAAGTCAATGCTTATCTGCAGCCTTATCTATAGTGAAGGATAGTGCGCTTAGCAAGGTTATCAAGGGAGATTCCCTTGATAACCTTTCTAATCATACCACACGTGCGGCAAGAACGATAAGAAAAAGTAGATCTAATGGAAACCGCTCTTCGACAAAACAAGTCTTATCAGGCACAGAGGTCAATCGTGCGTGAGCTCGTGAAAGCCTTTCATATGCCTATGAGCGGAGATAAGAGCGTCACTCAGACTTCCGTTCGCTTCTCTGATAGGGAGTTTCGGTTCTTGGCCAACTCAATCGGGTACACGGGGTAACATGTGATGTTCAAGACGCCTTGTTTTCTTCTGTTTCGGTGTTGCTATTTATTCGTGTATGTGTGTGGAATAAGCACAAGTTAGCACTCATGCTTGTTTTTTTCTTGACTTGTCGTCTCTCCGCGCAAACTTTCTCAGAATGTTTTCTGACTGGTACCCATCAGGAATACTTGTTCATCAAAATTGACAGCATTATATCTACCGATTCGTCCTGCAATCCACTGCACGAAGACATTGAAGGCTGCAACGAAGCACTCTGCACAGTGTTTCATGCTGCCTTTACACTCGGCATGGCTGCTAAAGCATCCAAAAATCAAGGTACGACGCAGCTAAAAAGGTCATGAACAGTGTTAAAAGCGCGCCCCCGAAGTTTATTTAGGAACACCGAGCGTTTGCTGTCGTCACCATCCTCCCATTTATGTGCCCTAAAATTTATTTTCTGAATGTCAGAGTCAATTGAGGAAGCTTTTGCCTAAAGTATTCTGATGTACATTAAATATCCATTGATCTATATATAGTCTATACGGTAATGAGCGCGACAAAGACGAAGCCGCATAGATGATTCAGCGTTCAATTGGTTTTGATCAGCAGGACGTGAAATTCGCGCTCAAGGCGCTGAAAAGATTGTGGCTTAGAAAAGAAAGCTCAACCTACGCGACAAGAATAACATGCGTAAAGACCTGAAAAGGACATGTGAATTTAATGGATATGGAAGAAAAATCATACTTCCAAGAGTAACCAAGAAAAAAAAGAATAAAGATAAAATCACGCAGGAAATTTTAGTACCGTGACATCGGACGAATAATTCGTGGGACACAGGCACATAGCGCGCAAGGCTATCACGGTCGTGACTTCAGATGAACCATCGTACGGAAATGCCACAATTATCGGAAGCATCGCTCGAAACGGGCGTCTTCTTGCGCAAATCCGAATATCCTTCATCTATACTCATTGGACTCACCGGGAGACTCACCAAACGTGACTGCAGTATGCGCCGTAGACCTCAGTCAACGACCAATGATAATCTTTGTCTATGCCTAAATAAAGGCTATCCTCTGTCAAATAATTATTTAGGTAATGACATACTTTAGTCTTTGCCACGCTTCACGAACCCCTGAGTAAGCATTGACCGGTTTTATGCTCATCATGTTCCCGTTGCCTATAAGCTAATGGACATCATTATTCCATTCAGTTCAACTACCAAATTCTCCAAGGACGTGAAAATTCCCAGAAACAGGGGCGGTCATCCAATGGATCAAAATGCGGTAACATAAAGCCGTTAAGAGGCAACTTAGAAAAGCAGCAGCTAAGATTAAACTCATTTGTGCACATGGAGGACTGCAACGTGCCGTTAAGTGTAAGATTGTCTATTGCCGAGGAGAACATGGCGTGCTCCTAGAGGATCCTTGCAAAACGTTGACATGTGCGCATCCGACTCCAACTCTAACTCTACTTTTTCCTTCCAATATGAGGCAGCTGCTGTACAAGGTGTTAACTGCGATTTCATTACGGCCGCCTACAAGGGCTAAGTTGTTGCGCGAAAGAGTTTCTTGGACTGTTTCAACTACTTAGCGCATTTAACTTTATCAAGGGAGAAAAAAATTTCCAAATAGTAGGCGAGGACAGCCGCGATCAAACCAAACATACAGGGTCTTATCTGTTCCCGAGTTCCTTTAAATTAGAAGTTTTGGGCAGCTTCGCCTTGGGTTCTGTTGTTTTAGAGCGCAGCTCTGCGCACAGTCCTGGGTTGAGTGTAGGCGTTCCTCGGCGTAACTGCGCGAACGCGCTCATGCCGCTGCTCGCGCGTTCGTCATCCGCTTCTTCCACAGCGGCCTCCGATGCGCGCCATTCAGTAGCACAAAAAACGAAATCACAGACAACTCCTCGTCCTGAAGGAAGTGAAACATGCGACTGAATAACTAGACCAGGCAGTTTTTTGACAAATATGACACACACGGCAGAAGTACCAACTGCGTGACTGACAACGGCGTAAAACCTAGACGTGAAACGCTGCACCATGCTCTCAGTCTCTTCTTCCCCTTCGACCTTTGTTTCTTGTAGACCAAGCATATCGACATCTTGGTCAATTAGAAGGCGCAGCACATGACTCTGCTTTTTCTTTGTGGCTAAGCCTCGTACATTTAGGCTGGCAACGTTAAGCGTGAGTACGGAAGCCATTTTGCTGCGGAACATCGCTGTCGCCGCGATGTTCCGTTTACATTCCAAGAGCTATAACACTAGAGAGTTTCAGCAGAGCATTTAACGGTTTGCACCGTAGATAGCGGCGTATCATAAGAATTTGCACACACCTGCTCCGCAGAACGATACCAGGAACACTGACGCACATGCGCACAACGCACATAGTGGCAGCGGAACGTGGAACGCTGACCACGTTTCATAATCGTTTCACAGCCAAGCTGAGGGCACGTAACTGGCTTCTCTGAGAGACGCGCTTGTTAGATAAGCGAAATCAATGCGGTTTATGCCGTCTCCGGTAAGCGTGAAATATGCACGAAGAGGAGCGTAAGCAACGCGCTGCTAAAACTGTCTACTGTCGCCGTGCGCCGTATGCTATGTGTGCGAGTGAGAGCACGCGAGGGGAGCCGACGATTGCAGCCCCATCTGGTGCGCGCTAGTGACGAAGGAGGAGAGAAAAAGAAGGGAGGGTGCTTAAGCTTTTCCTTCAAGAGTGGAACGCGATAGCGTTCCCGTCTACCCGCCAAGGGGTGTAAGACATTGCGCCACGGCGCAGCGATCACTTGCGAGGTGCCCTGCATCGGACTTTGCATCCACCAATCACGCGCTGAGCGCCGAGCAACGCAGCGTTCGGCGCGGCAACGAAACGTGCGCCCGAGCAAGCGGAACGAACCAAAGAACTCGGTGTCTCGGAGGGAGAAATTATCTACGCGAGCCAAACGTCGTTATTAGCACGGAAAGCCGGGCCGCGACGCGACATGAAGGCCGACGCGATCATGGGGCTGACGCCTCGATGGGATCGTCCTCTCTCTCGCTTGGGAGCACCACGCAGACGCATTACTCCTCGGAAGCAGCTCGGCACACATCGCAGGGGACGCTTTCCCACTAGACGCGCTACGGCGCAGCGATCAGGTCAGAGGCGTCTCTCATCGGACGCTGCACCTAGGAATCGCCCTGTGAGCGGAAAGAGGAGCCACGTCCCCAAAACGTGAGGGTGCGAGTGACGAGTGAAGTTGGAAGGGGAGAGAGCGAGAAAACTTATTAAACGCAAGGATAGTGGGGCATCCTCGCACCGGCCCCCGCACGGCCCGAAGGGGAGAAGCGGGCGAGTGGCGCGGCACGTGTCGGGGCAGCGCCGCACATTGCGAGGAGAGGGTCTTCTGTGTTTGCCGCAAGATGGCTCTGCGTGTGCGCAGAGCGCAGAAGATATGTACAGGCCCCGCACACTCTCAAGTTCAACAAATGGCCACAGAGGGCGAAAAATCAATCGAGGCGCGTTTCAGCGTAAGCGCGCAAGTGGAGCTACTGTAATTTGGTCGAATACTTTAATTTGTGCTTTCTCTGCTAGGGGCGCTGAACATGCTGAACTTTTTAATTTACACAAACCATTCACATGAACAATCGAGGTGTCTAAGGATGTGTTTTTACCGCAGGCAAATAGGCAGTTGATTTTTTTTTAATTTGATTGTTGAAGCTGCTTTTTAGTCATAGCGTCAAGGTTTTTGTACTTGATTAAGCACCGACAGCCGACAGCCTATTGGTATCGATGTGTTTCCTGGCCGTTGGCGTTCGAATACTACGGCGGTAAAACGTTTTCGAAAGCATGCTGGTTACGTCTGCGAGTCATTACACAGACTTGCTGTAAAGAGGTCTACTCTCGGCAAAAAATAGTGCCTGATTTTGTTTAGGCGTTGATTATCATAATGAATGCGGCGGATGTTGACGGAATACGCTTGAAGGTATGTTTTTATGCCGTTGATCTCCATAACACCGTAAGAACGCAAACCGATGTCACAGAACACCCGATGCATCGTTGTGTGTTCTCCGTCATCGCTTGTTTGCTGTACGCCTACTAATTCTTCACTTCTTCTTCAAGTGTTGCATCCTCCTTTTGTCCTTGTTCTCTTGTGCTTCACTTACAGTATGTCGTTCCGTCAGCTGTAATGCGCATTTGCAAAACCAATACGTTTGATAAGACGCAGTGGTTATCATAATTTCACTACACATATATTAAGCTGGCACATATGGTTCAGATACAGATACCTGTATGCGGACTTGCACGACGTTGATGCGGAGATTAGGATAATTATGACACCCGTAAGGAAGAGGCAGCTGACGGCTGTAAGCTGTTGCGTTCTTTCCGCCAAATTGCCCGGCCTGGTAGTGCTCTAAAGATCCTGTATAAAAGTGACACGCGGTGACAGGGAAATTATTATGTTTAGCAGCCGACTGTACGTTTTGTAGCTTAGGTCTTCTTTCTTGTGCGTTTGTGCTACCCTTAATGAGCCATTTCTTGACTATGTTCTTGACTATGTAACCGCGTTTGTGTGGATCCGTAGACGTGTGCTTTTTGTTGTACTTGTAAAATGCAAATAAAATATTTTCAAGCTTACTCAATCTTTGGTGTGTGCGTTTATTCCAGTCGAGGCCATCGTGCCACCTGGAAACCGCACTCTGTCAGTAGCCCTACACGAAATGCAACAGCTGGAGCGCGGCGGCACAACTCGGGGTAACGGCAGCTCGGGATGCCCTTAAAAGCTCGGGATGCCCTTAAGCTCGGGATGCCCTTAAAAGTCAGTTCACAGTGTGCCTTAACTCGATATGACTCAGCGCTACATATATTCTGCTGCGCCTTGATCGTGCTCCCGCCAGTTTGGTTGCTGTGTGGCAAACGTAGCGCCAACATACATCTGTAGGCGCTACGTTTGCCACACAGCAACCTAACTGGCGGGAGCACGATCGATGCGCAGCAGCCAGAACCCAGTAGGTAAAGCGACCATACTGTGCAAAACCCCGTTTCCGTTTCCTGTTGTACAGCGCCACCTGTGGTCACATACTTTAGTTCACGACGCCACCGCTACGCTTATTTCCGTAGCACTATGGAAGGTACAGTTTCCCTTCTCTAAGTTTGTATAGGTGTTCTGTGATATGTAGCGGAAACGTACTTCGCTACTCGTGTAACTGCGACTTCTGTAAGTTACGTGCTCATAAATACCGATATACACCGCAGTATAACTTTCTCGGCACGTTTCTAAGGCAACACCGCATTCACTAGAGGCACTTTTGTACCACTTTGAAGCATCGAACAAGTGTTACATTGTGCAAGGCTCAATGTACAGAAGCTGCATCGAATTTTCGCCATTTTCGTGTGGGCTGCGCGATGGGAAAGGTGCAGCCGTGCGAATTTGTTCAAAGGAGTCAAGAATGGCGGATTTGGCCTGGGACATCTTTTTTTGCGGCAGATTGTTAACAGGTTTCTTTTCCTTCGCGACGTCAGCGATCCTTCTTTGCGCACCGCATGCCAAGTAAGGCTTGCGCGCGTCGCCAGACTTTGTTGTTTCAATCGAAACACTCACGGGAGGCATTTTTGGATATTTTAGAAAAGTTGTCACAAGTGTAGGATTCCTTGCAACGAGGTTTTCAAATGAATATTCATCTACTGTCAGAAAGAAAAAAAACTGTACAAGGATTTGTGTGGCGTTGTTCTGCCGGAGCCCATGTACATAGCCTTGTACAGTGGAGGCCCGGGTAGGGATGTCTTAAAGAGAGTAAAGAAAATGCAAGTAGCGCCAGGGGTTAAAACCTTTTCTTTAAGTTACACACTCGTACGTTGCCAGTAAAAATGTTTTTACAGGAAAAGGGCTTATTTCTTCCATGGGGATCTCACTGCCTTATCTGCAAACAACCAGAAACGATAGATCACGTTTTTCTTCATTGTTGGGGAGGGGTACTTTTTGGGGACGTACTACAAAGAACGTCAAAGCAACAATTACCCCTCAACCCCCATGGAATACGGTATCTACCCATTACTAATGAGGATAGTTTTCCGTTTGATTTAATAATGTTAATTGGCCTCCACAGTATTTGGCGCTCTCGAATGGCAGGATACTACTGCGATCCCGACGCACGACCTACGCGAATTTATTTCCGTGAAATTGTGCATCGGTTTGTTGAGATTTTGAAGGCCGGTGGCGATACTCCCGCGTGGCTGTCGAGGGTGGAGCTATTGATGGCTCTAAATGAATTTTAATGTGACGAAGCCAGCCCCCTACCAGGCTGATTATGTCAATACGACGTGGTCATTGTATCCTGTATATTTTGTTTTGTGTACTGATATTGCTGTTCTTTCTTTGTCAAAGTCAGGCAATAAAGAAAAAAAAACTCGTGGTAGCGTCTCCGTCTCACACTCCGGAGGCCCTGGTTCGATTCTCACCGAGCCCATCTTGCAAGTTGTTTTTTTTATTCGTGAAGTGCCTCCCGGGATTTATCGCTCACGGCCAACGCCGCCGACACCAACGACACCGGCTTTTCTGCGACACGAGGTCTCTAACGCTGTCGCTTTAAAAAAGGCGGAGTCTTCAATCGCCCGAAAGGCCGGGGGGGATGGGAGGAAGAAAGGGGATGGGGCGGCATTGGGCTTAGGCAGCATCTGCGTATTTCGCGACCGGGAGCAAGGGGAACTGAAGATCACGGCTCACACTCGCGCACGAAAGGGAGGAAAGTGGTGAGGTAGCGCGGGAGGAAAAGGGAGTACGGCTTCTACTCCGCCAGCAACTGCGTATGTTGCGTGGCGGCGCGCACCGTATCTTGAAAGCGCTCTGCAAACGGCTCATACCATTGTGCGAGTTGTTTTCTCACCGCTGTTTGCGTGAAGCGATAGACAGCACGAAGGTCACTTCGCTCGCTGCTGCTGTCGCGCTTGCTCGTGCCAGCGTTTTGACAGCGAGTGTCCGGGGTCATTGTGTGTGATGTGTTCATGTTTGCCTGTGCGCGCATACACATTGCTTGTTAATTGAGGAAGTAAGCGAAGTTTAGACGACCAATATTACTGCTATCATTACTTTTAAGGCTGAGTGGGTGAACCTTACGCGTGCAGTATGCACCTCGAAGGAACACTATTTCAATATAGTACTACCAAACTTTATTGTTGAACAGCCCGAAAAGTTCTGGAATTACTTGAGCGAAAAGAAGAAGCCAGTAGCACAAATCTGCATCGGTGGTTCAATCAATACCGATTACAGGGAAATTGCGAGTCACTTCAATTATTATTTTTATAGTGTATTTTCTAACTCTGGCATTAGTTCATCTAGCGACAAAACGTTTCACCCATCCGAAGCTAATATTATTTCATACCCTGGCTTAGTTTCGATGCTGGTTAACTTAAAAACTAAATCTTCTTGCGGTCCTGACAGCCTTCCGAACATTTTTTTTTTAAACGTTATGCTGAAACTATTGCAAAGTTCCGTCTTATTATATTTCATGCTTCGTTGCTTGCTGGAAAACTACCGGATGACTGGAGGGTAGCCAGAGTTGTACCCGTATTCAAGAAGGGCGACTGTTCATTGTTAAAAAATTACCGGCCAATATCATTGATATCCTCATGTTGCAAACTAATTGAACATATTGTTGCCAATCAGATTAACGAATTTCTAGATAAGCATTCAATACTGTCTAATTTTCAACACGGATTTAGAAAAGGCTATTCAACAGTTACACAGCTTGTCACCGTAATTCATTCACTCACTTCATGCCTCGATAAAAATGGTCAAATTGACGCCGTATTTCTTGATTTTAGCAAAGCCTTTGATACACTTCCACATGACAAATTAATACTAAAACTTAGACATCTTGAGCTCCCTGAAATATTACTCGCATGGATAACAAACTACCTAACAAATCGCCGCCAGTTCGTGGAAATTAATAAGCAACAGTCTGGCTGTCTTCCGGTCAACTCGGGAGTTCCTCAAGAAAGTGTCCTAGGGCCACTGCTCTTTTTACTCTATATAAATGATATTACTACTTCAATACATCCCAGCGTGCAAATTAGGTTGTTTGCTGACGACTGTGTGCTTTTTAGGGAAATCACTTCAACAAATGATCAAACTGATTTAAATGCTTCTCTAGCTGGCATTACTGATTGGTGCAAAACATAGGAAATGCGGCTTAACGTTGAAAAGACGGTCTTTCTTCGCTTCACTCGTCAGAAAGCTCCACTAACCTTTAGTTACACGTTACGTTCGTTTCCCTTGCAGGAAGTAACAAAATATAAGTATTTGGGCGTCACAATTACTAACAACTTATTATGGAATTTACACATTGATAATATCTGTTCTTCAGCCTTCCGTAAATTATATTTTTTGCGACATAAACTTAGAAATTCCCCACCTAACGTAAAACTGCTTGCTTATTATTCATTAATTAGAGCTAAACTTGAATATGCATGTGTTGTATGGGACCCGTTTACTAAACAAAATATTAAATATCTCGAAAGGGTACAGAAAAAAGCCGTACGATTCATATATTCTAAATTCTCTCGCTATGATTCCCCCTCACAAATAATGCGTGATAATGGCATCGAAGTCCTTGAGCAGCGAAGGCAACACTTAAGAATTCGATTTCTTACCATGCTTATTAATGGAGACTTATCAATTAATCCTGCATCGTATCTGTTCAGTACAACGTCTACGCTTACTCGACACCATCATCCGAATTCACTAACACCTTTTTTTGCACGAACGGATGTATTCAAGTATTCTTTTTTTCCCCGAACTATAACAGACTGGAATAACTCATTGTTGCCTGTTTCAGTTGATTGACTCATTGTATTACTGTTGTGTCTTACCACCTTACTTGATTGAATAATGCATTGTAATGTTGTTGTGTTTAACCACCCTGCTTGGACCTGTTTTAGGTCTGCAGCATGAAATAAATAAATAAATAAAAAAATAACTGCCCACTAATTTGCTATCGCAATCGGTGCTTCACCTTTCGAGCGGAACTGAGACTTTTTCCGGCTAGAGAATTTTAGAAACAACAAAGCAAAAGACGAATTATGGTTTCTATAATTAAGTTATTTATTTAGTCATACTCATAACCGTCTCGTGAGGGTCATTACAGGAAGGATCAGTAACTGAACTGAACATAGAAGAAATATTTTAAGAACATTTCATCTAGAAGAAACACAGTTACTTACAGTGGGGTAAAGGCTAGAAACAGGGATCAGGTGCCTCAGAAAGACTGGCCAACATTTCGATAGGAGGACCTATCTTCGTCAGAGGCCGCCTTGTCATCCTCGGCATGTTAGTTTATAGGCTTAGTGCAGTGATGTCACGTGTGGTTGTTGTCGAAGGCGGCTGGTTGTAAATGGAAAGACTTCCAAGTGAATGAGAGCTGTCGTCTGACGTCTGTGAGCGTGGTTCGCAAGGCGAGGGGACGAGAGCGGGAGAGTGGGAAGGCGGGGAGAAAAGAAAAAAGAAAAAGAGAGACAAAGAACGCGGAAGGGCACCAAGAGGAAAGACAAAAGAAGAAAGAACAGGGAAAAAGAAGAAGAAGAGGGGCATGAGAGGGTGTTGGAAAGCGAGAGGTAGGGAGCATTCAGGGGTGTCATTGGCGGCATGCTTTTGTGGCTTTAGAAGAGCCGGTCAGGCGGTCAGTGCGCGAGTAACAAAAAAGACCCAGAAAGGCATCAGTTGAAAGAGTGACTTTAGTAGCGCAGTAGCAATGCGTCGGCTAATTTTGAAGGGGTTAAGATGGCGACAAGGACTCTGCGGTGCAATGCATGGGATAACTGGAAGGCAGCGGCATGGTCTTGCAAGGGACGTTAGCCCCAGTATTTCACCGTAGGTGGCGTTACGGCGGTATGCAGAAATGGCGGTACCCTGCGTGGCTGAGGCGCCAACAAAGGTATACTGGCGTCTGGGACTTTCGAATGTGTTGGTGAGGGTGTTTAATCTCTCTCTCTCTCTCTCTCTCTCTCTCTCTCTATATATATATATATATATATATATATATATATATATATATATATATATATATGTGGGAGTGTGTTTGTGTGTGTAATAAAGAAAAGAAAAAAAGGGGTGGAACCAAAACCGGCAGGTGTACATGGGAAAAGGGGGTCGTACAGTTGACATAAACATAAAATCAAGAAAAAGTATATTAAATTGAGTAGTACGGAGGAAGATTTTTTTCTTCCCGGAATGGAGGAATAGGTCAGGTTAAGGAATTAAGATTAGCTGGTGGCATAACTTATTTTGTGCCTTGGTTGATATGAGAATTTCAGATTTAAGTTACCGCTTTTAAGGTATCCAAGTTGCAACGTGCCAAAGTGATTCCCGTCGGCTCTAGGTAATTAAACTTGTTATGAGGTATGGTTCCGTACATTTCCTTTCCCGAGGTGAACGTAAATTTCTTTGTAGTATATAGAGCCCTGCTTTGTCGAATATATGACCATGGTTATTATATGACCATGTTATAAGACCATATTAACGTGGCTGGCTACTGCTTTAGGTAAATTGTGTTTTGTATCCGCGAGGTGACCAGTGAGTCTGGTATGAATTTGTTGATCTGTCTCACTTCTGTATTGTTTGCTACAAGCGGCACATTCAAGATAGTAGATTACGTTGCTTGATGTGCAGGTTGAACCCGAAGTTACTTTGTGTGAGTAATTCGACGCTGTACTTTTTACTGTAGTAGTAGATTGAATATGGTCGCATGTAGAGCACCTGAGGCGGCCACAGGGACCGCTTCTCAGCTTCGTCTTTGTTTTCAGATTTGCATGCACAAGAATATCCTTAAAATTAGTGTTGCGCCTGTAGGCTACTCTGGGCGGGTCGGAAAAAAAATCTTAAGTTTCTTGTTGCTGGTGAGAATTGGTTAGTATTTACTGAGGACGTTATTCGCCTTTGGGAATGTGTTTGAGAATTTAGTAGTAAGAAGAGGCATTGTTGTTCTTGTGATCCTCGGGCAGGGCTTGAGGACCTCGGCTTCAAGTTTGTTGCCAGCGGCACGGACGCGTGTACGTCTTGTACGCAATCGAATTGACTTCTTCTGTTGCTTGGCACAATTTCCTTCGCGGGAAGCGCAACTTCTGATATGTTGATTGACAAATATTTTCAACATGGGGACGCCAGCTAAATTTAACTTTTATGGCCGTGCCCAAGTATTTGAAACTACATACTTTTACCATTATATTATCAGCAATGTTATGACTTCGGCCACATGAAAGCAAGGCTTGAGCGGGAAAATATTAGATTATTTTACTGTAGAGTTATGATAAACACTGCTTCGTGTGAGTATTGGTCGCCCAAAATTACAGAAACTTTGCCTACTGATAGATACAGGGCTGCGCTTCTCCGCCAACATTTTCGTGCAATTTTCTGCAATGCAGAATCTGTAAGACGGTCTTACGAGGAAGTTTTAGCTCAAACACTGCTATCTAAATACATGAGAACGGAGAAATCGCCGTTCTCGTCAACTACTAGAAACAAAAGACAGGCGTAAAGTTTCATCGCTTACCATGAAGCAGGACACAGTCGTCTGACCTCCGTCATACCAACCACTATGGTCACTGAAAGCACGTGTTGTGACCCGTTAAAGCAGCGGTGGAATTTGGTCTGTGCTTATCGAAGCTGGGTATCTGCCCTCTTACTCTTGCAATTTCTCGCTTCCCCTCTTCACATATACGATAAAAGTCCACCTTGAGATATGTTTCCTCATCTACCGTTTGTTTTTATTCTAGCTGATATGATGCGTCTAACGGGTTCGCTGTTCTCATTATTTAATTGATAAGCCTTGAACAAACAAAAACGATAAAGATGTGCTGTTGTAAACACAATTATATCGTTCAAGAACAGCTGGCACATTTAGTCGGATTGATATCGCACTGGGTGTCCATCGTCGCCAGCATCTAATATTATCGAGCAAGCGTCAACCGCATGGCATGTCTACGTCCACGTAGCGGCGAGGGGTGACATGATCGGCCACAGCGTACGCAGGCACGCGATCAGAATTCTATGTCAATTGTCATGTGCTCCTTTGTTCGCTTCAGGAGTGCCCCTCGCCACTACAAGACTGCTGACGCAAAGTGCGGTCGATGCTGGCGCGATAATTATAAAAATTGCAATGATGTGCAGTTCTCAGCTATTCAAACTTATGGAAACGCATGGGGATGCGGCGCTTCTTGTGCTGGTAGATTGGTAGACTGAGAGCTGGCAGATTGCTGGGCGGCCAAATGCAGCCACAATGCATCACGAACTTTCTCACTTTCATTGTGCACTGCGATGCATCATCTCGGTGTCCTCAGCGCCGGCCGGGGGCGCAATAAGCGTTGGAAGCCATGAGCTCCGAGTAACACGTTTGAATCGCTCAGCATTGCACACGGTTTATTCATATCAGGTTTATGCGAATGTTGACACGAAATTGGCCTATACCGCTGTCTAGTGAAAGACGGAGACAACGCACGCGCGAATACCTTGACATATGATGCGAATATTTAAGGTGTTTTTGCAGTGAAGCATCACTATGCGAAGCAAAAACACGAGGCTGAATTTTCGTCGGCATGTTAGAGCAACTAGAAGTGCCTTTTATCGGACCTAAGTTCAAGTTTGTGCATGTGTCGCCCGAAACAGTAACAAGCCGCCCAGTTATTACATGACGGGTTACTGTAGAACCCGTCACTTATGAGTATTCAGGTATTCGATATCATGTGATGAATTTTTGGACAACGCATACTGAAAACCTTGTTAATAATGCAAACCGTATGCTAAGTTACTTACGTCGCAACTTTTCTGCTGCTCCCTCCTCAGTGAAGCTATACAACTTCACGAAACCTTAATGACATCAAAGCTTGAATGTGCTGCTTCAGTATGGGATCCTGTGCATAAATAGCTTATCACTGCCCTGGAACTTTTTTGAAATAACTTGGCTCGTTTTATTCCCTCTAATCGGAATAGCACTGCGAGAGCATAACAGTATCGAAAGCCAGCCTTTCCTTCCCGTCTTTAGCAGCTCGACGGAACTTTTGCCGCCTGAATTCAATTCATAAAATGCACTGTCATACAATTCCTCACGAAAAACATATTCAATAATTACAGTACAATGCACTTCGCTTTTATGATTGCTAAGGTAGGCATCCTATTCTCTTAAACAAAAATATTTTCTGTTTATTTTCTATTGCGCAGTGCAATTGCGTGGAACCACTTTGACACGGACATGAGAACTATTGTTGATAGTCAACGTATTCGCGATGAACTAGCCAACATGGCCTACTGTCCTATTCCTTTTGATTTTTCAGCCTTATTATTTCACAGTGCAGCTTTGATATTTCCTCTTTTTTTATTTTTACCCCCTTCCTCCTCTATAACGCATTTGGCTGTTAGGGTAAACTAATATCAAATAAATGAATAACACGCACGCGCAAGTAGCAATTTTATCTACGCACGTGGAGATGGTGATTCCAGAATACAAGAGTAGTACATAAATAAAAAGGTTTGAAAAAGGTTTCCGGAGATATCAGTCGGTAATAAAGGCTCTAAGAACGACTATACAGCCAGCCTCCTTCGGTTCTGGGAAGCAAAAACAACATTGCTAAGGCTAATTGTTGGTCGCAGGCGGAAAAAAGAAAGAGGAAATGCACGTAGGTTAACCAGACGCGAGTATTTGGTTTGCCAGCCTGGTCTGGGGCGGGCGAAATATAGCCTGGCAGAAAGATCAAAGAGAAAGAGAGGCATGAAAAAAAAACAGGATGGGTAGTTGCATTTCGAGACATTTACACAGGCCAGTATATCACAAGAAGCGCCATAGCGCTTACGCGGCATCCTGGTGTGACGTTAATTCCCGCCGAATGTGTAGAAATTTGTTCCGACAAAGGCCAATCGCC
Source organism: Dermacentor variabilis (assembly GCF_050947875.1). Lineage (NCBI taxonomy): Eukaryota > Metazoa > Arthropoda > Arachnida > Ixodida > Ixodidae > Dermacentor > Dermacentor variabilis. The sequence goes on from NC_134570.1 coordinate 151,184,572, forward strand.
CACCTGATGGAGCATTGGGGAGAGTGATTGGCCATCTGCATTGCTCTACCAGGCACTGGCAAAGAACATAACGCAGAGTTGCCATGCCGCCTCAGTGACAATTGGTTGCGGTTACTATACGGACCAATTGGTTACTATACGGAACGCGTAGGCAACGGTAAATGAATCTATCACTGGGTATACAGCAATCTGTCTTCGCGATTCCACTTAGGGAGTACGCAGGAAAAATGTTGCGGCGTCTAGCAATACCGCAGTGCTTATAAGCACTATGGATTCATCCGATGAGTGGTTGACTGAGAGAACTGTGAGCGAAGCAGCTTCCTGGACTGCCTCATCGTATTGCCGACCAGAAGCGAGGGATTTGCTTAGTTGAGTTTATAAGACGTGCTTTTTGCGAACTGTTCAGAATTTCGTATGAGTGATTGTGTACTCTATAACTTCATCACTTCCCACATTTGCGATGCAAATGCCAGTCGTGAAAGGGAACTTTCTCCAATTAAACGTAATCATGGTGAGGGTGACAACAGATACCTGCAAAGTGAAACAATGGGTTGTTTCGCAACTAATGACTGGCTGTTTATGGCAACTCTCGAATAAGGTATAGTGCGACGTCGCTGAAGGATAAATATTGAGCGTTGTACCTTACTACATGGCCCAGACAGAGGCTGTCTGGCGGGACGAGTTTGGTACTACTTGACATATAACGCTTGCCATTGAAAAACACTTGCTGTCGCTTCAAATCGGGTATTAAGAAGTAGCTCCACTGTGTACGGATAAGCACAGAAAAGGTATGTTGTTGAATATTCATTGGACCGAGTTTGATGACGTCTGTTGCACGTAAAAGAAAACGTCAGATTTTGTAGGTTCTAGAGAGCAGTTGTTTCGTATTTCGATTATAATTAATTTAAGGAAGTCGTTTATTAATGCAAAATTTACGAAAACTTAAGCCACGAGATGTTCCAACTGCGTAACCTGTCAGTAAAATGGCAACAACAATGCGAGAAGTTCTCCTATTGAGCCATATAATGGGATCAGAGTTAGGGAGTTCTTTTTGGATGGCTCCTTATTTCACTGCTAATTTGGGAATCAAGATTTTCCAAAGTCTATGAAATAATAGACACTGTGACCACAACGCATTACACAGGAGACGACCGCAGAAACAAGACAGGAAAAGCGTCGCTATCGTTCCTTGTCTCATGCGCTGATTTTGCTACACAAGACCAAGTAGCCCAAATTTCCATTTTAGTTACCTACGAAATACTGTAACGACATATGTATTACGCATTGGAACTTAGTAATCATCGGTAATCCTTGTGGATAAGTTGAGGCCATACACCAGAATTCTGCCTATCATAATAAACAGAATTCAACTTTCTCACCTGAATAAAAGCCCGCGCACCTGTTCAGACGGTAACAATTTTTCACCAAACTATCACTTACCAACATATTGTTCGTTGCGAGGCTCACTTAATCTAAGCGAAAATTCTTGAATGCTCTTATATATACTGCAGGAAAGTAATTTTGTCCCATCAGACGCTGTGTACATCCCTGCTTGCGAAAAAAATTATTTTGTACATTGTCTGATGTTAACGAGCGCGAGCAATCAATATGGAACACGAGGTGACACATGTACGGATAGTGAAAGGACTTCCCCCCTGAGATAAGATTTCAGTGGCAGGTGACTCCGCCCGCCGCTATCTCTCTGCTTCTAGTAATGCTTGTTTTTCTGGCCACGAGTCTGCCTGATAAAATGTCACAGGTACAGGCGCGCGTAAACACGCGGCAGCTTGTCTCCTTGGGCTTACACGCACGTGTAAACGCTTCTATGTAGGAACCCGCGTACGTACGCTTACGTACGCACATTGGTGTGCAAATAAATACTTTATCGTCATCAACATCAGCCCTTTTTATGTCCACTGAAGGACGAAGGCCTCTCCCTGCGATCTCCAATTACCTCTGTCCTGCGCCAATCGATTCCAACTAGCACCCGCGAATTTCCTAACTTCATCGCTCCACCTAGTCTTTTGTCGTCCTCATTTGCGTTTTCCTTCTTTTGGTACCCAATCTGTGACCCTAATTGTACAATGGTTCTCTGATCTGCGCATTACATGACCTGCCCAGCTTCATTTTTTTCTCTTCATGTCAATTAGAATATCGGCTACCCGTTTGCTTTCTGATACAAACCGCTCTCTTTCGGTCTCCTAACGCTATGCCTAGTGTTCTTCGTTCCATCGTTCTTTGCGCGGTCCTTAACTTGTTCTCAAGCTTCTTTGTCAGTCTCCAAGTCTCTGTCCCATATGTAAGCACCGGTAAAATACGCTGATTGTAGACCTTCCTTTTCAATGATAATGGTAAGCTTCAAGTGAGGAGCTGAAAATGTCTGCCGTATGCGATTCAACCCATTTTTAAAGCGAAGCTTTCTTTGCCTTATTTTTCGACTTTCCCACTGCTGCTGCTGCTGCTGTTAGCTGCCGTGGCTGCTGCTGTTGCGCACACCACGTCGGGGGGTGGTTCAGAGCCTGTATATAGATGAAAGGCGCGAGTAAGACAGGAAAGGCGACGGGAGAAACTCGTTTTAACCGCACCGTGTCGAATGTGCACAATGCCTTCTAGAGCTCCCTGGCCGTCGCCACATTAGCCGCTTCAAAACTGTAATTATCTGTAACTGCCCTCAGAAGCATTGCAGAAACTGCAGCGCTTCCCTTTCTACTAACGTGCGAGGCCAGAGGGGACGAAGATAGAACAGTAGAGAGGAGAAAAACACGAAGGAGAAGAGGGAGTTTCCATATAAGAGAGGCAGGAAGTGACGTGAGTAGGCAAGAAAACACCACCACTGTACGATAGTGGTAGCGGGGAAACAGGATATGCTTAAGTTAAAGGTACGGTACAATACGTTGCTACTATTTCTGAAAAATAAACACCATGCAAATATGTCAAGCGGGCAACTTACGCAGGGCGTGCCGAAGCAGAGCCGCATTAAAGAAAGCGCACCGCAACGTCCATTGGACACTACGGAAGCGGTCGACCGTTAAATCAACACTTCTGTGCCCGCCCCGTTAGCTTTGCAGCTATTACATTGCTAGAGGTCGTGGATGTAATCCCAATCGTGGCAGCCGCATTTCGGCGGGGGCGAAATAGCGTGCACACGTGCACTTAGAGTTCGGGAAACGTGTCAAAATTAATCCGGAGTCCGCCACTACGCCATGCCTCATCATCAAAATGTTGTCTTTCGTTTCAGTTATCGATCACCTCATTCTCTAATCACGGCTTCTTATGCACTCGATACCGTTCCTGAGATTATCTTGATATAAAACAAAGTCCATTTTTCTTCATGGGTTACATAAACATTCACCTAGTTGATGCTGCTTGCTCATGCCTTCTCCAATACGTTAGTTGTGTTCACGGTTACGGCCTTGAATCTCTTCCTTTTCTACCTACCCGTTGCTCTGTTTATGACTCAGGAACACGCAGTGATCATGCGCCGTCCATTTTCTTCTCCCCTTCTACCGAATTCGCTCTTCAAAGTCTTATTACAGATCATTTCCGCATAGCTCTCTGCTTTCAGAAGTCTTCGCATCAATAACACATATCTTGTTAATCACATGCTTGATCCGGTTAAGCTTGGAAAATTATTGTCTAGCTCTGATTGGTCCTGCGTGATTTCAATGGACGATGTTGAGTCAGCTTATAGAAACTTTGCCTCAATAATAGCCAATTGTGTCACTTCATCCACGTCTGTTCAGTCCCATAGAAGTTGTTCCTCTCCTGGGAATCCACGATTAACATCAGGATTACTTAATACCTTACGCAAAATGGGTAACTTATATAAAAAACTAAAAGGCAACCACTGAATCTTCTCTTAAAAGATCGCTACACACAATAATGTAGGCTCTTCGATTCACAGATGAAGCGTGCGAAGAAAAGCTGTTACGAAAATAAAGTAACTCTTTCTTTTTCTGACCTAAAAACAGTGGCGTTTGATCAATTCTTTTCCCAATAAACCTATAAGCCCTGCTATAACTAATATTACTCACGAAAGATCCTTTATCTCTACCCCAGCCGGCATCGCTAACTCCCCATGCAGTGAATACTTCTCCCTAATTCCTGTTCCATCTGTGCCGCCTGACAAGCTTTGTCGTTGCGGTCAATCATTTTTTTCCCCATAACCTCGGAATGGGTAAACAGGATAATAACCTAAAACGCTCTAATGCTGGAATAGACAATATTCATTCTGTTCACACAAAATTGGTTGCCAAAGTCATTGAGAATGCGCTCGCCTTCATAATTCACCTAATTTTTCAAACATGTATATTTCCCAGCAAGTTAAAAATAATCAAGGTAATCTGTGTATTTAAAAAAAAGTAAATTAATCACTAATTTCCAATAACAGACCAATTTCTGTTGTTCCAGTTTTGAGTAGAGTTATTGAAAAACTAATCCAAATTCGTCTGCCTAGCTATCTCGAAGAAATTAACTTGATGCAGCCTAAACAATTTGAATTCCGTTATGGGTATTCAACTACTCTTCCTCTTATTTGCTTTACTGATAAATGAAAAATCGAGATTGACATAGCTAACTTCATTGGCTCTCTTATTTTAGACTTCACTAAAGCTTTGAATAAAATTAATCATGTTATTTTGTTCTGTAAACTTGTTTCTTATGGCATTGAAGGATTCCATCTAAACTTCTGCTGAAGTTACCTATCTGGTCGCGAGCAAATATACACATTTCCGGCAAAAACAAAATAGTAATTAGCTTCGGGATTCCACAAGGTTTAATTCTCAATGGCCGAATGCCTAATTTTTCAAACAGAAATCATCCTATAAGCCGATAACTACACTCTTTTATGTTCGGGTAACTGTTTAAACAATGATATAACGACCCTAATGCTGATCCTATAGATATACCTACTAGTGCTTAAACAAACCTCTAATTAACCCTTCCACAATTAGATTTCTAATCCTCAGTGCTATACCCAAAAATGATTCGTAAGATCTGCCAATCTTTATTGATTTGGATGCTATTTATCCCTCTAATCATTATTCATTCCTTCAGGTTGAACATGTCTCACGTTTATCATTTAACTTGCATATGAATGAACTACAAAGTAAAACTTCATACGTAATTAGAATTCTACTCAGAGCTAGGTGTTATCTTGATTTACATTTGCTGGTTACTCTCTATTACACATTCATCGATAGCAATATAAAATATTGCATAACTTCCTTGTGTCGAACCTATCACTTTCATCTTTCGTCCTTACAACATGTGCAAAATCAAGCCATCTGCATTAACTAAAGAGTAATCACGGCTCAGATGTTACAGAACTGTAGCGCGGTCTTAATATACTCTGCGTCACTAATCTTGTGAAATTTAATGTTTGCACATTTGCATATCGACCAAGTAAAGACCATCACTTTCTAAAATTTGTTTACATGCAAGGACTTACCACCAGAATTTACACGTTTTTATTCAAAGAACAATCTTCTACTTCCAAAAGTCAGAAATAACAGCGGTACCCAAACAGTTCGTTTTGATTTGATTAAATGGTGGAATTATTTGCCTTATAATATTAAAGCTGCTCTTTCCGTGGCATGATTTAAACATTTCCATTGTGATTTGAATCGTAACCAATATCACGATTTGACAAATGAAATAACCTGTCCTTTATGTTTCTTTTGCTGAATAATGCCTATCTATTGATCGACTAGAATTGTTCAATCACTGAAATTAATGTGCTTGCCTTATTGTTTTATCAATAATTGGGGTATTGCTCGTATTTTAATATAACTGTCTTTATTACCCTTCTTTTGCTGTTTAGTAGTTTTCCATTTCATATAACATATAGAAGGGTCCCTACGGTCTTTTCACCATGGCACGTCCTTCTGTACAACATCATCAACCTTTGTATGTGGTTTTTATTGGAATAAGCTTCAAAATAAACTTCAAACTCAGTATGGCGACCGTAGACGTCACACGTGATCAAGCGGTCATGACATATACTTTATTTTGAAAACGAAGGCATCCTGTCCCCTAACCAGCATGGTTTTCGCAGGGGTTTATCGACCATAACTCAATTAACAGAAGTCATACACGATCTCGCGCTGGGTATTGACAATCACGGCCAAACGGACCTAATCCTACTTGATTTTTCTAAAGCGTTTGATTGTGTTTGTCACACCAAACTAATAAATAAACTAAAAAGCATTATCGGAGACACAGAAATTGTTGCTTGGGTTCGTGGGTTTTTGTTTAATAGGTGTCAGTTTGTTATTTTCGAACATACAACATCAGATATAGTATCAGTTACGTCAGGAGTACCACAGGGCTCCGTGCTTGGACCCTTGTTATTTCTCGTGTATATTAATGATATAATCACTAACATAGACTGTAAAATAAAGTTATTCGCGGATGACTGTATCATTTATAGAGAAATTAAAAATGATCAAGATCACTACTCCCTTAACAAATCACTTAGTAGTATTACGAAATGGTGCTCAGACTGGCAAATGATGATCAATGTAAAAAAATCAGCATGTATGACCATAACGAGGAAAAAAGAACCTTCAGATTTCTGCTACACCATAAATGGTACAGTTTTGACTAAAGTACAAAAATATAAATATCTAGGCTTAACAATAACGTCAGACCTAAGGTGGGACGAGCATATTCACCACATTACCTCATCTGCTATGCAAAAGTTATTTTTCCTTCGCAGATCACTTCAACTCGCACCCTTGTCAACAAAACTCCTAGCATACAAAACATTTGTTAGGCCGATCCTCGAATACGGAAACACTGTATGGTTCCCTCACACCCAAACTAACATAAAGAAAATAGAAACAGTACAAAGGAAGGCCATTCGATTTATCCACAACAAATTTAGACGTGAATGCTCTCCCTCTAACCTTCTAGCAATTTCTGGGCTCCCTACGCTCGAAGCACGAGCGAAACAGGCACGTTTGAAATTTCTTTATCAACTTCTGCATAATTCTTTCAAAATGGACCTTTCAAATTACATTTCTTATTCACAAACACGACCTACCAGGCACAAACACACAAACACCTTAGTAGAATATAAATGTACTAATAATGTGTTTAAATATTCCTTTTTTCCGGTTGCCATCCGTGAATGGAATATGTTATCGCCTCTCACCACTAACACAGAGTCACTGTCTCAGTTTGAATTAGAAATTGAAAAAATTGTTTAGCAAGTTAAAATTGCTAGTGCTATTATTGATCGTGCAAACCACCATGTACTTGTGTCCTGTGTATGTAGTCGGGTATGCACTGTAGCATACCTGAATTGCCATTTCTTACTTTTTTTTTTAAAGTTCGCATGTACTTTTGTTTGGTGTATACATTTTGTAGTAAAAATTGTTCATGTTTTAAGGTGCAAAACTGACGTTATACATGTATTCATACTTAACATTATCAGTGTTCTTTGTTTATGTGCATATATATAGTGCCCTCCTGCTATGGTCTCAGTAGAGACTGGCAGTATTGTAAATAAATAAATAAATAAATTTACGTGCCTAAAACATATAGAAAACGCCTTGCCAAGCTCCCAACAGACCATTTAGCTTGCCTGCCTACAAGTAAACCCTTCGCAAGGCACGCCAACATCATCGTACAAAGCTATCCATGCCTGCCATTAGGTTTTACACCTGCTGCAGGTCGCCGCCGTAGCTTGTGCACCAACCCAATGTACACCTTACTATTCCTGGCTTCAAAAGCAAATTTGGAGAGCCATTAGCATTGTAAAACAAGCAACGCTACAACTTCTTTGCAAAGTGCAGAGCACCCGACTACATGTTTATTCTGATGGTTCTGGTAAGCCTGATAATTCGAGATGCGCTGTTGTCATTCCAACAAAGTCTCTTGTAATCAAGCTGAAGGCATCTGTTAATACAAGTCATACGGTTGCTCAGTTTTCGGTAGCCGTCAAGGGAAAAACATTCTTTGCCAGTACAGTAGGCGTTAATCCTTAGCTCTCAGCCACACAGGAAGATCATATACGCAGACCTTTATGCATGTTCAATGATTGTTTGCTTCAACATCAAGAGTAAAACGGACTTCACTGGTGGAGCACTACATTATAACGCAACACACCAAACGGCCCTGGCGTGAGCAGGCCTACCGAGTGTCACGAAGAAGCATGAGGCGATTAGTTGTTAACGAAATCCTCAGTGACGACGTAAATGAACCTTTATCCAGCTTATAGGCGTCTTCCTTTGTATTAGTGAAACAGAAGGATGGTACTTCTCGATTTTGTGTGAATTACCCGCAAACTGAGCCAGATGACCGAAAATAGGCTGCCTACCGTCTTACCCGCATGTACGACTGCTTGAACCAACAAACGCATGCCCAGTACTTTTGCGCTTTGGACGACGCCTACGTCGTCCTCTGGGCGCTGGCGGCGCGGCATGGCTCCCGCTCGCTGTTGCCGGCACGCTGGGTCTCTGCTGGGGTAGCCCCTCGGTGGCCTGCTGGACAGCCCAGAGTTGTTCTTTTTGATTGTCGCTCCCTGCGGCTGCTTCGAGTCGGGGCGGGATCCTCCCAGACTTGGCTTTTCCCTAGTACGTGGTGCAATTCCACAGCATGTGTGCGAAGCCAGCCGTCTCCTTTCTGTAGACTCTGCACTTCTCTGTCTGGTATGTCTCGGGATACATTCTGTACATCAGCGACGGGCTGGGGAGTGAGCCCATCTGCAGCAGTCTAAATCAAACGGTTTGCTCTCGACTCAACCCCGAGCAAGGGGGTGGGAGGGTTCTGCGAGCCAGGTGGGAAGCCTTGGTTATCTCGTTGTATTCAATCATTCGGTCCTTGGTGCTGAACGACAGCGGCCTGTCCACCGAGGCGCAGTCAGTTAGCGTGCTTGCCTAGGCGTGCACCGTCTCGTTGTGGTGGGCGTTGCGGTCCGACGCCTCGCTCGTATGCGCCAAGAACCACTTCGTTCTCACTTGTTGTTTGCTGCCGTCGTCGTTCTTTGATGCCTGCAGTACGCGCACCGCTTCCTTCGCTATCCAGCCCTCGGCGTAATTCTCACGGCCTGCCTCGAGTCGCACAGCACCATGTCGCAGTGACGGTCGGCGATAGCCAGGGTCATGGCCACCTCCTCCGCTTGCTCTGCCTTGGTGCATCTCGTCTTGGTGGTCGTGCGAACGGTGCCGGTCACGTCGACGACGACCGTCGTAGCTTGGCGTACTCAGCCGCATCCACGTAGCATGCGTGTCCATCAGCCGCATCCTGGTTTATCAGCGCCTTGGTTCTCGCCACTCTCCTCCCTTTAATATACTCCGGGTACATATTCCCCGGTATCGAGTCCACTCTGATGTTGCACCTCACCTCGTTGGGGACGGGAAGGTGCGTCTGCTCCTAACCTTGGTATCCAATTACGAGGTTGGCCAAGATTTTCCAGCCGGCCTTACTAGTAGAGAGCCTTTCGAGTTGAGTTGGCGCGTTGGGCCTCCACTATCTCCTTTAGCGTGTTGTGCACCCCCAGCTGCAGGAGACGATGGGTGCTCGTTGTTTCGAACAGTCCCAGTGCCGTCTTGTAGGCTCTGCGGATGAGTACATCTATCTTTTTTCTCTAGCTCTTCTTCCACTTGTGGTAGGCCGCCACATACACTACATGGCATATGACGAACGAGTGGATGAGGCTGATCAGGCTCTCTTTCCTTATTTCGCTTTTCTTGGTCGTGATTCACTTGAGTAGTCTCATGGCGTTCGTCGCTTTAGCCATGAGCTGGGTGACAGTCTCGCCGTTGCTGCCGTGCATATGGATCGTCATTCCCAACATTCTGATCTTGTTGACTGCTGCGATTACGTTTCCTACTCTGGTCTTGACTTTGGTTACCTCGTACTCTCTGGGTTGCTCTTGGGTTTCCGGTGCATCAAGGCGGGTATACGAGGAGCTCCGACTTGCTCGGCGAGCATCTTAGCCCCGTTCCGTCGGGTTGGTCTTTGATCGCGTCGACGGCCGCCTGTAGAGTGGTTTCGATGTGGGCATACCTGCCCCCTTCCACCTACAGCGTTATGTCGTCCGCGCAAATCGTGTATCGGACCTCCTTGATGCTCCTGAGCCTTTCGGGTACTTCTATCATCACAACGTTGAAAAGCATCGGTGAGATGACCGAACCCTGAGGTATGCCTGTGGTTCCCAGATTAGTCTGCCTTTGCAGGTCCCCCGCTCTGAGCTCAGCCATTCTGTCTGTGAGAAAGTCTCAGAAGTAATTGTATGATCTTTCTCCCATCTTGAGTTTCGAGACTTGGGATAGGATTGACGAGTGCCTCACCTTGTCGAAGGCGCTCTGCAGATCGAGTCCCAATATCCCTTTGTTGTAGCGGGTGTTGCTGTCGATGATCTGATGCTTAACTTGTATCATTGCGTCCTGGGTACTGAGGTACTGCCTGAAGCCGATGATCGTTCCCGCGTAGAGGTCTTCTTTCTCCAGGTATTCTCGCCAGCTGTGGAGCAGGACGTGTTCCAACACCCTACCCACGCAGGACGTGAGCGATATGGGTCGGAGGTTGTCGGTGTCGGGTGACTCGCCTGGCTTGGGGTTGAGGATGGTCCTGGCCTTCTTCCACTGCTTCGGCAACGTTCCGGTTGTCCAGCATTTGTTGTAGTAGCTCGTGAGGCTTTCGATGGATTTGTCGTCGAGGTTCTTGAGTGCCTTGTTGGTGATGCGGTCCGGCCCGGCCGCCGACCTGCTGTTGAGGTGCTGCAGCACCGTGCGAACCTCTTCTACGTCTATGTCTCTGACGAGACGCTCGTGGGGCAGCCCCCCGTACGGCCCGTGGCGCTTCGTGGGCGTAGTTGGCAGGTATCTGTCGCTGATGCCCTTTGTCACCTTATCGGCTCCGTGTTTCGTGACTTCCCGATGGATGAGTTTCGTCAGTCGGTCCCTTTGGTGTGAATTAGTTTCGTCGAGCAGATGGCTAAGCAAGCTCCATGTTTTCCCGTTGTGCATCTGGCCGTCGGCGGCGTTGCATGATTCGTTCCACTGTTGCGAAAAAAATAAACTGCGTTCATAACACGGGACAGTACTTACAAACTTAAACAGCTATCCTTCTGAATATTCTCACCGCCCGCGACATTTCCAAGGGTGGCGGACACTGTGTTGTCAAATCTTACGTGGTAATTGTGCCTTGTCGATTCACAAAATGTGATTGTTTTTTCACACACATTTGAGCAATAGTTCTATCGATTTTAGACGGCGTTTCTTCCTATTCATTTGGCAGGCTTATCATTAAAACTCCAGAAGCGTCATTTCGGTTATTAGTAGGTGAAGTTCGTGGCTGTGCTGTTAGCCTTTATGTTATTCCGCCCTACCCAGAAAAGAGTTTGGCTTCTGACGAATTTCCACCACTAGTCTAGAATCGCAACGTGCGGTGCTTCGTGGGCCTCTGCACATACAAAAGACGCTTTGTGGAGAAGTTTTACAAGGTCTGCAGAACCCCTGATCCGTTTAAAAAAGAAGGGTATTCCGCTTGTTTGGGGTCCGGAGCAAAGGGAAGCCTGCTCCGAACTACAGTGGCGCCTGCTGACACCACCGTTACTGGGGCACCTTGATGAAGACGCCGGCACTGAACTCCACACTCATGCTAGCAACATCGGCCTTGGTGAAGTTCTCGGGCGATGGCAAGATGACGTTGAACGAGCTATTGCTTATTCTTACTGCACTTTAACATCTGCGGAAACAAACTGTTCTACAAGGCAAAAGAAGTGGTTGGTTGACGTGTGGGTGATAGCTGAATTGCAGCCGTATTTATACTGCTGTCCGCTCGGAGTGGTTTCCACCCATCATACCCTATTCTGGTTCGCCTATATCAGAGACCCTTCCGCACGTCTCACCAGATGGATCCTGCCTGTTACATTTACTCGTGCTTAATAAGATTCACGTAATTACTCGGACATCGATACTGACCGAAAATTAAGAGGACGCTTAAGTTTCAGCTTTAGTAGTCGAAAGCGCTATCATTCAAAGATCACTGAGTACTTTTTGACGCTTCCCGGCGACTGTCCCATATGTGACTAATTTTAACCGGGAACTGCAGGCGGTGAACGCTGTGAACGAAGGCGAGCTTTGCGGTTTTTTTTTTTTTTTTGATGGTGGGCAAGGAACCGATGGGGATGCACCGCTACTGCTAAGACAGACCTCAAACGGCAGCTGGAAAACGCTATCGCGTTAAAAGGGGTTTGTGTCTGAGATTCCAAGTAACAGAATAATATGTTCTCGTATATGGAAATTACAATCTCACGCTGGTCATGTCTGCATGTTGTGTGTAAGTTCTACTCCACGATTTTTCTGACGCATTTTACTTTGAAAGTTCAATTATTTCAGCAACATTTTTTGTGCTACACGGAGGGCCTCCGTGGTTGGGTATGCGTGGTTCGGAAACATTATTCACGAGAATACGGTGGACACCGGGCGGGGGAGGCCGTACAAGGACGCCGGTCAAGGACACCGGATTTTCTTCGACACGCGGCCCTTAATGCTATCGCATCTATAAGTGGATGATACTCATGTCAATATTCTGAAACCACCCACTTGCTAATTTTCTTTTTATTCTGGAGTTTTGCGTGTTAGAACCATGATCTGATTATGAGGCACGCCGTAGTGGGGCACTCCGGATAAATTTTGACCACCTGGGTTTTTTTAACGTTTGGCCAATGCAGAGCACACGGGCATGTTTGCGTTTCGCCCCCATAGAAATAAGGTCGCCGCGGCCAGGATTCGATCCCGTGACCTCATGCTTAGCAGCGCCGCGCCATTGCCGCTAAACTAGCACGGCGGCAGTGGCGTAGCCAGAAAATTCGTTCGCGGGGGATGGGGGGGGGGGCGCTCACGTTACAGCTCGGTCTCTTCCTTCTATATTTGGTTGTGGGACTAAATACATCAATAATAAGTGCATTGTCATTGCCAAAGATGCTGCAAACGAATTTTTGAACGCGGAGCACTGTCCAGACAAATAAAACATGTAATTTTTTATAAAGGAATATACTCGCACGTCCCAAAAACTGTACAGGACATAACTCATATCAATGCATGGTTTTCTATGCTTCTTGTCTATTTAATAAGCAAAGAAAATATCACGCGAACTTTAGAACTATATCAGTTCGAAACCAGCAAAGCAGTGCCTGCCGCTTATATGGAACATGTAAAGGCCGTGAAATGAACAAGTTCAGGACAAATAATTTAATGAAACTTTGGGCCAAACAATGAAATCTTCCTTACCTCAGTAAGGGAGCCTTCATTGCGGTGAGGCTACCTTATGTCACTCTGAAAGCTTCCTTACTGAGGGGCCCTCAGGGAAGGCTTCAGTGCTTCCTCAGCATAAGGTATCCCCAAAGCTACCTTCATGCGTCCTTACGCCGCTCCTGGCCCTGAACGGGCGCTTCACCTCACTGCTTAACCACGTGACGCTTGCTTGCGCATGCGCGCTGTCGCCCACCTGCGGAGAAGCGCAATCACGATACGTCTTGCCAGGCATGTTCGTTTCAGTCACGCGTGCGGCATGGAAGCGTTGCTAGGCGTTGCACGACGCCGGCGTGCCAGCGCTGCTGGAGCACATCAAGTTTTGCACTGTAATGAGCTACTTTTCTGAAGTTTAGTAAAGAAAACTAGAATAAAGCACCACACTTCTCTATATTAGCTCTTCAATTTAAAGCTGGTGTGACGATACAACATTTTTTATTGAATAATGGTGTTCGCGTAAAGCTTTTAGGAGATAATCTCGAACCCAGGCATGCGGCAACCGCTCCTTACGTGAGGACGGCTGAAGGGAGCTTTCAGAGTACGCTTGCTTCCTCCGTCGGTCCTTCGATGTAAGGAGGCCTCACGTAAGGTTAGGAAGCGCTCGAACGAAAGGAACGTTTCATTGTTTGGGCATTTGTCATTGAAGAACCTGGTTTATATTTTTCGTAGATATGTAACGGCCAGCGAAAAATCTCAATGACGGTGTCTTGTGTTTCAGTGTATTGCGAAGGAGCAGCTGTCACCGGTCGTGTATTTTCCTTGCACCGAAATTATTGTCGCCGCCGAGAGCAAATATAAAAAGCAGGAGATATGCAATATATACGAGCACATTAGCAATGTTAAGATAAAATTGATAAATAACAGAAATGCGTCACTGGAAACAAAGTTCTGTGCATGTATACATAAAACCTCGCAACAAGATATCTAAACATACGTATAAATCTCCCATAAATACACGTATCTAAGAAAAAGTGAATGTATGTAATGTGTTGTTCAAGGTAAATAAACATGTTGAGAAATCACAAATTCACAGATCACAGAATCCGAGGATACAATGGAATATAGCCGGTGTGCCAGTGGGCACACCGACTGGCAGTCCAACAATATCACGATGAATCCATTCCTGCTTTTCACGCAGGTGTTGCTACTTGGAGCGACAGAGACGGCCAGTGCAACGAATGAAGCTGTGTGTCGAATTGGCTCGGCTCACTCGAACGGAGTCTGCGCACAAGAACTGCCGCATCAAGTCGACACTAACTGCTGGACACCGCCCCTTTCATCGTCGTCGTCTTCGCTCTACATAAGGAATAGCCCGGTCTGGGATTCCTTCAGTGGGCACACCGGCTGGGAGTCCAACTAGATCCCGATCAATCCATTCCTGCTTTTTCATGCAGGTTAGTAACATCATCATCATCAGCCTGGGTACGCCCACTGCAGGGCAAAGGCCTCTCTCATACTTCTCCAACAACCCCGGTCGTGTACTAAGTGTGGCCATGCCATGCCTGCAAACTTCTTAATCTCATCCGCCCACCTAACTCTCTGCCGCCCCCTGCTACGCTTCCCTTCCCTTGGGATCCACTCCGTAACCCTTAATGACCATCGGTTATCTTCCCTCCTCATTACATGTCCTGCCCATGCCCATTTCTTTTTCTTGATTTCAACTAAGATGTCATTAACTCGCGTTTGTTCCCTCACCCAATCTGCTCTTTTCTTATCCCTTAACGTTACACCTATCATTCTTCTTTCCATAGCTCGTTGCGTCGTCCTCAATTTGAGTAGAACCCTTTTCGTAAGCCTCCAGGTTTCTGCCCCGTAGGTGAGTACTGGTAAGACACAGCTATTATATACTTTTCTCTTGAGGGATAATGACAACCTGCTGTTCATGATCTGAGAATGCCTGCCAAACGCACCCCAGCCCATTCTTATTCTTCTGATTATTTCCGTCTCATGATCCGGATCCGCCGTCACTACCTGCCCTAAGTAGATGTATTCCCTTACGACTTCCAGTGCCTCGCTGCCTATTGTAAATTGCTGTTCTCTTCCGAGACTGTTAAGCATTACTTTAGTTTTCTGCAGATTAATTTTTAGACCCACTCTTCTGCTTTGCCTCTCCAGGTCAGTGAGCATGCATTGCAATTGGTCCCCTGAGTTACTAAGCAAGGCAATATCATCAGCGAATCGCAAGTTACTAAGGTATTCTCCATTAACTTTTATCCCCAATTCTTCCGAATCCAGGTCTCTGAATACCTCCTGTAAACACGCTGTGAATAGCATTGGAGATATCGTATCTCCCTGTCTGACGCCTCTGTTTATTGGAATTTTGTTGCTTTCTTTGCGGAGGACTACGGTGGCTGTGGAGCCGCTATAGATATGTTCCAGTATTTTTACATATGGCTCATATACACCCTGATTCCGTAATGCCTCCATGACTGCTGATGTTTCGACTGAATCAAACGCTTTCTCGTAATCAATGAAAGCTATATATAAGGGTTGGTTATATTCTGCACATTTCTCTATCACTTGATTGATAGTGTGAATATGGTCTATTGTTGAGTAGCCTTTACGGAATCCTGCCTGGTCCTTTGGTTGACAGAAGTCTAAGGTGTTCCTGATTCTATTTGCAATTACCTTAGTAAATACTTTGTAGGCAACGGACAGTAAGCTGATCGGTCTATAATTTTTCAAGTCTCTGGCGTCCCGTGTCTTATAGATTAGGATTATGTTAGCGTTCTTCCAAGATTCCGGTACGCTCGAGGTCATGAGTCATTGCGTATACAGGGTGGCCAGTTTCTCTAGAACAATCTGTCCACCATCCTTCAACAAATCTGTTGTTACCTGATCCTCCCCAGCTGCCTTCCACCTTTGCATATCTCCCAAGGCTTTCTTTACTTCTTCCGGCGTTACCTTTGGGATTTCGAATTCCTCTGGACTAATTTCTCGTCCATTATCGTCGAGGGTGCCACTGGTACTGTATAAATCTCTATAGAAATCCTGAGCCACTTGAACTATCTCATCCATATTAGTAATGATATTGCCGCCTTTGTCTCTTAACGCATACATCTAATTCTTGCCAATTCCTAGTTTCATCTTCACTGCTTTTAGGCTTCCTCCGTTCCTGAGAGCATGTTCGATTCGATCCATATTATACTTCCTTATGTCAGCTGTCTTACGCTTGTTGATTAACTTCGAAAGTTTTGCCAGTTCAATTCTAGCTGTAGGGTTAGATGCTTTCATACATTGGCGTTTCTTGATCAGATCTTTCGTCTCCTGCGATAGTTTGCTGGTATCCTGCCTAACGGAGTTACCACCGACTTCCATTGCACACTCCTTAATGATGCCCACTAGATTGTCGTTCATTCCTTCAACACTAAGGTCCTCTTCCGGAGTTAAAGCCGAATACCTGTTCTGTAGCTTGATCTGGAATTCCTCTATTTTCCCTCTTACAGCTAACTCATTAATCGGCTTCTTATGTACCAGTTTCTTCCGTTCCCTCCTCAGGTCTAGGCTAATTCGAGTTCTTACCATCCTGTGGTCACTGCAGCACACCACGTCAACATCTTGTATGATGCCAGGGTTAGCGCAGAGTATGAAGTCTATTTCATTTCTAGTCTCGCCGTTCGGGCTCCTCCAGGACCACTTTCGGCTGTCCCGCTTGCGGAAGAAGGTATTCATTATCCTCATATTATTCTGTTCCGCAAACCCTACTAACAACTCTCCCCTGCTATTCCTAGTGCCTATGCCATATTCCCCCACTGCCTTGTCTCCAGCCTGCTTCTTGCCTACCTTGGCATTAAAGTGGCCCATTAGTATAGTGTATTTAGTTTTCACTCTACCCATCGCCGATTCCACGTCTTCATAGAAGCTTTCGACTTCCTGGTCATCATGACTGGATGTAGGGGCGTAGACCTGTACAATCTTCATTTTGTACCTCTTATTAAGTTTCACAACAAGACCTGCCACCCTCTCGTTAATGCTATAGAATTCCTGTATGTTACCAGCTTTATTCTTTTTAATCAGGAATCCGACTCCTAGTTCTCTTCTCTCCGCTAAGCCCCGGTAGCACAGGACGTGCCCGCTTTTTAGCACTGTATAGGCTTCTTTCGGCCTCCTAACTTCACTGAGCCACAAATATCGTTCTATTCGAACGAGTGATCGTTGTTTCGTCCTGCTGGTGTGCCCTCACTATGTGTGTACTATATTTTCGCACTTACGGAATGTTTTTGTTGCTTTTCTCATGCTCTGCGGGGACGTTGAGTGTAACCCTGGGCCCGGTACTACTGAGGAACTCTTTCGCCAGCTACTCGAAGGACAGAAAACCATGCAAAAAACGGTTGGGTGCAATAGAAGTTCAGTTAAAACAGGTGGAAGAATGTATGTCAACTGTAAAAGAACTAGGCTCTAAGATTGCCGGTTTGGAAAGCACTGTCGAAAGTCTTGAAAGAAAACTGGTCGACCTTGAAGATAGAAGCCGCCGTAATAATCGTATCTTATTTGGTATAACCGAAAAGGTGTATCAAACTTCGGCATCACTTTCTGAGACAGTGGTGAACCTATTTCATGACAAGTTGGGCGTACAGGTCTCCTCGATAGAGAGAACCCATAGGCTAGGACGCAAACAAGCAAACAAATCTCGGCCAATAATTCTTAAACTGTTCAATCACTGCGACAAAGTGAATATACTTAAAATTGTCATAAATTTAAGGGAAGCGAAGTCTCTGTGTCTGAGGATTTTTCCGCTGCTACAAGGACAATTAGAAAAAACTCTGCGCGAGTGCAGCTGAGGACAGAAAAGAAGGCAGGAAAGTGAAACTTGTATACGATAAGATTATTATAGATGATGACATGTTTCAATGGGACAGCACTTTGATGAAAAGGGTTCCAATTTTTCAGGAAACCCGCAGTGTAAAACGCCCACAATGAATAAATGATTGCCCTAAAAAGACGTTCCGGTGCATCAATGTCAATGCCCGAAGTATCGCGAACAATTTAACTGACTTTGACAGCATTATCTTAGCACATCACCCTCACGTTGTAGTAGTGACGGAAACGTGGTTACATCCAGTTATGACAGTGAAGTAACACCATGTAGTTATAATATTTTCCGGAGTGACAGAAATGGTCTCGGTGGTGGCGTCGCAATAATATACAAAGAATCTCTGCTAGTGTCAAGGTTACCAAACATTGACGGGCTAGAAAGTGTAATAGTCAAAGTATTCCTCGAGAAATTCCTTTTAATATTTGGGGGATTTTATCGCCCCCCAAACTCCTATGATACATTCATAGAAAAGCTGAATGAATTCTTATGCCAAAATGAAATCCGTTCTGCTAACTTGTTGTTGACAGGGGATTTCAACTTTCCGTCAATAAACTGGTTAACCAATACTCCAGAGGCTTTAACTAGCGCCTGTCAATCATGCCTCGACGTGGTGCTCTTGCATAATCTGACTCAGCTAGTCACTGAGCCCACCCACGTACGAAATTGCTCACAGTCAACTCTGGACCTCTTCCTTGTTACCGCCAACCGGCTACGCCGTAAGCCCCATGTGGATGTCTTAGAAGGAATATCGGACCACAAAATGCTAAATCTAACCTTGGAGAGAGAGAGAGAGATAATTTAATCGTAAGAAGGCAGAGAGGTCGGCCTGAGCTAAGGTGCTCTAGCCTGCTACTCTGCACAGGGGGAGGGGGAACGGGGACATAAAGGTGTGATCAGGGATGATGATGACATAGCAAGAAGGATGCGCAAAGGTGAAAGCAAGTTCAGCACTCTGATGATACATTCACAAATGTCATCCATGAAGCCACAATCAGGTTTCGCATCAAGTCCGTAGTCACCAATTCGAGTGAACTTAAAAATAGAGGCAATAGGACGAAGCTGGTGTGTGGGCCTCCCCTGCGTGAACAGCACAGGCGCCAAACAAAATCTTTATAGCATATAAAGACCTGCAATAAATGGCTCTAGCACGGCGAGCACTTGTAGGGCACCTTTAGCGGCCGGAGTCTCGAGACCACCGAGAATCACGCGCATTGACTCCACTAGGTGCTTCAGCATTTTTTGTACATTCTCCTTCTCGTTGTGTTCATCTCCTTGCTTGCCCGTAGTGTCACCGGTTTCATTGGCCCTATAATTCTTGGCTTCATGGCGCAGAGGACCGCTAGTGCCCGCTGGCATGGCCGTGGGCCTAGAGGGCAGCAAAGGCCATTCCGTGTCTGTATCAGCCGGCGGAGGTGAATGTTTTACGCTGCTCTCGTGGACCTTGAATTATCAGTAGACGCCGTTACCGTCTTCGATGCACGCACAGGCAGAGGTGGTCGTGGTACTCGTGCCACGCTAGGTAGTTCTCCTGAAATGGATTTGTGATGCCTCTGTCGCGAGCGTTGGTCACTTTTGCGAACAGATTGAGCAGCCTCTTTACGTGAAGATTGGTCTCTGGCCATTTTTTGAAGAATACGAACCTCTTGTTTCATCTTCGGGCATTCCTTCGAAGGCGCTTCGTGAGAGCCAGTACAGTTGGGACATTTATATGAGGACGCATCACAGTCGGTGGTATCATGCTCTCCGCCGCAACGCGAGCAGGTGGCTTTGCTTCTACAAACAGCGCTCACGTGTCCTACCTTGTGACATTTACGGCACTGAATAGGCCTCGGAACGAATGCTCGTACTCGGTGTATAACGTAGCCCACTTTGACAGACGCTGGTAATGTCGAAGAAGCAAATGTTAACTTGATACATCGGGAGTGCCCCAAGCGGCGAATCTCAAGAATGCGCACCGATGACTTCAAAAGACTCTTGAGGTCCGCATGCTTGATTCCAAGCTCCACGTCGTAAATCACTCCAGTTGTTGTCTCCTTCCCGGAAGTAATAAAGGAGCGGACGGGGATTGCGCTTAACTGTGGAATGGTCTTTAACTTCTCAAGTATTACGGAATTTTTTACATCTATTGTCAGGATGTTCTTGCGAGCGTTGATCCTGATCTCGTTAATTTGCCCAGGCGCCACACTTTCAAAATATTCGGTTAGAAACTGCCTGCTGAGGGAGTTCATGCTGTGTGACGCCGAGAGCGGCACGTAAGAAACCATGAAGGATTCTTGCTCACTCT
The DNA here is from genome assembly GCF_050947875.1 of Dermacentor variabilis. Taxonomy (NCBI): domain Eukaryota; kingdom Metazoa; phylum Arthropoda; class Arachnida; order Ixodida; family Ixodidae; genus Dermacentor; species Dermacentor variabilis. The sequence continues at coordinate 151,204,937 of NC_134570.1, forward strand.
TATGCGATGAAGTCGCCTCAGTCGACATACGGCACATCTTCTTCATGCGGCGGCCCATGACTACGGTGTAGTCGCTATCAGAGTCCATGGCTTCTGGCGTTGAGCTCTCCCAGGAATCGAGCTGGTCCGAGCTTCCAAAGGCACGCCGTCCAAAAATGAGCGATGAAGTAGACAACTGACCTTGTTCAGGTGGTCGTGGGAACATGTTCTTACTCATCCTTGATGCAATGATTCTCACGAAAATGGCAAGAACGTAAAAAAATGCATAACAGCGAGAGGCCCAGAGCACCAGTGAGCTCTGGGCACTTCTTTCTCTTCACAGCCCCCTCTAACCTTGGAACTGCACACTGCACCAAAGCTTCAGAAGAAAGAGATAGTTATTCCCTTGTTCTCACGTGCAAGTGACGTCGATATTTTAAATGAACTATACAGTTCGTTTTCTTCTTTTTCTTGTTTGTATGAATCACAGAGTTCTTCTGTTGTGCACATGTGGGCATTCTTCAAAAACTTAGTTCACCAATGCATAAATGATTTTGTGCCAAGAAAACGGAAAATAGTGCGCAGCAGCAATCCTTGGATGACAATGGACATTGCGCGTCTGGGGCGTAAACTGAAGAAAAGCAAGACGTCAGCACAGAAAACGCCTTTCACAGACCACATCCGATAAGATTTCCGCACTACGCCAGTCGTTACGGGACTCTATCAGTAAGGCTAAGCACTATTTCCACACTGTGCGTATGAAAAACTTTCTTGTCTTATCTCCAAGTAAGTTATGGCGATATCTCGCGCCGCGCAAGAAATCGGTTCTTGGCCTCTCTACAGATAGCGCGACTACGAACGACAAGTTAGAAATTGCACAAGCGCTCAGCCAGTACTTCAGTTCGGTATTCACACACGACAACGGTTTCGCACCGCAGTCCTATTCCATGGTTGATTTACCTCCAATCATACACAAGTTTAGTAGCCTACACCCGACGGGAATTAATTTGGCACGTGGCAACTTAGAATCTTTAGAAGCGGTAACTTAAATCGGAAATTCCGATATCAACAAAGGCACAAAACACATTATGTCGCCAGCTAACCCTAATTCTTAACTGCACCTACTCCTCCATTTTGAAATATGTTTCCTGCCTCCTACTCAATTTGATATACTCTTTCATGTTTTTACGTTTATAACAACTTTACGTGCCCACTTTTCCATATATAACTGCCCCCGCCCGCTTCTGCGCACGTCACCTTCTAATTTGTTATTCCGGTTACGGTTCCCCCCTATCTTTTCTCCTTTTTTGTCGGTTTTTTATTATATGATTTTTGAAACACCCTCACCAACACATTCCGAAGCCCCAGACGTCAGTATACCTTTTTTGGCGTCTCAGCCACACAGGGCATCGCCATTTCTGTATGACACCGTAACGACACTTTCGTCCCCCCCCCTCGGTTCTTTTTTCTCTCCTTTTCTTTCTTTTCTTTTCTCCCCGCCTTCACACTCTCCCGCTCTTGTCCCCTCGTCTTCGGAACGACGCTCACAGACGTCAGGCGACAGCGCTCTTTACCTCTGAAGTCTCTCCCTCTATAAACAACCACCACCGACAAAAATTTCACGTGACGTCACTGCACCAAACCTTTAAAACTAACATGCCGAGGATGACGAGGCCACCTTTGATGAAGATCGGTCCTCCCATCGAAACGTTGGCCAGCCCCTTTTGGGGGCACCTTATCCCTGTTTACAAACTTTATAAAACAACTGACATGTATCTCAAAACTAGCAAGCCAATACTGTATATATGAAGCACATATATTTCTGAACCAGGCGTTGTTTATCTTGTAGTAGCAGCCAAAGTTCACACAATGGCCTTGTTGTAGCAGGCAGCAGCTTCTCTTTAGTGCGTGGAGTGTACTGCTTTATACCGGTGCCGGTCTCACTACTGCATGTCTCGAACAGAAATTTTGACTGCATCAAACATTAAAAAATCACAATTTTTCAATATGAAATGCAAAAAGGTGTGACATATATATTGTAACTGTTGGCGACTACAGTACACATGCAAATGTTCGCTGTTTGTTCTAGGATGCTTAAGCATCGTGTTGAATATATATTGCTACTATCCATGAAATTGATCTCTGCCTAACTACAATGCATGCCAATAGCTTAAGTATTATTAGGATCACAGATAAGAACATTAGTGCGCTGATTTATGCACTAGAAGAGGACACACTGCTGATTCCACAGGCAAATGCATGAAAGTCACGAAGCTATTAGAAGTAATGCATTGTTTTTCTGCACGAACTTGATGCACCGCTTCACTATACAAAAATGGATGCCCTAAGGTAAACCAAACAAAACAGCATGAACATTTGGAACCAACAATACGAAATATGGGTGAATTATTACGCTTGCCCAACAGTTGATTACATTAAATTCTGTACATTCACTTCATTTTACGAAAGGGCTATACGGTTTTGTGGAAGAAAGAAGTTGCCGGTGGACTCGACAAAGATACATATATATATATATATATATATATATCCATGCATATTGATAAGGCTAATCAGTCGCCTTTGGCCACGGCTACAGTAAGATGAAAAATGTGACGCGCGTTCCGATATCCCCTTTCTTTCTTGATTGTGTTTGTGTGTAAAACGACGGCCTGGCAACTAAAGTTTTATTTGGGAAACAGCAACGGAGGTTCCGAAGCACCCATATGTAATGCCGGATCTAGTTCTTTAACTTGCCTCCGCCCGTAAGTTAACGACATGAATATTACATAACGATTCAAGCAGCAATGTTAAACGATTCACCGTTATTGCGTCGTCAGTCACAGCAGAACCCCGCTCCCGTTTCGAAGCAGACGTGTTTAGCATGGCTCACAATTGAAACCTTGCTTTCGCGCTTACATTTCCGCTCGCAGCACGTCTCTTCAGCCCAAGTTAAATAGCGCGAGGTGTCGAAGCGTGACTGGTTTTAGCACAAGATGAACAACCAGATTTAGGTGGGCGAACGAATGAATTCGTGCTTGCCATGCACACGGTCATACCGGTAAAAATTATTAATCCAGGCCAAATGTCACGAGGAAGATCGACAATGCTAAACGCTTTCTGCATTTATATCGGTCAAAAAAGCAACAAAGTTATTAATGAAGAGTACAAAATCATATTAGCAATGATAATTTGGCACTTTTTTATGTAGTAAAAATGCTTCGATAAATGTGGGAGAAATATTGTAAGATAATATGCTGCTTATTAAGGCGCCTCTAGCGGGAGATATTGAACTTACGCAGGCATCATTTAAGGGACTTTGCTATGCTTGTTTTATTAGCAGAGGCGCGCGGTACATTTTTTCGCCCTTTGTGGGCATTTGCTGAACACGAGAGTGTGCTACTTCTCCTTCGTCTCACCGGACCTCGCTGTGTGCTTTGTCAACTTGTTTGAGAGTTTGTTGATTTGTGTTTTTTCGTTGTATGGCCGGACGCACGACTTTAGAAAAATCAATGCACCCTTGCCGTCAAATGTTTAAAACAACATTAAAGCCACAATGTTTGGGAATTTAATGCCTAAAGCACGACTTTTGATAGGTCAGTGCACCGTTCGCAGCAAAAGTTTATCAGAACTTAGTACCCGCAAAGATCCGCAATTGAATAATATGCGCTCCGGAGAAGGGGGGAGGGGGTAGTTCCGCCTCCGCGATATGCCGCGACGAGCCCGCTCGCCATCAAAACGCACATGAAACTTTCTGCTCGGAGAGGCTCCTTGCGATTTGTGATTCCACGTGCATGGGCGTTCTCGCAAATTCAAGGCCAAGTTCGCAATGTTCACTGCGAAATGTCTTTGTGCGCGTGCAAAAAAAAAAAAAACATTCTACACAATATCCAGAATTATTTCTGGCGCCGGGGCTTGTTTGGTCGGCGGTGAATGACAGAACGAAAAGATTTCGGGTGGAGGGGCTGAAGCCCCATAAGCCCCCCCCCCCCTCCTCTGGCTGCGCCCCTGCAAGGCCGGTGCCATTTTATTCGTACTCAACGGTTTATAACCCATATAAATGACCACCACACTAATGGGTTTACTGACGCAGAGCATGATCAGAACGCGCTTCGAAGTCTCGTACCCGCTCGTGTCTAAAAAAATGCAGTGCCATGCACTAAGTTCAACACACCGCTGTCCCCACTCACATGTATTCTTTTCCACTCAAATTGAAGTCAAATTTTTACTCACCGGTGTTCATTTATAACCAAACCAGGTTGTCGAACCGAAAAAACATACTAGCAATCACTAAGTATAGCTAAGAGAGCATCACGAAAGAAGAACCTTGTACGTAGTAATCAGAATACAGCCAAGCACCTTATACCTGCGCACGCCTTATATCAAGGGCCACTGTATCTTTAAAAGTGCGACATAAATTTTTCACGCACTGCCGAGTATCTGAAGGCACGATAAAAGGCGCTAAGCTAGGCGTACTGGAGAAAGCGGCCCGTCTATACCTGTATGTCATTAGGCATGAGAAAACATAAGGCAGCATATTTTAGCGATTTGCTTCGCTCTGACCGAATGTACTGCGGCCGCAGCAATCTCCTTGATTAGTGGTGCCCACCTGCGTCGTCTTCAAGTAATTACGCTCACCCACTACGCGGGCACCATGTAAGATATTACACGTTGCTTTACTTTAATTAATGATAATTACAGGTAATTCTACCAACAACGCTGACAACGCCCTGAAGAGATAAGAGGCCACAAAGCGCATTTGTGCGCGTCAAAATAGTACGCAACATTTATTTTTACTTTGTTGCGAGGCTTGCGCTTCTTTATATACATGTGAACAAATAATTTTTTTTGGCATCCATGGCACCAAATTTGATAAGGTTTGCTGTAGTTAAAAGAAAAAGCTCATATCTAGTGGCTGTGGGCAGCTAAACCTCGGTAGGCTGCCAATTATTCAATATAGATTTGTATAAATCGCAAAATGAAGACAAAAGCAAACTATTTCACTTTTCAACTCTTTAACTCAGCAACCCAAAGCGATACCACCATTCTGAAAAGAGTGCTTAATAATTCGTGTAAAGCTGAGAAAATTGGTGCATTCTGACAATATTTTGTGGATTCTACGCCGCTCTGAAATATAACAATATTATGGGAGCAGGATTTCTTCGAAACTCTTGAAAAACATTGTAGCAGTATTGAATAAGGTGTACGTTAAAAAATGAATTTTTCTGCTTTAGCTGTTCTAAAGGATGCAGTTTACGGAACTATCATTTCTGCTTTCGGTGAATAGTTGGGGATTTGGAGACTTGCTGATTTTATTTTGTGAAGCAAAAAAATTTTTTTTGAAGATCTGCTAAAAAAGTCTTAAGCCCTAAGTCAATTTTTGCTTGGAATGACGTAGATGTCGTTTTCTACCAGCCAATAGAAAATGGGGAAAACAAGGAACAATAAGTATAATTGTTACTATATGCTTCCCAAGTTCCGGTAGAGACACGTTCGGGAGTTCCACAATCAAGATAGTAGGCCTACTGCTAGTATAATTTAGCGAGATATGCGTGGCAAACAAGTACTGAACAAATTACTCGTTACGGAAAATGCCTGACCAGTAAACCATGTCGTATAGCAAATATGTGCATTTGAAGCTATTTGCATTTTTTCATTGTCTGCATTCATGGAAGAGGATCAAATACTGCAGATAAGCAGAACATTGTCGCTCCACGTCCAGCATGATAATGTGAAAGAGCGCAAGCTTGCGTATGTTGGTATTACATAACTTTTACGTTTGTAGCGTAGGAAAAGGGACGAGAGAGAGAAGTACGACGCGGACACAGCGCTAACTTCCAACAACGTTTTTTTGTTCTACGAAGCGGTACACACACACACACACACACACACACACACACACACACACACACACACACACACACACACACACACATATATATATATATATATGTGTGTGTGTGTATACTATATTATATATATATATAATATAGTATAGTATAGTATAACATAATATAGTATAGTATATATAATAATATAGTATAGGGAACAGAAAGCAGCGCACGTATGCGCATATCTACTGGTCTTGATCAAATAAAACAGCAACGAGACATTCGGTTTTTTTGGCTGTGCATGGATGCCTTTTGCATCTGTGACATCATCTTAACATTCCATTACACATGTCTCGTTGCTGTCTCATATGTTCAAAACCAGTACATATGCGCATGCGTGCGCTGCTGTCTGTTCGATATATATACACACATATATATATATATATATATATATATATATATATATATATATATATATATATATATATATATATATATATATGTATGTATATATCGAACAGACAGCAGCGCACGCATGCGCATATCTACTGCTTTTGAACATATGAGACAGCAATGAGACATGCGTAACGGACTGTTAAGATGATGTCAAAGATGCAAAAGGCATCCATGCATACCCCAAAAAACCGAATATATATATATATATATATATATATATATATATATATATATATATATATATATATATATATATATATATATATTCGGTTTTTTGGGGTATGCATGGATGCCTTTTGCATCTGTGACATCATCTTATATATATATATATATATATATATATATATATATATATATATATATATATATATGTGTGTGTGTGTGTGTGTGTACCGCTTCGTAGAACAAAAAGCAATTGTTGGAAGTTAGCGGTGTGTCCGCGTCGTACGTCTGTCTCTCGTCCCTTTTCGTGGGCTAAAAACGTAAAAGTTATGTGATAACATGAGCGCAAGAATACCAAGCAGCGTCACGCCAGCTCTTGAAAATCCTCTTAACACGGTAAACGACTGTAGATAACGGCTTAGCATGTGATTGATGTACGTATGCTCCCTTTCCCTGGAGGCTGAAGCACAAAGGTAGAGTGCTTTTTTTTTCGTCTCTCTCCCACGCAGCCATTCCCTTGAATGATCACTGGTGAGCGTGCTTGAAGCTGCAAACTTCCAGCGTTCGCAAGAAAAAGGCAATATCACATGGCCACGTGGCTTTCCTCTTTTCACTGAGTAGTATATTATTTCACTGGATAGCATTTTCACTGGATAGCATTTTCACTGGGTAGCACACTGAGAGTGTCGAAGCCCGTCCACGTATATTGAATTCCGCATGCATTCCTATACAGGGTGATTATTTTTTTAGTTTCCTAGAATTCTGAGGAATCGCTTATGGCTGATAGCATATTGCTTGTCGTTGAGCAGGATTGTTCGAAGAGGCGAACATTACTAACACAAGCAATCAAAACACATATTCAAATAATTAACAAGCATTCACTAATAACCTTCTTAATTAATAACATTACGAAACATAGTGCAATCTACGAATTGTAGCCGTTGAGCTTGCGGGACTTATTCACTTGAAATTAGTTTGCAGAATGACTCTAGTTTCGAGATACCATTTCCCAATGTATGGGATTAAACACATGGCGTTCCATTTACTTTTGTGCTTCAATGTATAAAAGAATTTTGTTACAAAAGGTAAGTGCAACGACAGTGCATTTTAGGACGAATTTTATGGCGCATATCTGTAAAATGGTATAATTCTGGAAATTCATTGCAAGCTGATACGCTTGCAAGCTTGTTGTTACAATTAGTAAACTGAAATATGTACCGTAAAGTGGTTAAATCAGATGTTAATAGGTGGATTTTTGTTAATTCCCTGAATAGGTGTTCCGAATTCTCGTGCAAGTAATGCCCCCCTTCTGAATTATCGAGCTCAAGGAGTAGAACTATGCTTTCTGCAACAGGCTATTTTTAAACATTCTGTAGAACTTAAAATTTATCACCCTGTATAATGGGGAAAGGAAGTTGCGCACATCACAAAGAAGATCAAGTCAAAAGATCTTTATGCAAACAACACGTTTCTTTCTGTATTATGAAATCATTTTCATAATTATCGTTTAAATATTATATAACTATTTTACGTTTCTAAAACCGTTACGTTAAATGTCTTCATCTAGGGCGTTTTTTTTCTTTTCCCTCTTGCTAGTGGCGTTTGTTGTCAATTTTATGCGATAATCATGAAACTTCACTTGTGTATTTTCACTGTTAGTTGGAGTTTATATATCTTGACTATATTTCTTTCTTTTGTTGATGACAGTTTTGTATACCTGCACAGTTGCCTTTATTTCTTACGTTTGTTTAAAGGGATTATGATGCCACATGTATATGGGTATTCTTTAGCTATTCTACAGTTCAGATTTCTATTGCCATATTCAGATTTTCATTTTCCTGGTCGTTTGCAATTTGCCTCTATGAATCATGTATAGTGGGTGCCGGTACGGTTGCCTGACCTTGAGACATTTTTCTGCATATTCTAGTTCATTAATCATGTTTTGTTAAACCTAAACTTGAAACATGAAGCGATCTTCTTCGACTGGGCCCTTGCACTCAGCCAATAGTTCTATAACCGCTCATTTTTTGTCCATTGCCCAGCGATGGGCGAGCGCAAGCATTATAGAAAAAAATCAGGCGACTAAAAAAAAACGGAAATAAGATGGCGATTCCTTGTGGACGAATGCTGTTGTCGCTATATATAAGCGCAAACCCAACTAAACTGCTGAAGCTTGCTGTCTCTTTTCGTAGAAATCATTGGATACTAACCACAGGCCAATCTACTGGCATTTACGCGAGGCAGCCCACTGGCGTGCTCTGCCATCTTAACGGCGCACGACGAGTCAGTGAATAGAGAAAATTGCAAACAATTTTCCAGCACTAGCTAAGAACTTTTGCACAATTATCGCAGATGGCTGCGGCTCCGATGTGGCTTCGTAAGTTTCTCGATTGTTATCTTACGCATACATATTCAAACCTGATTATTTGGTTACATTACATGTTTTAACCTCCTTTTATGGTATGTTAAAATGGCTCATACTTTCGCCACTGCCTCAGCATTCATGAAGGACCAGCGCTGTAACCTAATGAATGAGGAATCCTTCCCCATATTTTTTCATCTTAGGAACGCCGTCTCAGCACTCTATTGGTAATAAGTATAGGTGTGCGAATGGGAAGTTTCGAAAGTCAATCGAATATGAATCGAATACTGCCAAAGCAAGTTTATTCAAATATCGAATGCGTTCGTAATAGTGTGGGAATAGTTATGATTAAAGTACGCTTCATGAAAAGTTCGAGCGCCTCAATATAAACAAACAATAAGGTTTCTTTGGACCTTCAGCGTTCGTGCATTACCAGAAGTAGGTATTAAAGGCAGTCTTATGAGCTTTGTTAGCCTCTGCTTTCGAGAATAGAGCGGAATTATGCATTGACTGCACCGTTGACGAAGCGAGAAAATCACTTACGCTGTAGCAATAATTGTGGTAGCATATGGTACCATGGTTATACCAAATGGTGCTGCAATAGAGTGCATTCAGAGTTAATCCCACGGAGAACACATATTTAGTTTCCGCTGTTCGGTCAATGTAACGAACTGCGACTGCTGAAGAAATGAACGAGTGTTATTTATTTAAAGGGCACGGTTTAACACACAAATGCAATTCTCTATCACAGTACTCTGAATACAACCTACAGGAATATTTCGATCGACACTCACATCGCCCTGTTTCGTAGTCTTCTAATTGACCGCGCCTTCTTTACACAACTCACTCGGTATCGTCATTCCCATGCGCTTGCGGCGAGGGGGTGGGTGGGTGCCTTTTTATATCATTTTACCTTGTTGAGCACCACATAGGGGCATCTGCAGTAAGTAGGTGTGCTTGCAGGCGCTGCTACGAATAGGTGTGCCACATTCTTCCCCCTCCCTGTGGAGAAATATAAACCCGTGAATCAGCTCAAGCTACATATTACCCATCCAATGCTATATGTAACTATCCCATGAACCGTTTTAACATAGCGTCGCCTATATCAATGATATGCGCGTCAAGCGCCTGGATGGAAGATCGTCATTCTTGGTTTCGCCTACCTTGCCGCGCGTTGTCCCGTAGCATAGGGGGATGTGCTCACCGAATCACTTGAAGGGCCACCTGTACTGTTGCGTCGGAGAGAGATCCTGTACCTGGCTTTTCAGATCCTGTATCCTAATGCGGTCGTTGGACAATTTTAATTATTAGTCTAAGTATACATGCACATATCCGGAGCATCGCGGTGACCTGTCGTCCAAGGGCACATACCTTTATGGCAAGTAGCACATATCCGCCACATTTTTAGGCTGCACAATCTTCAGTTAAGCTAAAAGAAAAGAGGCTAAAAAGATACCTGATACTGAAAAGTACGGGCAACTCGCTGAAAGAGATGTATCTTTAAAACACGACAGGTCGTGAGCATGAAATAACTGAGGGTCGGCTGTCATTGGTGTGCTCTGCGCGAGCACAAATAAATATGTGTCCCTTCTAACACTGCTTTATGGCATCGCTCGATCCGTGATTTTCAAAAATGAATTATAGCCCTGCTGTCATCTGCTTGATAAAAACGCTCATAGCTACTGCCAAGTTCATGCTCTAGAGAATGGCATGCTGGCATTTGAACCTTCTTTTCAAGGTAGTAAGATGATCAATTTGAAAAAGAAAGAAAACTCAGCATCCTATTTGAACATGTCGTTTCTGTTGATTCAAGAATGCTATTATCCGATCTATTTGAGGGCGCAGTCACTTCTCCGAAAGCATCATGTTGTGCGTCAACCACTTGCGTGACTTTATTCAGGGCATTCTCAACGAGACCATTCTGGCTGCAGTGGTCAGTTTTGCATCACAGTATGCTGCATACTGCACTGCATTTTTGTCTCGCCGTATAGTCGACCGTAGCTCAAATCCAGCCCTGAGATTTCGGTGGCCACTGATAGGGCCGTACATGCCGAAGCTGTCACCCTCAGTCTTCTATTGCACGTTGTATACGGCGCCTTTGCTATCGGACCGATGTGTTATCTTCGTTTCCGGCAAACTGCCCCCAATACGACCGTACGTCTTTCGGCCTTGACCGCAGATAGCTCTCGTCTCGCCTTCGTACAAGGGTTTTGATAAAACTTTATGGGGCGTCCCTTGGGTTTCACTCGTTTCTGCTGCGACTCGAAGCTGCGCATGGAGGCCATATACTCCATGCTCAGTGTGCTGTGGCACTGCCGGTCAGAAATTATGGCTGTCACATCAGCGGCGGAATGCATCACGTAGATTTGAAATAACGCATACACTGCACGGTTGCAACACGCCTAGTACACTGTAAAAATTGCCATGATTTACAGCCATAACTTGATGCAGAACATGTACAAGAAAGACAAGTAACGTGCGACTTGGAGAAGCACCATGTAGAAGAATGTACAAGAATGTACAAGAATGTACATTAAAGAAAGTCAAAAATGTCAAGAATGTATAAAAGTAGGGTGCCCTCACGCTATTTAGCTGTCGCATCTATCGTCATATACTTGGTAACTCGGTTGCAGCTTAACATTAGGTGAAGGGAAGTTCAGTCGCACCATGTAAAGAATGTCGTGCTGTATCACACCATTTTATTCCTTAGCATTAGGAGTGTCAAAAAGGAAAGAAAGTGCATGTGCGAAAAGTGTGGGAAGCCGGTCACGTAGTAGAGGTAACTGTACGCTCCTCGAAAAACTAGCACGTATGTTGACTGGGCTCCTGAACAGAATTTTCCAATTGGGTGAACATGATTTAAATCATGGATTCGAAACTTGGACGAGGTGCGACGTATTGCTAACACATTTCTCTCGCATTCACCACTATTTACCGAAAAAAAATTTTTAGCAGAATGTCACCGACTCTATGGATTTAATGAGGCCCGAAATGTGAAAACACTGGTGTACTTATATTTAGGTGCATGTTAAAGAATCCCAGCGGGTCCAAATTATTCCGGAGTCCCCCACTACAGGGTGCCTCATAATCAAATCATGGTTCTGGCACGTAAAACCCCTTAACTCACCCTATGAAACTTTCTTGTACCATACAAATTTGAATTCTACAGTAGGACGCCACTGCAGCTGTTTCAGCTGTCAATTCAGTGTACTCAAGTGTAAGGGCTCAAAATATAAGAAAAAGCACAAGTAAGATTTAATTAAAATGCACGGTTTAACAAACCAACGCAACTGTCCCGAATAGTCCTCTGAATGCAACCTAGAACAATTTTGCATATACATACACGTCATCCTGTTTCCTAGCCTATTAAATGGCCACTACTTCGCTGCGCAGCCTGCTCGGTAACTTCTCTTGCTTTTGTACGGAAGCATAGAAATTTTATATCTTTTTACCTCAATGGTCACCACATTGGGCCATTTGAAGTATGTAGGCGTATATGCACATGGCACGCTGAACATGATGCCCAAAAGTTAGAGAATTGTAAATAGCACCCATTGACGAACGCCTCGTCTATGCGAAATTGGGCGTCGAGTGATTGCGGTTTGACTCCGAGAGTGACGAGAGTTTGGCTGATTGCAAGTCTGGCTCCTAGAGTGACGCAGCTTGCTCAAGTATTTTCCAGTTCTTCATATGCGTTATGAAAGGGTTAAAATTTGTTTCATCTTTTATTCGGTTTCATTTTCTTCATTAGACGTGCACATATCTTTTTAGCATATTCGAATTTGCTAATAGTGATTTTAAATTCGATGTCCAAATCCACTAACACAATATTTGAGAGGAGTACGGTAGCGCGATTAAAAGACGGCACAAAAGAAGACACATAGGGACACACACAGCGCTGTGTGTGCCCCTATGTGTCTTCTTTTGTCCCGTCTTTTAATCGCGCTACCGTACTCCCGTGAAGATGCATTACCAACAAGCTCACATTGCAACCCTCTTGAACAATATTTGAGCCGTTAAAATTTTTTCATGAGCCCACAAAACTAGCTCATCAGCAGTTCAGTAATTTCGCTGAGTTGTACAAACTTCCCTCGGGCTTCACCGCTGCATCTAAACCATCGATACCCCCTTGGTGCCCTGTCAGCCCCACAGTCCATCTCAGCGTACCAGGAATCGGGAAGAAGTCTGAGCTGTCGTCGCCTGTGCTGAAACAACTGTCTCTGCTTCTTCTGCACGAGAGGTACGCGGACAGTGAACATATTTATGCTGATGGTTCCACAAACATCCAGTGTTCGTCCGATGCTGTGGTCGTCCCAGCAACAGGTATTACCATCAGCTTTAGGACTGACCACCCAACGACATCTACATCTGCGGAACTAGCTGCTCTTCGCGCTGCACTTTGTTTCGTCAGCCGGGAACCACCCTGACAATGGTCAATTTTCAGTGACTCAAAGGCAGCCCTACAATCTGTGCTATCAGCTCTGCGTCGCGGGCCATTCAAACAGTTCGTGCTCGATATTAGATGCCTATTCCATACATCACATGAGAAAGGACATCACGTGACGTTTCAGTGGCTGCCAAGTCACTGCGGCGTCATAGGAAATGTAGACGCTGATAAAGACGCTCGGACAGCTCTTGAAGACACACAGGAAGAGGCCATACCACTTTCACGGTCCGACGTAGCCAGCAGACTTCGAGTGCTTGCACGGGAGATCACGCTCTCTCTATGGTGCACACCAAGCAGCCAGACCAACCGGAGCAATCGTCAACACGATCTGCCCTCCTTGATGCATCTCTGTATGCCACTGGACTCCGCCGAAGTGCTGCTTTATCACTTATGGCTAGGGGTGGCCTTCACGAAATCATACTCGTTTCTCTTTCTAATGGCCGACAACGCTCTCTGCAATGCCTGTCTTTGCGAGGAGACGCCGGAACACATTCTGTGCGACTGTCCTCAATATAATGTCGCTGGCATCCGTTCTAGCGCACCTTGACACTAGACCATTGTCCCTCGACACGATTTTCACATGCTGCCGACAGAAGACATCGCGGGTGAAGGCGACGAAGGGTCTACTTCGGTTTATGAAGGAGACGGGCTTGGACAAGCGGCTGTGACAGTGATGTCGCGTACCGCGCAAGAGTGACAGACTGTAACCAACGATATTTGTGCCGTGTTATGTGCTATCTCTTCTCCCCGTCTTTCATCCCCCCATCCCGTTCACATGTGTAGGGTAGCAAACCGGTTAAGCTGAACTGGTTAACCTCCCTGCCTTCCTTCACTTTTTCCTTCCTTCCTTCGCTGAGTTGTATAGTATCCTAGCTAACGTCTAAGGTCTTCCCTAGGATAGTGTCGCTTGACGAGTTGAGGACCCCGTGCCGTAGAAAATCCGGTGTCGGCATCCAGCGTCTGACGCCCGGTGGCCAGCGTTGGGCGTCACTTCGGCAAAAGATGATTTTCTAAGCACGTATACCCAACCACGCAGGCACCAAATCTGGCGCAAGAAAATGACTGAGCTAATTGAATTTCTCAAGGTAAAACACGAAGAAAAATCGCAAAGTACAGCTTACATACAACCTACAGACATGATAACGCCGGAGTGTAACTTTAATATACGAGAAAACATGATTGCGTTACGCGAAACGTAAAAAGAAAAACAGAAACCCCCTTTCCAACGTTTCTACCGTGCATAGAGCGGCCATGGCCTCCGAGATTTGCGCGCGGGAATCTCAAAGGCCATAAAGCGGCGCGTCCAGTTCCTTGCAACATGTCAAGATTGCACTCGCCTCCGCCGCTTCGCAGCACACGCAAGAGGACATGTTTCTACCAGAAAGCGTGCCTTCGTGCGTAGCGTTCGCCGCCAGCATTTCCCGGTAAACATTGCGGTTACATAAGCTGCAGATGACGGAAGCGTGAGAAGCACTCAAGGATCTTTTAATGCTATCGCGTTCCACTCTAAAAAGCTAAGCTTAAGGGTCCTGAAATTTTCTGGTGGAGAATCTTCCCTTGTTCGATTTTCAGTGGTCCGAAATCTGAATACGTAGACAGTTATATTCGTCTCGCTTGCAAGAGGTATGACAACCCCATCGGTCAGATCCGCTGAAGAATCTGGGAACTGAGGGACAAGTTGGCCTCCTAATTCTGCGATCCCTACAAGTGGTCCTCTAGTTCGTGTTCTGGCAATGCAGGTATCTTGTCATTGAACGTCACTTAATGGGTCGCAAATGTGGATTCTAACAGACCACTTTTCTATAGAATTCCGATGGTTTACTCTCACTCTAAGCAATGACACATAAAACCATTTCACATCCTTATCGTATATCCACCAATGTGCAGTGTTGTAGGCGTAAAGAGCTTCGAATAGCCTTTATTTACTCTATATTTTTTTTACAAATTTTCCTCCATATCTAAACAATGCCATGTCATAATCTATCTCTCTATCTACCTATCCACCAGTAAATGCTTTATTTGACATCGCCTGAAGCATTAACTGAGAAAATGGCTTACAAATTACAAAAAGAAAGAACAGCGGAATGAAACACAAGAGGTTATATCATATATAGGCCTATCACACAATAAAAATAAACATCGGACAAACCGAAAACTTGGTAACACGAAGAAAAAACAAGAAATGGAGGGGGAGGGGAATGCACCAAAGGATAACCGAGAACTATGTCAATCAAAATGCGTAGATAAAGACATAAAAAAATAGAGTGATCACCTATAGGTATAATTTCGACGGGACGCTGGATCCGAACGTTAGATTTACGTAGTAAGAAGGACTAGGAAAAGATTTTGTTCAGCAAAATTTTTTCTGACTCTCTATTGGTGGATATGCCAAGATAAGCAATAAGTCGGAGGAGTGATAAGTTTGGTACATAATGACGAATGGCGAATACCGTTGTGAAAACGGCACAGGCGATTCATGACTGTTCTACGTAATCTTCTACACATCTGCAACAACCCTTTGGCAATGCGGGCAATTCTTGGTAAAACTATCTTGCTGTGGTTGCGGTAGATATAAACAAACAGCTGGTTATAGAAAATCATCGTTGCCTAACCGCCTTCTGTCGCCATTCGCCTAAAAGGACGCTAAAGATAAATGTAATTGGAGATCGCTGGGAGAGGCCTTCGTCCAGAAGCGGACATAAGAAAAGGCTGATGATGAAAGATAAAGCGTAGTTCCACTTCGTTAAGATAGCTAGTGTTCGAAAAAGATGCTTGGCAATCCAGAACAGACACAAAAACAAAATACGGGTAGTGACGCTGCCTTGAAATACCCGCACCAGCAAGACGCAACGTAACAGGTACTGAAGCCGCCCCTTAGGACGTGGTTAAATCTTTATCCGTAAAAAGAGCTTACACTGTGTTGTAAAATAGCGAGAGGTTCTACTTAGAAGGCTTCAAAAATTTTATTTGATGCACAGCGGCTGAAATGCAACAATGTACTTTGCAACCAGTGCCGTCACATCGACCCACCGTCCTTACATGACGGCGCGATGCTGAAAACTGGAACACTGATGGATATTTTCTCTTCTGATTATAAACCTGATATAGCGAAATCAACAAAACTAGAGTTCTTCAAGCATACTTTATCAATTTAAAAGGGTTCACTTTCTCTTTTTGGTGTGTATTCGTCAAAGATTAGGGTATGATTATTGGCATTCTCAGGGTGGGGGGGGGGGGTAACGAATGGGATGGGGCGACAACAAACCAACGTCGCGTTAACTTACGGACGGTTTGACTGCTGACTGGCGTTAAGGTGCACACCTGATCGACCTTGCGCCAGAGGAATGATACGGAAGGCGACATGAAAAAATAAACACTGTGTTTATTCAAATAAAATCATGACATAGAGGTGGTAAAAACAACAACACGCAGTACGGTGACACGCTTTGCTCAAGACGTGTAGGTCCCGAAACACACTCTCCGATGCGACGCGCAACACAAATACCACCAGGTGGGAAGTTACAACCCTCGCGAATTAATAAAGCAGTTACGAAACGCAAATGAACAATGCATGCGACAATAGACGCAGCAAACACTACACTAATAGAATATACGAAAAGGAACACGCGCTCATTAATTAAATGACGGATGAAACCGGAATAAAAAATTAGGTACCCCTCCACTCTGTGAAGAAGGACGACCAGCGAAGCTTTGTATGGGGGCCCCTGAATGGCCCGCAGCGTTTCCGCCGCGGGTCGGCCGGTATTGCACTATCTTCGGGATCGGCGCACGTATGGGGGAGTGCTTAACGCCTGCTTCACCTCCGCCGTGGGTCGGCCCTGTACTGCGCTATCTTCAGGGTATTTTGTCTACGTGCGGACACATAGCCGTGAAAGAGCCCGTCACAGCTTCGCTGCAAGAGAGTCCGGCAGAAATTTCTAAGAGCAGGTTGGAACATGAGGCTTATCTGGGGCGTGCTCGCCGGGATACCGATCTGAAAATGCAACGGGCTGCTGGTGCCTGACTGCTGAATATCTTGATGGACTTGCACCGTCTGTCGATCTGCCACCGAAGACCGGTCTGGGAGTTTCAGCTAGCCAACCACCTCTTCAGCTATCTCTCGGCGCACCACCGCGCCACTCCGCCTTCCAAACTCTGTCTACTCGCCATGGCTACCCCGTCCTGCATCACCGGCCGGCGACCCACGTGAGCAACCCGGACGTTCAGTTCAGGGAAAATAGGCAGCTTCCTTCGCTACAACCATGTCAGCGACGTTGCGGCTCTGGCGGCCATCTCTAGAGGAACGCGGGCATGCCCTTCTGGCACTTGTGAGGCATCCTAGCAAGTGAAATTAGCCCCGTTCTAGGTGCGGTGCATCAAGCGGCGACAAGAGCTCCTTTTGGTCTGTGCGAAAATGGAAAGGAAATGCGTCCATCACTTTGTAGTGGACGCGTGCATAAAAGTAAATCACCAATGACATAAAAGCGCAGAGCAACCAGCCAGAATCTTCGGATTCCGGACCTGAACTGCTCGTGCACGTTTGCGCCACGCCGAACACGAGAACCTTTATGGCAGGCAGCATAGTCAAATTCCATTATGCAGCCATGGCTCACCTCAGGACTAGCAAGGACGTCGCCGGGTCGCTGTCCGACTCTTGTGCTTGAAGGCTGAACACAACGTTGGGGTGAAGCAGACTCAGAGCTAGCTTGCAGGCTGATTATCTTCATCGAAGGTGACATCGGTGTCGTTACCGGTGACATCGGTGTCACCATCTCGATTTATCCTATCAAGCAAGACGGGGTGCACACGACTCTTCAAGAGAAAGATGAAAAGTTGCAGGTAGCACTTGGCCACCTTCAATGGGCCATTATAGTGTAGTTGTTGGGGCGAGTGGCTGAAGTCGTGCCACACCAAGACTTTCGTGCAGTCACGAAGCGTCCACGTCACCACTTGTGCCGGTATTTCAGGAGATGTGCGTTGGCCTATATTAAAGCAGAATTGCTCTTCCGGCCGAATTATGTTTCACGAAAACTACATCACTGACCGGCGAGCCTCAGCAAAGGGCAGCAGACATAAAAAGTCGACGCATAAATAGCGCAATATGTGCTAAAGCGCCAGATGCGCCAGTTACCGGCACTGTTATGTTCAGAATTACACAACGAAGCAAGAAACGTTACCCAAACTTTGTCACTGCAAAAAAACACGCCGTCAAGAGCAACATTGTATTTTAGACGAAATATATTTCTTGGGTTTTTCTCCTGTTTTAGGTGAATAAATTTCTTTTGCTATGCCGTTCGTTTTCGTACTGCGACTACCTCCGCTCTGGGCACTTACTTTTTGGTAATTGAGTACCTGGACACGTCTGTCGCCGAATGCCGACTAGCTCTTCCAAACGCCAGTGTGTCGCGGCATAACTTTGCAGCGTGTCAAGCTGTTTGCCACCCATCGCACTGTCACTCTGCCGCTGAGCATTTAACTCTAACGAAAGACTCTGACCGCAGTCGAGACAGCCACTGGACAGAGCCTCCAAAACGTTCCAGCTGCAACTGCTTTCGGAAAGCGCATCAAAAGCTTGCTCCGCAGAGCTTGCGTATGACTCACGCTCGGGAATTTCTACCCGTGCACGTGCCCTCCCCACCTCCGCAACCTTTAGACGCACCTGCCACACCCTTTCCTGAAATCCACGTGGTGGGAAGCTGCACTTCGCAGCCCGGACCTGAATGAACAATTCTGGGCTGTTCAGGAGGCTCACGACGTGGCCGTGAGGCTTGGCCTTCCGGTCCCGACGTGGGAGCGGCCCGCTTAGTGATTAATTATCACTACTTGTAGAACCAAATAAAGCTTTCCTTCCTTCCTTCCTTCTTTCGCGTCTCGTTCTGCAGCTCGCTCTCACGCTCATGGCTCATGCTGAAGCTGCTCTCAATTCGCTTCGCGTTCCAATTCTTAGAAGCAGCATTTTACATTCTCCTTTCGCAGCCCATTCCTCTTGCGCTCGCGCCTCCTGCTCCGCGCACCACGTCTTCAATTCAGCTCTGTTGAGCTCCATGTGCTCTCCTAAGGCCATGAAGTCTGGCGTGCTGAGCATGGTTTCAGGCACTTAGCGTAACAACGGAGAAAGAATAAACTGCTTTGTCCTGTCGCTGCGGACGCCAATTTGCAATACAGGTCTCTTTTTTTACATGTTGCAGATGGTTCACTTAGGCGCATCCTCC
Organism: Dermacentor variabilis; assembly: GCF_050947875.1. Taxonomy (NCBI): domain Eukaryota; kingdom Metazoa; phylum Arthropoda; class Arachnida; order Ixodida; family Ixodidae; genus Dermacentor; species Dermacentor variabilis. The sequence continues at coordinate 151,224,383 of NC_134570.1, forward strand.
GATACGTGAACTGAGTACAAAGCCGCTTGTTCCAAAAATGCACACGAGGCTTTTATGGAACAAATTTAACAGAAATGCATGAAATAAGCACTCAATGAAAATTTCACAAGAAAGAAAATACAGTCAGAACAATACCATTACCAACAACAGTCGAGTCAGGGACATATCGCGAGTGTGAACGAGGACAGTTCAACGCAGAGGGACGTAGGCGAGGCTCGAAACGAGGAGGCGTTGATTTGACCATAACGTCGATGTGGTTGACCGATGAGCGGCTACCAGAGCGTTGCAGCTCCGGCTTGGAGATGGGACGCAGGCGGCTTCGCGGCAAGGCCAGATGGTGGCGGTGTTCTCGCCGGGCAGCTGGACGAAATCTCGGGCCTGTAGCTCGACTGCTCACGCTCCATCCGCGGGTATCGGGTAGCAGTCCGTGTTCGCGAAGAGTAGCGACGACCGGGAACGGATTTGCAGGAGTCACCGGTTGGGTAAAGCCCAGGAGGCTGGCGTCCGGAACCCGAGCTCCCGGTTCGGTGGCCAATCTTCACCCTTGTTCTTCACCCCCTCTTCTGCCAGCAGGCCTCGCTTTTCTACCGCTCTGGTCCATTCGTCTCTTCCGGATTGGTGATCCTCGGGGCCCGGTGTTCAGCGGTGATTGGCGCCTGGATGTTCCGTCGACTTTCCCAATTAGATCAACTTCCTTTTGTTTTTCTTTCCTTGCGCCGCACGTTCTGCTCCCTGATGTTCTTCAATGTCGTCGTCATTCAATCAGCAGGGCATTCACCTCCGCGTGAGCAATTTCTGTTGTACCCTTCTTTCTATTCTTCCACCACGGCACTGTCTCGCGCACTTCAGGCACCACAATACTGAGAAAGGCCGTTGAGAAGACAGCCAGCTCTTGTCGCTGATGCTCACTTGAGGAAATCCTTTTCCCCAATGTCGCATCAGCATAATTGTATTAGACAGAAAGCCACATGCCACACCTTAATCCCCGGCGGAAGCACCTCGATGGTGACGTGGCACGCACTTTAAAGAACCTCACTGTGGGCACACTACACTGCAAAGCGCAGTGCTTCAACGCATGCGAAGTGTTCAGTTGCACGGCCTAACATGCGGTGCCTGCTTAGTAGGCCTCTTTCACTGATTATCAATTGCTTTCTGATTATGAGCCTGCTGCTATGGAAGAGCAAATTTGGTCACAATGGCGTTATCGGAGTTAAAAAAAATTACTTCAAGGTACCTTGTCCTATTCTTATATGTGCTCCACTGATATACGCGCACACGCACCATCGTATTGCTGCGATGCGCCTTCGCTGCATTTTAATGCGCATAGAATTCTTTGCCTACTTCACCCATTTGTAGCATCTATCTATCTATCTATCTATCTATCTATCTATCTATCTATCTATCTATCTATCTATCTATCTATCTATCTATCTATCTATCTATCTATCTATCTATCTATCTATCTATCTATCTATCTATCTATCTATCTATCTATCTATCTATCTATCTATCTATCTATCTATCTATCTATCTATCTATCTATCTATCTATCTATCTATCTATCTATCTATCTATCTATCTATCTATCTATCTATCTATCTATCTATCTATCTATCTATCTATCTATCTATCTATCTATTTCTAAACTGGCGTGATATGTTGCCACAGAGGCCCAAATGGTCTACCTGCTTCTGCCACTAGGTGTGGGCTCCCGGTCGTGACGCCGTCGTGGTCGTTCCAGTGTTGTCATTCCAGCCTTGAGATCTTACTCTCGCCATGCCGTTATCTTCCCGCATTCCACCCCGACCCAGTGGCAAAACTTGTCTAATAGCTTGGGGCCCTAGGTATTGGCTGGTGGTCGTGTGGCTGCTGTGGTCACTGTCTCACCGTCATTCCAGCTTTGTCATCCGACATTCGTCATCAAGACATCACCGTCATGCAGTCGTAATACATTCGTTGTTTCAACGCCACACTGACGACTCTGTGGTCGCTGAATCGTTGTCATTTCAGCTTCGTGAGTGACTCTCGTCACGCTGTCGTCGTCAAGCCATCGTCGTCATACCGTCGTCACGCTGTAGTTTTCCCATTGTCATGACTTAATAAACGTCATCCCACTGTTGTAATGCTATTGTCGTCCCATCGCCTTCGTCGTTCGATTGGGGTCAATCTTTTGTTCTACCCGCCGTGGTTGCTCAGTGGCTATGGTGTTGGGCTGCTGAGCACGAGGTCGCGGGATCGAATCCCGGCCACGGAGGCCGCATTTCGATGGGGGCGAAATGCGAAAACACCCGTGTGCTTAGATTTAGGTGCACGTTAAAGAACCCCAGGTGGTCAAAATTTCCGGAGTCCTCCACTACGGCGTGCCTCATAATCAGAAAGTGGTTTTGGCACGTAAAACCCCAAATATTATTAATCTTTTGTTCTCACTTTATTGTAACCATAGTGTCGTTCCTCAATGACGAATATTGCCGCCCCTGTCATGCCATCATCGTCAGACAGTCGCTATCATGTTTCCATTGCCAGACCTTCGTCGTAATTCCGTCTTGGGCGAGTAATCACTGTCATTCGAGTTTCGTCATCCGACTTTCGCCATGCCGTCGTATGGTTTTCGCGATACAGACATCGTTGCGCCATTGTCATCATACACTCGTCGTCATCCAATTGCCTTCGTGCCCTTTTCATGTCATCGTCGCCACTGAATCGTCATCGTACGGTCGTCATTAATTGGTTGCATAGGTAGGCAGTGTGGGAGAATGATCACTCACACTCACTCACCATAATTTTTCCAAGCTACGTACTCACTCACGATCAAGCTCACCGTCACTCACACTCACTGCAACTCACTCGCACTAACGCCTTCGAAATCAGTGCGAATGAATATGAGTGCATGCACTCGCGAGTGAGTGTGCTGCCCTCTTCCGCTCACAATTCGTGTATATTCAGACCGAAACTTCCAATTTACCACCTGGAACATCTAGAGTGCGAGAAGGCAGTGGGTTGGGCCCGGTTTTATTTTTAATATGCATAAACGATTTGTCTTCGCGGTTAAATGATAACATCCGTCTATTCGCTTACGATTGTTTTTCGTACCGCGAAATTAATTGCAATGATGATCATCATATACAAAATACTACCTTTTGTTGGTGTCAGGAGTGGCATGTGACTCTAAATGCCCAAAGATAAGTAATGCTATCGATAAGTAGAAAGAAACAGTTATCTGATTTTACTTACATTATTAATGAAACATCTCTCACTCGTATACTTCAGGGTAAATATTTAGGTGTCACTTTAACCCGCGCTCTCCGATGGGAAACCCATGCTAACAACACAACCTCTAGTCGAAATCAATGTATATGCTGAGCACCAAAGCGACTCATATTTCAGAGAAGACGCCTTCGTCTTGCGGTAGCAGTACAAATCTGCTGGCCTACGAAATACTTGTTCGACCAGTGTTGGAGTACGCCAGTTTTGTTTGATTTACGTAAACAAAAAAACCCACAATATGGGATGCAGAGGAAGGCAATAAGGTTCATTATAATGAATGCAAGTTAACGGATTCATCGACTGAATTATTAAAAAGAGCTGGTTTATTACCATGGCAAAGCAGAGCAAAACAAGTACGACTAAAGTTTTTATTTCAATTTGTTCCTGGTGACAAACCTATTGACACATCCATACGAAGTTCTTTCAGTCGATCTAGGTCAACACACCACTAGCACTGCAGCACACCTAATGAATACACGTTCAAGTAAAATTGCTTTCAATTTCATATTTCCCTAAAACTATTAGGGAACGAAACGAACTGAGTCCTTCCATTAACAAACGCTTTATATTTAAATAGTTTCATGACTTCTAGTAGCCGCCAACTTCAACAGCGTTCGCTCGGAGCTTGCTCCTCGTTGATCATCGAGGATGGGACGGCACGTAGACCAAATGGGATTAATACATCGCTACGGGTGGGCGAACACCGGGCAACAGAGCACCGTAGTGTATGCCAGCGACCACAAAAGTTACAAGCAGAGTTCTTATCTAAAGGGCATCGCGCTCTTTCTTTATATCCCATGCCAGGTTCTGTCTTCACAGCACTGGAGACTGGAACAAATAATTCCAGTGCATCTTTATGCTTCGAAGGACGCATTTGCGTTATTTGTGTACTCGCGCGCGGCGTGCTGTCCATTCGGTGTGTTCTGAATGAAAAAAAAAAGCTCTCACGCGGCGTAGCGCGCGTGCATAAAGAACGCGCCGCGTGCATCTGCTGAAGCAACAACCACAACAGAAAAAAAACAGTTCACGCGACATGGGGTGGGGGGTGGGATGAGGGTGGCGAAGCGGGTAGCGAACCGGAAAATTCGCTATAATTATTTTTAAAAAGCTGCTTTGGAGAGGAGGTGCCGCGTGGCTGCTGTTCCTGTTGCCATAACGACGTAAACAACCATGTGCGACGCCACTTTCTTCAAGCATCGCCCACCCGAAAGGGCCGTAACTGAAGGGCTCCTTGACGCTAGCGTGAACAAGAGCGGCTGCATTACCTCGACCAATTGGAGCCATGCAGAGATTCAGATGGCCATAGCACACGGCGCTCTGCAACACGAGCACGGTTACAACAGTTAGAGTCACCTAGAGTCCTCCATGCCTTGGATACTGGGAGCACACTGGGAAAGCGTCCACAGCGCTGGCTCCCGCGTGAGGTTCTTGCGGTGAACTCCCGCGCCTCCCCGCTGCTGTGCCGTACCCATGGTCTTTCTGCGCTCGGGAACCAAGGGGCATCTGCTAGGCTCTGTAGTTTTCTTGCCTTCAGTTTCTACGCACGACAAATGGAGGTTATTTAACTTCAATGGTGTGGTACGCCATGGAACCTACCCATCTTGAAGCGTTGTGTTATTGCTGGTGCAACAAGATAATACGAAAATCATGTGTCAAACGGCGTATGTCAAACGGCACGAAAGAAAACTAAATTATTCGAGCAGTCAACTGCAATACGTAGGTGCAGTTACAGCTTCGCTCACCACTACGAGCTTTCCAGTGAGGGTTGCCAGGGGTTTACAGCCATATCCAAACGTCTTCATTTGATAATTTGTTAGCCTCGGCTAGAACTTTAATATACAAAGGCTACAGAAGGTAAGCTTAAGCGAAACGAGCTTAAGAGTATGGACGGCCGTAGCGCTGGAATCATGTTAGCTTATTTCGCTTCAGAAATAGCGTGCAGCAACGAGATTCATCGTGCTTAGCCGAAGCTTGTATTAAATGCAGACATTAGAAATCAAAGCAATGCCAGGTAAGCTTTATTCCACAAGGCTTTACACAAAATGTGGCCCATATAGAGTTTACAGATATGCAGATAAATTTAATTTAAAGCACAGATACCAGCATTCTTGCAGTATAAATTAAATAACTGCCGAATCAAAATACGGCAAGCAACGCACAAACGTAAAAGTGTTATTCCAATAACTTTAGAAAATTCTCCATGAATACAAACCTGCTCTATATAAATAATATAATCAACAAATATAGACATCTCATATGTTCCGTGTCTGACAAATATATAACAAGAGACAGCAAATATTCATTACAAACATGTACAGACTGGATGTTTCGTACTATGCTGGGGTCAGTCATGCACCGGGTTTGTGTCTTTCTAGTGGGCTAACTGTACATCAATAAAAAAATGTTCATCCGAGGTGCTGGGATTGCTTCACCGTCAAACGTGCAATAGATAAAAACGTTTGAAACAGATTCAAATAACCCAGTCTCGCCTACAGCAGCTTAACTTCAAATGTATTGAAGATTCACGGTGGTTAGCGTTCGCCTGTTTCAAATACTTTGCAAAAATGGAGACGAGTAGTTACATAGAAAGGAATAATTTCAGCGGCAAGTGAGTGCGCGCGAATGGGGCACCCGACCGCAACTTCCGGCTTTTTCCTGATGAGTTCAATAAAGCGCATGCATCACGCTTTCGTGATGAAGCTCCCGAGTACTCAAACACCTTGTGAAAACGTTCTCAAAATCTCTGATAAATCTACTGAGATTGCCAAACGGGTACAGCAAACCTCCCTTGTCCCGCATCTAGACGTGTGTAATCAACGGCGCTCAGCTGACTAACATATTATCTTTTGGTTAGTAGGACACTTTATACTATCCACGCTTGGCTTCACTTACCATCAGCAACAGGGCCCCCAACAATCCATCTCGGCAGACACCCTTAGCTGTATCTACACAGACCTTATCCCTAGAAACATGCACCCTGAATATGAAAGGACCCGGAGCCAAGCTCGGTTCGGAGCTATCATAAAAGCCCTTCCTCACATACCTGGCGTCACATTCGTTCATGCAGGCGATGTTACCATGGCACACGAGTTGTGGCCGTCGCCACACGCGATGGAGTCTGTGATGACGTAACGCCAAGTGCATGCCGTGCCACTTCGTCACCACGGGCACTGATATCAGCAGCGGATAAGTAACCGCTGCCTATAAAAAGCGTGTGCAAAAGAATAAACGTGGATTCCTTGTTCTGCACCGGCCACTGTCGTTTTCTGGAGTACGGCTTCTCGGTTGCCGCACGCTACTACACTGGCGACTAGGATGGGATCAGTAGGGCTTGTCACTTGCTTCTTCGATTGCTGCTGAAGACGACTACCACGGGGCCGTCGCTGCAATGGCGAAGGTGGGAAAAATTGATAACTTTGACGAAGGAAGCGATAGCTTCGAGTCCTACTTGGAAAGATTTGAGCTTTACGTCTCAGCAAATGACATAGCTGTAGGCAGGAAACTGGCTGTATTCTTGACGGTAGTGGATCCTCGAGTGTATGAGGTATTGAAGAACCTGTTGATTCCACATTCCCCATCAAGCAAAACGTATAACGAGGTAACGGCTCTGCTAAAACTCACTACAGTCCCAGAAAGGCCGTGATAGCAGAAAGGTGCCGATTTAACCGAAGGATGCAACTTGAGCAAGAGACTGTAGCCGAATTTGTGGTTCAGCTGAAGCACCTGGCCGGAAGTTGCGAGTTTGGGAAATTTCTAGACGAAGCACTTAGAGACCGACTAGTTGCCGGACTACGATGCGCCGATACACAACGTGAGCTGTTTTCAGCTGAAGAGCTGACATTCGAACAAGCGTGTAAAATCGCGTTAAACCGTGAACTAGCATCCACACAGACTCTGCAAATGGCATTAGAAGAGCGCCAAGGCAGTTCACAAAGGCATTCCAGAGTAGAAGTTGATGTTCTAAAGCATGGCAGTCAAGCTAGGGACCGCTATCGAGTCAAGAATGAGCGCCTAGAGTGTTTCCGTTGCGGTAAACGTCACATGGCGGAAAGCTACCGGTACCGCAAGTATAAGTGCAATAACTGCGTTGAGCAAGGTCACTTGAAAACAATGTGCAGACGGCGCCCAGGCAGAACAAAGGCACTGAATGCAATCGATAGCCCGGCAGACGATTCGGACGAAGAGCAAGAAATATACAGTATGACAAATAATAATTATAGACCGATCAGCTTACTGTCCGTTGCCTACAAAGTATTTACTAAGGTAATTGCAAATAGAATCAGGAACACCTTAGACTTCTGTCAACCAAAGGACCAGGCAGGATTCCGTAAAAGCTACTCAACAATAGACCATATTCACACTATCAATCAAGTGATAGAGAAATGTGCAGAATATAACCAACCCTTATATATAGCTTTCATTGATTACGACAAAGCGTTTGATTCAGTCGAAACCTCAGCAGTCATGGAGGTATTACGGAATCAGGGTGTAGATGAGCCATATGTAAAAATACTGGAAGATATCTATAGCGGCTCCACAGCCACCGTAGTCCTCCATAAAGCAAGCAACAAAATCCCAATAAAGAAAGGCGTCAGGCAGGGAGATACGATATCTCCAATGCTTTTCACAGCGTGTTTACAGGAGGTATTCAGAGACCTGGATTGGTAAGAATTAGGGATAAAAGTTAATGGAGAATACCTTAGTAACTTGCGATTCGCTGATGATATTGCCTTGCTTAGTAACTCAGGGGATCAATTGCAATGCATGCTCACTGACCTGGAGAGGCAAAGCAGAAGAGTGGGTCTTAAAATTAATCTGCAGAAAACTAAAGTAATGCTTAACAGTCTCGGTAGAGAACAGCAATTTACAATAGGCAGCGAGGCACTGGAAGTCGTAAGGGAATACATCTACTTAGGGCAGGTAGTGACGGCGGATCCGGATCATGAGACGGAAATAATCAGAAGAATAACAATGGGCTGGGGTGCGTTTGTCAGGCATTCCCAAATCATGAACAGCAGGTTGCCATTATCCCTCAAGAGAAAAGTATATAATAGCTGTGTCTTACCAGTACTCACCTACGGGGCAGAAACCTGGAGGCTTACGAAAAGGGTTCTACTCAAATTGAGGACGACACAACGAGCTATGGAAAGAAGAATGATAGGTGTAACGTTAAGGGATAAGAAAAGAGCAGATTGGGTGAGGGAACAAACGCGAGTCAATGACATCTTAGTTGCAATCAAGAAAAAGAAATGGGCATGGGCAGGACATGTAATGAGGAGGGAAGATAACCGATGGTCATTAAGGGTTACGGACTGGATCCCAAGGGAAGGGAAACGTAGCAGGGGGCGGCAGCAAGTTAGGTGGCCGGATGAGATTAAGAAGTTTGCAGGGACGGCATGGCCACAATTAGTACATGACCGGGGTTGTTGGAGAAGCATGGGAGAGGCCTTTGCCCTGCAGTGGGCGCAACCAGGCTGATGATGATGATGATGATGATGTCGCTGTTCGGATGGAAGGACAAACCATAAAGATGCAGATAGACATAGGGGCCTCCGTCACCGTCATGCCTAAGTCGGTTTTTCAGCACAAGGTTCCGAAACTGACTATCAAGAAAGCGACTGTTCCTTTAAGGACATATGTGGGTGAGCTGGTGCCAGTTGTAGGATCAGCGAACGTGCGAGTCGAGCACGGCGATCAAACTGATATTTTACCTGTGCTGTTAGTAGATGACGGGGGAAGAAGGCTGCCATGTCTGCTTGGTCGCAACTGGTTCACAAAGCTTACATTAAACTGGCAAGAACTTCGAGCTGTAGAGCAAGACGATGCCGTGGATGAGCTAAAGAAGAAATTTGAGGCAGTGTTTTCACCGCAGATAGAGTTCATAACGGGTTACAAAGCACAAGTTCATTTGAAGCCAAATAGCACGCCAGTATTTTTCAAGGCCCGTCCTGTGCCTTTTGCATTGAAACAAGCTGTGGCTGAAGAACTTGATACCTTAGAACGGACTGGGGTATTGAAAAAATGACCAGAAGCGATTGGGCAACCCCGTTAGTGGTAGTACCCTAGGATGGGGGAGCAAAAGTGCGGCTCTGTGGCGACTACAAGGTCACTGTGAACCGTGCGCTTCTGACTGAGCATTACGCTCTTCCGTTACCAGAAGACTTGTTGGCAACGTTAGCAGGTTCAAGGGTATTCTGTGTGCTTGACCTTGCTACCGCTTACCAGCAAGTAGAACTTGACGAAGCTGCGAAGGCGATTTTAACTGTGAACACACACCAAGGTCTTTACCAATACCAGCGTCTCCCTTTTGTCATTGCAAGTGCTCTTGCCATATTCCAGTCGCTCATGGACAGGATTCTCAAAGGCGTCCCTCAAGTAGGGTGTTACATTGATGATGTCATATTTGGGGGTACGAGTGCTGATGACTGTCGGCAAAAGCTGGAAGAGGTGTTAACACGATTACAGGATCACAATGTGACGCTGCGCATGGCAAAATGCAAGCTCTTTTGCAGTGTAGTTCGCTACCTGGGCCACAGAATTTCATCAGCGGGAATCAAGCCATTGGAATCGAAAGTAAGGGCGATAAAGGATGCACCCGAGCCCATGAATGTTACCGAACTTAAGTCTTTTCTTGGATTGGTAACATTCTACGCTAAGTTCCTATCGGGCTTGGCAACCGTAGCTGCGCCGCTCTACGAGCTGTTAAAGAAGGGTAAGCGTTGGAATTGGACAAGCAATTGCGCTCTCGCGTTTCGAGAAACGAAGAACTTGCTCACGACCAGTCGGGTACTTGCTTACTATGATCCAAAGCAACCCTTGGCGCTGAGCTGTGATGCGTCGCAGTATGGGCTCGGCGCGGCTCTTTTTCATATACTTCCAAATGGTACAGAAAAACCCATTGCTTTTGCGTCCAGGACCCTATCGCCAGCTGAGCGTAGCTATGCCCAGATCGAGCGAGAAGCGTTGGCGATTATCTTTGCCCTCAAGAAATTTCATCGCTATCTGTATGGGCGGATATTCACGTTGTTCACGGACCATCAACCGCCGATAAGCATCTTAGGGCCACGGAAGCAGGTTCCATCTTTGGCAGCCGCTCGCATGCAACGATGGGCTTTAATCTTCGCTTCTTATCGCTACGACTTAGGAAATAGGAAAGGATCTAGGAATATAGGAAAGGATCTCAAATGCAAGTTGCAGATGCACTGTCCAGACTACCTGTTTTAAGTGAAACCGGCATAGAGGAGACAGATACCCTCGCTGTTTTTGAAACTACGCCACTGACGGCTATGGATGTTGCTAAAGCGACCAAGTATGACGGCACGCTAAGCAAGATTTACCGACATACACTGGAAGGATGGCCAGCACAAGTCAAAGAAGCTGAACTGGTACCGTACTATAGGAGACGCGTGGAGCAATCGTTAGAATCGGGATGCGTCACGTGGGGAAGTCGTGTTATTGTGCCAACAACGTTGCAAGACGCCGTGCTGGGACTGTTGCGCGCAGAACACCCCGGGGCATCACGCATGAAGATACTCGCTCGTAGCCTGCTATGGTGGCCAGGGCTAGATGCAGACATAGGAGTGGTAAAAAGGTGCAGCATCTGCCAAGCGATGCAAAACAGTGCTCCTCGTGCACCGCTCGAGCCATGGCCATTTCCCGCCCGATGCTGGCAGCGAGTGCATTTGGATTTTCTTGAATTTGAAAAAACGACATTCCTTTTGTGTGTTGACTCGTTTTCAAAATGGATTGGGGTGTTCCTTATGAGCTCAACTACAGCCGCGAAGACTATCGAGCGTTTGCGGAGTCTATTTGCTTCTTACGGATTCCCCGAACAAGTCATTTCTGATAATGATCCACAGTTTTCATCGCAGGAGTTCCAGGACTTCCTCGATGCCTGTGGCATCCGGCGCACGTACAGCCCGCCGTACCATCCGGAATCCAATGCAGCTGCCGAGAGGATGGTGCAAACCGTTAAGAGGAGCCTCCGCAAGCAGCTGTTGCACGACAAGGGAGGAAACGGCAGACCGCTGCGGGAGAGGCTGGACGACTTCTTGCTGGCATATCGGACAACACCTAGCACAGTAACAGGCAAGTGTCCAGCCGAACTGTTTCTGAAACGAATGCCGCGCACGAGGCTGTCCTTGCTAAGGCCCTCATTTCGAGACGACATGCAGAGCAAGCAAGAAGCGGTAAAGCGGCAGCATGACCAACTAAGATCGATTTTCCGTTCATTCAGGGCAGGGGACTGCGTATACGTAAAGACTGTCAGGCAAGAGAAAGTGTCGTGGACTGAAGGGTGTGTGGTGCGGCCAGTTAGCCCTGTGACCTATCTCGTAAAAACACAGAACACAGTCTGCCACGTTCATGTTGACCATTTACGCTCGCGCAGTTTCCAGCATGCAGGATCAAACGTTGGTGCAGAGGCCCCGAGAAGACACGGCACCGAGGACGTTGTGCGTCATCGGGAGGTCCCAACCATGCCCCAGCAGGCGTATCATGAAGCGGACACGGCAGCACCTCCCCCAGAGGATGCTGTAACGCCGGAACCACCACCACCAGACGGGCAGGAATTACCACTGCCTGCTCCCCACAATGACCATCCTCAGACGCAAGCCGAAGCGCCTTCCGACCCTCCACCAGTGCTGCGCCGAAGTCAGCGTGCCAGGAAACGACCCGACCGATATGGGTCTCACGATGTCCGCCACTGAAGATAGTAATGACGACGACGATCTTGGGGGGCAGGAATGTGATGACGTAACGCTAAGTGCATGCCGTGCCACTTCGTCATCACGGGCAGTGATATCAGCAGCGGATAAGTAACCGCTGCCTATAAAAAGCGTGTGCAAAAGAATAAACGGGGATTCCTTGTTCTGCACCGGCCACTGTCGTTTTCTGGAGTACGGCTTCTCGGTTGCCGCACGCTACTACAGAGTCCTACACCACGCCTCTAGCGTCACTACCACCACTGCCGAGACGGCTGAAGAAGTGGCCATCGCACTGGCCACACTTGAACCCACCTGTCGCACCATCGTGTGACTCTCGCTCAGCCGTCACTCGCTTCAGCAAATGCCGCACTTCTGCTAAAGCTCTTCGCATCCGCTGCCAGGCATCACACCCTAATGACAGCACGATCTCCCTGACATGGATCACGGCCCATGCGGGCCCTGTTTCTCCACACCTCCCCAACCTCAACAAGGTCACTCACTCCATTGCGCGAGGCCTAGTCAACCTCGCCGGAGTCAGTGGAGACGAGTTGGACACCAGGAACAATCTGACCGTTTATAACGATCTCGTTAAAGTCCTTTACCTCAGTCGCCGAACCTTCCCCCCACCTCACTCCGAGTTCAGCCGTGCGCAGGCTACCACCCTGCGTCTGCTGCAGACAAGCACGTACCCTTCACCCGCCCGCCTCCACCTTATATTCCAAGATGTTTACCCCACCCACAACGGCCGGTTCTGTGGCACTCACCCGGCTACGCCTCCGCATGTGCTGTGGGAGAGCCCAGCACGGTGCTCACACATTAGCACAGCGATCCTCTCGTCGAGGTTGCGTGAGGCTCTGCGGAGCTCCGCCTTCGATGACCAATCCTGAGCGACCCAGCACGCCCGTGGGGCGGTGGCGAGGCAAGCCCTCGACGCTCCCTCATGGGAGGCTTAGGCACGGCCATCCTAAAGTGCTGGCTCCCTAATAAAGTTTATTCCTCTACCTCCTCCTGGTATAATATCACGACAATGTTCCCACTTTGTTTTCAGAACAAACTTCCTAATCGCAGAGCCGCGCTAATGTAAAAAATGAGCCTTTCATCAATTTTTTTAGACGCCTACGCGTTCGGCGTGATCCCATTGTGCACCGGACTGGCTGCCTTCTTCTAACAGCCTTTCGATCAAGCCACTATTTCTGGCTTTGCACGACCTGCATCTTCTTGAAATCATCATTCACTCCGAATTCATGCAATGATGCAATGCCTAGCAATGCGGCGGAGGCGCGTAACTACGGAATGAGCGAAGAGAGAAAGTAAAGAAACATCGGGAGCAGTAAAACAATGTAGGGGCGACATTACGCAGTATGATAGCTCAATAAGAGAATAGAGAAAAGTTACGAGACTGTAAGTGATGACGGAATGTGGAGACGACATTATTAAGATTACGCCGTATGACTAAAAAGGTGCAGGGGCTTTACTTTACGTATGATAGGTGAATGAGAGGAGACAAAGGAGTGAGGTCTGGAGGTGATGTGACGCCGATATATCCGGTCAACCCGCCAGAAGCATTCGCGTCATCTGCATTTGACCGGTCCTTCCTACTTTTATATTATTTTCTATGTATACAATTTTTTCTAGATTGAAATGAATATATAACTATTACTCGCCCAGCCATTTCAGCATTTATTATGTGAAAGTTTAACTGTTAGAATAGACCTGCTATATAATCCGTGAGTCCTCTCGTATATCATCAACATGTAACTTGTCTCATGCTATTCTATGCAAATGGTCCGGCAGTGGGACAAGCGTAATTTAATGCCTAACGTAGGATTGTTACGTAAACTAGCAAGCATTTATCGTGCATGACAATATTATGTGTTTTTGCATTAAATTACCACCCTTGGTGCACTGCAAATATTTCTGTTAACTTTACATAACAGTACTGCTATTGACTTCAATGACAGTAAAACGTGAGGAGTTTACGTCCTTATAGGCTACCTTTTCATAATGCAATTACAACTACGTATTAATTGATCAGGAAGTATAGTTGCTGTGCACGAACCGGCGAACATACAGAATTGCTAAGTTGACTTTCATGTTAAGAAGGGAACAGCAGAGCGCGGGAGGCGGTCTTGTAAAGCAAATCCAACAGATAAAATAAATGAAAGGCGCAAAGAATTAGCATGAGCAAGCCCTTTATATCTGCTTCGTTCTGCTGGCTATGCGCGTCATCTCGTGATTATTATATTTTGCAACACATTTACGTTCTTCAAGCTCCACTTAACTAAATAGTTCCGCTCACAATGAGGTGCGCGCTCAATGTGTGCAAGAAACAACCCCCTAAGTGCGGACTACTGCGGTGACAAACCTGCAAGCATAGAAGAGTACAAAAGAAGCATACAAAATCCCCGTATTTACAGAAAACAAACGCGTTCTCTGTTTGGCGAGTTGCTGCAATATTATCTTGCAGTTACGTTGTATATTATAGGAGCTTAAATATCGCTCTGTTGGCTAATAGTGACCAAATGTTAAGCGCATAGCCGACGGCCTCCGCTTTGGCGCAGCTTCCATGGCGGAGAAAGCCTGGAGGAAGGGGCGGGGCGGCAATGCAGCGCGCCAGCGTGGCAGTTCGCCAGAAAAGCTTCACCCTCCCAGTATTCTAGGTCACCCTAGCCCAGTTTGGTCCAATCACGAACGCAGGCGCAATATCGGACCATAAATGGGTATAACCGTCTCATGCGCGCACGTCGCATGGCGCCAGCTTGTCGCGTCGGCAGACGGGGAGAAGGGCTGAGCGCGCGAAGGAAGAGTTGGCACCGCTGCTACGCACACGCTCGCACACACACGGCTCGCATGACTTCCAACACTCGTGTCTCGGCGACTCCTCGGCGCCTCCCTCAAGGCCTGTTCGCACTACACGAAATACCCGGCGAGCGAAGCGGATTCAACCGCTTTTGACGCCGAGGAGGGCGGAAAGCGGCGCGGTGAAGGCAATCGGTCCAGGACCCATTTTTTCCGCTTTCGCCGCAGCCGCAAGTTTCTTTTTTGACGTCATAACCCGTTCAATGTCAACATGGCGGCCAGCATGTCTGAGCGACAGATCTTCTCCGTAGAAATGTTCATAGACGCAATTAAGCAGCACCCGATACTATACAACAAAAGACACTTGAACTTCAAGGACATTGCCTACAAAGAGCAGCTATGGGACAAGATGGGGAAAGAAATGGGAGTGAGTGGTAAGTACAACTGCTGTTCACGCTTACTCGCGCCGATGCCGGAGCGACGAGACTTTCTCATAGCCAGTACCTTGTTTTTATGCATATTTTCTGTCAAACATCAGCAAACATTTTTCCCGCGCCGCTGCTTGCTCCTATCCGTGCGTGCTCCGCTCGTGCGCCGTTCGAATGCCTGCGCAGGCATGCACGCGCGACACTGATGGCACCGCGAGAGTAGCGCAGTTTTAAAATAGAAACTTTCCTGTGCTACAACGGTGAGCGTAAAGTTTTTCTAACGATTCACAATCTGCGGCGACAGCCGATGCCCGGCAATTATTGCCGCGGGCAACGGCGGTTGTGTTGTGGTCAGCCAAAGAAATAACGGCGGTCGAGTATTGCAACAGAGCACAGTAAATAGCCGTTAAAAATTATAGGAGGTGCTATGCTGAATGACTCGAAAGAGCCCGAATGAAAGCAAACAAACAGCCCATCTATTCGCTTCATTCTACATGACAAAAGTGCCTTTTATTCTCCGCAGGTTCGCTGTGTCAAAAAAGTTTAAGAACTTGAAGGACACATTCGCGAAGATTCGAAACCAAATTCGAACAAGCATGAAGAGCGGAGCCGGTGCCGCAGACGTCGCCACTATAAAGTGGAAACACTTTCTGCCAATGCAAGCAATAATGGAGCCAATTTCAGAAGAGCCAATGTGAGTGGAGCAATTTTCCAAATTCTACACGAACATTTGTAGCCTTGTTTGTATATGTTATCGATGCAAAAACCCAGGAGGGAACAAAACCTACACTCTCAAGTTAGTAACCTTTCAGAGTGCTCTCCTTATGGGTAAATATATTTTTGCAGGCTCTATTCAAGCCTTGACTTCCTTCCTGAAGAGTAAGTCCTGAACAATGTTCTATCATGTACAGGTTGCGACTCCTGCGAGTCATGACTATATCTAAAATGAATTTATCACAGTGTTATTACCCAAACTTAGGCCGTCAAATAATTATAGGTTTATTCATTCAATAACTGTTGTGCACTGGAAACAGAAATCTCCAGGACCAAGATGAAGTGCCGGGAACTTCTGGCTCCTCAGTTCCGTCAAGTGGCCCAGCAACACCAGCAGCTGCTGCAACTGAAAGGTAAAGAACTTGTAATATAGGCATACAAGACTGAAATCACTGAAATGCCTTGCAATCTGTACAAACATGGCATTTACACACTCATTTTTACAGCCAACCAACAGAAGATGACTTAAGAGTCTGACACAGATAGGTAGGTGGAACACTGCGACTGGAGCTTTCTCATTTCTCATGTAGCACATGCTTGCACCTAACCGCTTGCTATAGTGCCTCTGGAGTGAATGCATATCGCTGCTGAGAAAGGTTCAATTTTTTCGAAGGACTCCAAGGCGGAAAAAAGCACGGCGGTCACCAAGGAAACAACAGAGGTAAATCAAGAATGATTACATAATACACGACTACTAAAAAAACTGTTTCAAATTGCAGCCCATTGAAAGCCCCTCAGCATGCTGCTGTAACTGCTGCCTGTATGGAGCACGTCCAGGCGGTGCGGACTGAGAGGCAGCAGAAGCAACAACTGCAGCGGGGGTCACAAGATGTCGTATACCATACGTGCATGGCACTTGCCGCACAGCTGCGAATGCTTGGTCCGAGAGACCAGTCAGATGCGATATTTGAAATTAAACAATGATGTACCACCGAATCCAAGGAGCCAGGAATGAACAAAATTCGCGCTAATGTTTTGTATGCTTACTTCATCCACACGTATTTCTTCTACTTTGCTGCACCACTGTAACACTATACTTTTTACTTCTGTTTACCTGTTATGCATCTTGTTTCTTTTTTCTTTTACTTGATTTAGGCTGTATCGTCCATTGCTTCATGCTTTTTATCTGTAATCATGAGTTCAAATGTTATTTATTATGAGCTGAACTTCTCCCTTTTTGGAGTGCTTTTACAAACGCACTGTTAATAACATCCCCTTTACACAATGCTCAGGGGCTTGTAAGGTATCTTCAATAAACAAACATTTTGGATGGCATTTATTCCTTTGGCATTTCTTGCTTGGCCCATTTTCAGATTTACTGATATATGGAATATGTCAGGAAATACGGTTTGTGCAGTACTCAAATGGTGTGGTATTCACCTGCAACTACCAATGAAAACTATTCACATTTTTACAAAGCCAGCTGTTACGGGGTTAACTGCTGCCACCTTTTCATGATCTGTGATTGCATGTGCCTTTTTGCCTGTCACAAGTGCTGCCAAATATATAGGTGCAGACACAAGTAAACCAGAGCATGCTATTCCGTTCTAATTGCAATGAGGCCTCTCCTTTTGACATGAAGAAACACAGTTTGTACATGAGGAAGCGCACCAGTGTCCACCAGCAGCGTGCACATACCGCAGATGCCACTTTCAATTAGAAGGCAAAAGCGTGCTCCATTTGCTATTGTCTGCATCCGTACCTGCAACATACATATGTCTCAAGAATAATTTTTAGAAGACAGCAAAGTGTACGAGGGTGCTGTCATCACTGCAAGCAGGCAATGCAATATAAAATGTGTTTAAAGTGGCTGTACGTAAAAAAAAATGTTACCATTACTACACTCTGCTGCTCCTGGTCATCTCCTCTTGCCAGGGGACCTTGCTGCTTCCGATGAAGTGTTTGCAAAGCCTGTCTCGTGTAGTGTAGGCAAGCCTAAACACAAAACAAATGGAACATTGAAGCGTAAGTGCTCGCTCCAACATGTGGCAATTAACATCACTTTCACTACAAATCATGAAAGCAAGATATTTGGGGGAATAGTAAGTAAACCGCAGTCCCAGTTTTGTTTGCAGATATTTCCACAACATGATTACCTTGTTGGGTGATAACATGTTGCAGGCACAGGAGTCAGTCCGCCATTCTCATCCGCTTCTTGCCTCCATGTTCCATCGGTTTGACGTTTCTGCCAGTCTTCGTAATCAGTAGTTCCTGGTGGGCAGTAACCTGCACGAGAGGAAACTGTTTCTGTCATCAGAAGATTGTGCAAGCATACAGACGCTGATATAATCCGTCTGACGTTTTCATCTTTAGCTCTAAATGGCCGGCGCAGGATGCGCCACCTTTGAGCCAGGATTCCAAAGGCATTTTCGACAACTCGTCGAGCCCTGCTCAGTCTATAGTAGAAAATTCTTTTTTCTTGTAGCTGTGAAAACTGACTTGGTGCTCCCTGAACATCTGGTTGCTGAGCTTGCCCGTCAACACAGTTTCCAAAAAAAGGGGGTAGACCTGCAGAAGGAGCGCCGCTTTAGTTTCCTTATGAAGTTGTGTAAATTTGCAGGTATAAATTATCCCCAAGATCTAGCACACTACATGTTTACCGCAACAAATGTGCTACAGATAATCACTACCTGTCAGAAATAACTGCGATGGCAACATTTAGTGTGGTTTAGGTCAATGGAGGAAAAGGATCTTTCTATGCTTGTATACAATCCCTCATTTGCATAAATTTGCAGCACTGGCTGATAACACATAAATCATATTAGGAGACCCTTAAAAGTGTGTAAAATCACTCCTCAAGATCTAGCTAATGGCTAGTACTGTAACGGCCAAGAAATGACGAAGGTAATGGTATTACTTACTCTTCCTTGCATACGGCCTCTTGAGGTAGGTTTTCAGAGGAAACACTTCGTCTCCTACAAAGAAGTAGTGCGTGCTGCCAATGTCGGCCAAAAGAGAGTCTTCAGGAATCCCTTGCAGGCTTTGGTCAAATCTCTTGAAGAATGGGCTCGGGCCAAAATTACCCCCATCTGATTCGCTGCCATTGTGGCCTACTTCTGCAAACAAGAACCTAAGAGTGGAGTGGAAATAAATTTTGTTATATATATATGATCTGGTTCAAGGAAACATAGGCACATTTAACTTGCTATGGCTGCCACGTCACTCACATGGAAACTAATCATGACAGTTGGACTGTTGCATACATCAACATGCAGCTCAAACACCAACTAAATGATACAACTACAACCTTCCTCATTCTTTGAGCAGTTTTATAGATGACAAAGCTAGAAAGGCTCTAGTCAGAATCTGACAAGGTCTAGCCGTAAGTGACTTAAAGTGGTTAGGAAAAAGCAAAAAGCGGTTTTAAACATTACTTGAAAGGTGTTTTTGTAAAATAAAGTTGCATCAATTATATCTCTATGTTTTCATGATAAGTTCTCAAGAAAGCATCCCTTTCTGGCTGTTTTCTGAAATTAACACTACCGATGACTACTTAGAGGCCGTATATGATTCTTATGCATCTACCACACGACATCGTGCTCTCTGGGATTGAGACCCACCACGACAAACAAAAAAACTGGCAATGACCAAGAAAAGAAAATCAGCCAGGCACAGCATATACAACAGCTCCAAGAACATGTAAGTAAAGCAACTGTACTTGCATACCTGTAGTGTGCATCACTGATTGCAAGCATCGACTTGCTGAAAACATTCTTAATAGTTTCTGTCCACAATGCCTGAATTGTTCGGGTACTCAATATTGGCATGCTTTCCATCTATTGCGCCTAGGCAATGTGGCATGTTCCAGATGCGCTCAAACTCTTCGGAGACCTAAGTTTAAGGCAGAAAAAAAAACGCAATTGATATGTTAAGCACAAGCCTCGAAGATAACCTCGGGTGGGGGATGTGTAACATGCTCCATGTAGAATAGCAGTCCTAGAAGTCGTAGTAGTGATTTGTACCCTCGACAATGACACTGAAATTATTTATTCTGACAATTATGCTTTTCTGCAGACTTTTATACTGGTCGCTTTAGTTTCAAGGACAGTGGTCACGAAGTTTCAGTGCCTAAATTACATTTTATCGATACTGTCACTGGTTTACGCTCCATGCAGTATGTGCAAGGAAATGAGATCAAAGAACTTACCCTCAACCATTCATCTGGAGATGATGGCATTATAACATATATAGGGCCAAGCACTTCCCAAATGGCCAGGCACACCTCTGAAACAAGGATGCACGTTGTGGACCTGCCAGCCAAGAAATTAAAGGCAGATGACTGCAGGGCATCGCCAACAGCCAGCAATCTGAAAAGAGGGAAAGAGAAGGGACAAACAAATTCAGCTACGCTCGCTAAGTAAGCCTTCATGTGTAATGTGGTTCCAAAGCGATGGATCCAATCGCCTCCAGTTCCAGCAGCTGTTTTCACTGGATAAATTGATAACACCAACCGTAATACACATGAAGTTCAAGAACCAAGTCATCAGGTGCCGAAATAATGAAAGGAAATGTGTTCTAAATTGCTCCCATTCTTTGAAGTTATGCTGTATCCGTTACGAGCTTCACAGTATCCCTGATATGACTAGTAGTCTGTTTTCGGAGCAAAACAAAAAGCAAAGCAATATTACAGCATGTGTACAACAGGGCGTGCACAACAGCAAAAATATGTTCCCATCACCTAATAACTTGCGACCGGCGGTGGTCTGGAGGTATAGCCTTGCGAAACCGCGTGTCATTTTTTTTTTGCGATGCGGGGGCCAAGGAGCTCCATCGGTGTGTCAACGTTGCTGGGTGACATGCGCACGAGGCTGCCGAAAGAGAACCGGCAGTGAGAAGAAACCACATACAACGCCCCTGTGTGCTCTATCATGAGTGTTGCAACGCCAAACATGTACCGTGAAATGCTCCTCTCGCTTAAACCGCTTGATTAATGGCGCTTAATTTGCGCAGAGATGGCATACAACAGTCTTGCTTTTTCAATACCACGTATGGGTGATGTACTTGCCTGATTCCATCAATTACTTAGAAATCGGCCCCACTGCAGCATCGGCGACCTATAACAGTCAGCTTACGCAAAGCTGATGCCGGTAGTGCAATTTGGTGCCTATACATATTGCAGCTTCAAAGGTAAATCGTTCCAGAATAGACAAAACAAGCGTTACTCCGAAGGCACCACCAGTATGCGCGACAGCTGCTTGTTTAAGGTCTCCGATGCTGCAGCCGACACGGATTTCTAAGCAATTCTGATCGATTCAGGCAAGTACATCCCCCAAAAGTGATATTTAAAAAGCAAGACTATCGTATGCCATCTCTGAGTCAAATAACTCTAATAAGTAGCAGTTTAAACCGAGCGAGGCATCTTGCAGTGCGTTTAGCACTGCAACAGTCACAGTCAAACTTTGATAAAACACCATGTGCAGTCACGTGTACTTACTCTCTGTAGCACTCGACGTCTCGATCGCGAAGCAGTGGCAAGAGATTGTTCGCCTGTCCCAACCTATCCCGCTCCTGCAAGGACGGGCGGACCAACCACCGTCGCCGCCGCCGCCGCCGCGATCTTGGTTGCTCAGCCCGTCGCAGCTCTTGAAGCATAGCCGTCATCGAGTTGCAGAGGAGAATCCTGACAATTTCTTCTTCTTCCGACATTTCCTCGTCTTCTGAAAAGCTCGCCATCTTGCTGTGCTCAGTATCTATCAGCTGGAAGCCCAGCAACGGCGCAATACAAGCAGACACAACAAAAGCCCGCGAACGAGAGGCACTCACGTCAACTCTTGTCTCGTTCGCGAAGTCGCGAAACCGAAAAAGAAACTGCCGCGAGATCTCGCTATCGTCGCGGAAAAGCGAGAAGCGGCGGCGGATCCGCCGATGCGCGCGTCAACAGACGAGAACACTCTCTCTTTTTTCCGGCATACGAATCCGCTTCGCTCGCCGAATTTTTGTAGTAGTGTGAAGGGGCCCTAAAGCCGAGGTGCCTCACGATTCCCGGCCCTTTGGCGCCGTCTGCAAAGGTCTCCCCGTGCCTGATTTCGAATGTCCCTGCGCTTTGCGCCCACGCTAATGGTAGCTGCACAAGCGAAGCGTAACGTTAGCTATGGTGGAAATGAATGTCCATGCTGAACAGTTTCTGCGAACTATTAAAAAAAAGCCTATATCGGGATTTTGTTTGGTCGCATCATCGCGCATCCTGTCACTGTATTTTTCGTGATTTCTATTTTTACTCTTACCAAGCGTACTGCTACTAATCATTTCACGTAATAATTCTGTTCTTGTGTTCTATTGTATAAAATACGTCATTGTGCTTCTTTTGTATTCATATGTAAGACCTCCCTGCAACGATCTTTACCTTTTCATAATGCAATTACAACGACGTATTAAGTGATCAGGAAGTATAGTTGCTGTGGACTAACCAGCGAGCATACAGAATTGCTAAGTTGACTTTCATGTTAAGCAGGGAACAGTTTTATGCCCATTTATGGTCCGATATTGCGCCTGCGTTCGTGATTGGACCAAACTGGGTTGGGTGACCTAGAATACTGGGAGGGTGAGATCGGCAGTATTCGTAAAACAAAAAATAAACGATGAACGACTTCCGCTCGCCTGCTTGAGCGCATTCAGTCTGCGCTATTTTCGCTCCAGGAAAGGAAATGTTTTTCGACCCTTGGCCCGCCTAACAACGAGTATTGAGCGGAAGAGCCATTCGCACAATAAATGCCAGAGAACACGACACAATTGCATAAATTACAGCAATGTGGTACGCGAAAGTTTCCCAGGGCTGGAGATAGTGACCTGGCTTCATAACATTTTCGACTAGTTGCAGACAGCCAACAGACTGCGACAAAAGAAAAATAAACAAAGAAACGCAAATATGCTCCTGAAATGCACTAAAATCACTTGACTAGGGCAGGTTAGCAGCGTTCTCTGGTTATTTCTCACGCATTACACAATACAAAATACAGCGAAAACCCATGCGAAAACTGCAGAACTTATTATCTAATGTCGCAACTTGCGTAACAATATGCAAGCTGCTCCACACCTCCCGAGCAAGCGAAGAAACTGGGAGGGCGAGTGTCAAGTGAACTGACGAAGCGGGGCCGCAAGACGTTTCGGAAGACGAGATATGTCTCTGTGCTTAGTTTTTTCAGCCCTGAAGAAACTAGTTAATTGTAACATTTCCTAGATTTTCTTTCACTTTGCTGCTAAAGGAGTTTGTGACGGAAATATCACAAACATGGTGAACATCCCACAATAACTGTAATCCTTGAACGCACGTTAAACCGAGCATAATAGAATCCGCCAGCTTTCGTCCTTGTGCTATCGTTTGAGGGTATTCTTCTGGTTCTGCCAAGCACCATTATATTTGAAAAGTAGCGCTGCCAGGCTCGACGAAACGGGTTCCATCCCCGGCCGTTAACGCCGAGTCCGCTGCTGCGCAGTGCCTCTTAATCATATCGTAGTTTTGGAAAGCAAAACCCGAGACAATATTATAGTTGAGATGTTCGCTGAATCATGCGTAATGCATACACCCTAAAAGCAAAATTTTCACTGTTAAGAATAGATATGCAGCAACTTACAGCGTTGGATGTAACCACTTTGCCGAGTCATTCGGCCTTGAAATGACGCACTATACGAGGCTTCTGATATTATCCCGTCCCTCGCGTAATATTTTCAAATATTGTATTGCGCACCTTGTACCTTTGGTGCGCCAGTCACGTTGTATTTTCACGCTCGTCTTGAACAGGGCCCGGCAACCACCGCGGACAGAGCATCGTCGCAACAGTCCGAATTTGACCTGGGGCAAGAACGGATTGGCATTGGAACGATTGGAAGGACAGGAAGGGACGCGACCCCTACGCACTATTGGACACGCCGTTTGTCCAACAGCGCATCACGAGCAATCGGAACTCGAGAGGTGCCTAAGCATCACTTCTATAGCTTACGAAGTGTTAACTTATTGGCAAAAGTATGAGGAAACGTCGCCACGTCCCGCGGAGCTCGCAGTTGTGTGCTTAGGAGTGCCCGCGTCATCTGGAGCTGTTGAAAGGTCATTCTCAACGGCAGGGGTCCTCCAACGAGCAAGACGAGCTTTGGTCACTGCATGCACCGTGAAACAGCTGATGCTCGTATCGGAACATATCCTGAAGGAGAGCGCTGGCAAATGGTGGTCGAGATCCAGATTAAACAAAATCTCTCTGCTTTACTGGGGGGGGGGGGAGGGGTGCCAGACAATTGCAACGAGGCTTTAATGAACATGCTAGCATTTTTCATGAATTGTGGCTTCGCTCAAGGTGTCCAATTCTTCAGGCCCTCAACTCCGGATGACTTTTCCTGTAGGGCTCCATATCGTGTGACATGGCACTAGGTCTGGCTTCATAGAAATAACATAATAAAATAAAAATGCAAATGAAACAAAGTAAAAAACACAATTTTCTGTTACCTTTCAAATAAAAGCAATAAGCAAAATCTTGCAGTTTTTACTACGCCTTTATAGTGATGTAGTTTAGTCGTAGCGCTGGTTGCTGCTGTGCAAGGATAATCTTTCCGCTGTGTCTTTTTTAACCGTGATACTCTAAAAGCCACTGAATGTCCTAGTTTACACCTGCATTAGACGAATAGAAATGATTTGCAGGTATTACTGCATCACAGATGTGTTACAAGCAGTAAATATTGTAACGAAAATAAACCGTATATGAAGGCAAGAAATAAAAAAAATAAATGCATTCGGTCATGACAGGTAGTTGCAACTCACACGACACAGGACTAGATAGTACAACATAAGTTTAGGGATGACCTTGTTATGTTGGAAACAGGGAACTTAGGCAATTTGCAATGGACAATGCAACTGGTGTGGATCGAGAGAGAGAAACATGTTAAATAAAGCAAAAATATGTACATACGTTTTAGAAAATTTGATCTGTGATAACACTCTACGTTTCTCGAAATTATTATCATGTTTGTTTGAAATAAACTTCTTCATGAACGAAAACAGTAGCATGCTTGCCGCTTCGGCGGTAGCGCTTACACAAGGGTACTCTAGCCTCGATGCACGTAAGCAGCAGGTGAAAGAGAAAAAAAAAGCAGTAGGGAACATGGGCTCCGAGACTGGCCCTCAGGTGTAAGCAATCTCGGAGGCCGCGTAATTCGGCCAGCTGCTTGATAGTGCTTCCAGGATTCGGCTGCCTGAGACGGCAATTTTAGGGGCAGTACGACTCGACACACTTCCTAAGTTCGCTGCGAACTGAAGTCGGCCGCAGGGCACTGTGGAGGTGTCCACCCTTGTCCTTCTCAATGTACTACGCGAGCTCCATCTCGCAGCGCCCTCCTTTCGCCCAAGGAGTGCGCACACGCGGCATAGTGTTGCCAAAGGCGCAGACCTAGCGGCGAAGGGGAAATGCGGCCGTCCGTTCCTGCATCCCATGACCCTCCTCCCCTCGCCTGCAGCGCAGATGCTCCTTTTTAACGCGATAGGGTTGAGGGCCCCGTGTGGCAGAAAATCCGGCGTCCGCAGTCCCGCGTTTCACGTACGGCGTTGGCGTTACGAGAGCGAAATTGCCGTATATATTTAGACATATGTATATGTCACGCCTTGCTATATTACATTCGGTATATGGAGGTCATATTGCCACGCTAGCCTACCACCAAGGTTGCTAGTACTTTGTTTTTCATTCTTGACAAAGTAACTCCTCGGAATATTGAGAGTGACAAGCCACAAACAGATGTCATGAAACAAAACGGCGACATCGCGTCTTTTATGTGAAATCTTCTCATAGTGAAATATTAACATTGTGAAACAATCGCAGAAAGCTGAAAATTATGTAACTTTTTAGGCGACATTGCACCAGCGTTTCCCGGTAAACATTACGGCCACATGAGCTGCATTTGCCGCGAAGCGTGAGGAGCAATCCGGGAACTTTGAATGCTATAGCGTTCCACTCTTAAAGGCGAAGGTTAAGCGTCCTGAGAGTGTTCATTGTCTCCGACTCTGCGGCCTTGAGCGGGCTTCAGGCGAGAGCAATATTTTTGATCACGCGTGTAAAGGATGCTGACGTGCTGATGGGGTGGTGCATGTTTAGGAAGTGTGGTCAATTATAAGACTTTGTCAAGCAGTTCGCCATTGAACAAAGTGTTGGATGCTTTATCTATTAATTAGTTACGTTATTTATGCCTTTCGTTTAGTTCATTTATTGCACAAGCCATGACAATTAGCTGAGCTAGTGCACGCTGAGCGCACAAGCGAATTGTCACCCGTGTATTTGAGACAATAGAACGAGTTGTTTTCCAAGCGTTGCAATAAAAAAAGAATGTTACGTAACAATAAACTAGGCATGCCGTAACAATTGGGTTTGTCGTCTCGAGCACATAATTGCATCGCGCTAACACTAATGCACATTGGCAATTGAAAATCAACTGCTGAGAAAAAAGAACCGCGCATGACCTGTCAGTACACACCCCAATATAAAAATTTTTGTTAACGGTGTATATTCAACGGGAGAGCTTTTCTCATAGTGACAAGGCTGATTTGTATCCACACAGACTAAGTAAGTGCTGGTTAAACACCAATTCAGTCTTCTCACTCACGTGCCTCCTAGCTATGCATCCATAGGAATTTAGTAAAGCAATGAAGGGGGCTAGTTGGTGAACGTTCATGCGCTTCGTCCGTCCACGTCCTGTCCTTCCTTAGTATCGTGTTTGTAAAACTGAGCGCAGTATAACCATGATCCATAGGAAGCCGTTCCACTTCCATCAACGAGAACGGATGATTGTTTCACTCGTTCATATCAACTGATGCTCCGTGCACTAAAACGCATTTGATGAAGTCGAGTCGCGCTTTCCGGCACCTGCATTCGATCGCATATTCACAGATACAAATGCACGTGCACGTGCGTAGCACGGTAATGTGAACGGTAACGCATAAGCGCTGACCTTGACATGGGATGTTGACTTCATCGAGCTTAGCTTCTGACGATTCAGAAAACGACAAATTTTTGAATAAGACTGATTGTTGCTTTTTAACGCGATTGCGTTTAGAGGCTCGTTTCGCAGAAAATCCGGTGTTCGCGTTGTCAGCGTCTGCAGGCTGTGAGCGAAATATTCCGATAACTGAAATAAATACACGATAACAGAAAATAAGATTGCGGGCCGGGGATTCGACACCAGGAGCTATGGGTAGCGAGACCAGCACATTGACCCATTCACCCACTGTCGGCCAATGGTGCGCACGCCCTTGGAGGGGGTTATATATGAAGAAGGGTTCGGACGCGGCACATGCGCGCACCTGCGATGCTGCGTCCACTTCCTATTGAATAGGGTCCCGCCAACAACAGCCTTCCATTATTTCCACTGCGAACGTAGCACGTTTACGCTATCGTATTCTACTCATAAAGGGAACCTTAAACGTCTTCAATTGATGTGTTAGCTGTGATATACTTACCCACGTACATACGTCTACCCACGCTCACTCATTCACCTTCGTACTCATGTCTACTAACACTCACGAGTACTCACTCACGTTCATACCATCATTGACACTCATATTCAGACTCGCCTCCACTCGCAGCAAGCACTCACTCACATTAACACTCACCCGCACTCACTAACTCCCGTTCCCGTTCACCTCCACTCACCCACCTTCACACTCGCCTGAATTCACACTCACCTCCACCCACAAACACTCACCACGTTCACACTCATTTTACTCACAACATACTCACAAACAATCTCAGGCTTGCTCACCTGCGCTCACTCACTCACCCACACTCGCACTCATCTCCACTCACAAGCACTCACCAAGTTCACACTCACAAGCATTCACCACGTTCACACTCACCTCCACTCACACTCACTCACATTCACACTCAGCTGCACTCGCACTCACATCCACTCACTGGCACACACACTCGCACTCACTTCCGCTCCAACTCACTGGCACTCACTCACAATCAGACTCACGCCTTTAAAATTAGTGCGAGTGAGTGTGAGTGCACTCATGGGTGAGTGCGCCGACCTATGATTGGTTGTCATACCATCGTTGGGATACCGTCACGGTCGTTCCAGCGTCAACATTCTACATCGACATCCGACTGTCGCCATGCCTTTGTCATGATGCCGTTGTCGTCATGCTGTCACTGCCATATTAACTTCATCGATCTATCAATGTCATTCCTTCTTCACAATTTCATCGTTATCATGCTGTCGACATTCAATCAATATTATGCTGTCGTTATGCCATCGTCGCTATCACGTCGCCGTCACACAGACGCTGTCATGCATTCTTTGTCATACCATCGCATTAATGCCTTCTCGGTCGTGCCATCGTAATCATTTCCGCATGTTCGTCTCGTCGTCATACTGTCGTCCTCAGGTCATCGTCGTCATAAGCCGCTGTATCTCATTGTCCTGCTTTCGTCGTCGTCATGTCGTCGTTACAAAATATCATAATTTAGGAATCCATATGCGGTTGTCGTTGTGCCGTTATCGTTATACACCATGGTCATTCCAACGATATCAAGCCTTCTTCGTCATTGCATCGTCGATGCATCGCCGTCATAGCATCGTCGTCATTCCTCTATGCCCTTTGGCGCATTTGGCAAGCGAGTGACAGAGTAAAGTGGCACGATGTTTGCGTATTTTGTTAAGAAGGGTCTCAAAATTACCACTGCACGTTTTAAATAAATGCAAATTGTGGAATTTGGCCATTGTTAAATTGCTGAATTCCCGTTCGCATTACCCTCAACAGTAATCACAAGGTGAGTTGTGCCGTAATTGTTTCATTTCCAGATAAAGAAATAACTGCTAAGCATTGCGCATTTCATGCGCACATGACAGTCCACAGTGAG
Organism: Dermacentor variabilis; assembly: GCF_050947875.1. Taxonomy (NCBI): domain Eukaryota; kingdom Metazoa; phylum Arthropoda; class Arachnida; order Ixodida; family Ixodidae; genus Dermacentor; species Dermacentor variabilis. The sequence continues at coordinate 151,253,186 of NC_134570.1, forward strand.
AGTAAAGACATAAGTGTTCTTGGTGGCTACAGATCTGCAAGTTATGCAAGTTTCCCGAGCAAAAGTTCTGAAAATCTTGCGCAATACCCTTCGACTCTATACAAATGTCCTAATAGTTATATGAAAAACATATGAGGAATATTTGAACTCCTTTTGGGGCGTTCAAGCAGAGAGCCCCCTAGTAGAGAGGGTTCAGATCCTTTTAGGGGAGGGACACAAAATCGACAGATTGGCTTCTCCCGCTATTTCTACATTGAGCAGTAAAATTACCATCACATCTTCACTGTGCGCGATGAATTATCAATGCGATATCAATGGTTTAAACTGCAAAGGGTCATAAATACAGGAATGTGACATATAAAATGCTAAACATAGCCGAGCTATTAGTAGGCGTTTCGTCGCAAAGAACTCTAGCAACGGCATCACCAACAGCAGCGGCAGCAGCCATGAGGAACAATAGAGCATTTTGGTGACGAACATGTCTGGCGCGACGCCTCGCCAAGCAGTAAAATAATTTTTCTTACTATTTTCTGCTTGTTTGGTACATCCCAGTCACAAGCAAAACCAGCGTTTTATGTGTTTGATAATTTCGCCTCTATTAAAGAATAAAGCAAGCAAGTGGTGGAAACAGCTGCAGCATATGTACATTCCTGCAGAAGGTACGCACAGTGGTTGCTGCATATGTTTGAAAGCTGCTTTCGAGCCAGAGCAGTAGGCACTCGATATGATCCTCTGCCTTGCGATTATGCCTGAGGACGTGCTTTTCTGATTCACGTTTGTGTTAGCTGATAAAGGACGAGTGAATTTGTTGCTACTAGTAGCACGACTGATTATCAAGATTACCTTCCCTGACAAGAGAAGCAGAGCTTATTTCGTCATAGCCTAATTCAGAGGTTTATCAGGTAAGCAACAGTTCTTTGTGTTGTAGTCTCGAAAAACGTTGTACATAAGGTGCCTGAACTATCGTTGCGAAGCTTATCGAAGAAAAAAAACGAGATTAAGAAGAACACGCTGCATGATACGGTAAAAATACCTACTTGGTTCGGCCTTCAGACCTTTGACGACCGAACACCGCTGGCCTCATAATTGTATCTTGCACCTTCTTTGTAAATATTTTTCTTCATTGAAAAGCTTAGCTAATTTTAGCTGGAGACAGCTATATGTGAATCTTGCTAAAGCCCCAACCTCAACGCATAAGCTTCCGAGAGAATTTCGGCGTAGGTGCCCACCAACGTCAGGTGGCGTCAGCCAGCGTCGTCAACAACAATGTGTTGCTAAAGGTTATGCTCGTTCGATATTGAAACCTGTACATGCCAGCCCAGTATGCCGCCATCCGTTGTCGCTATCAAAGCATGATTGCCGCTAGTGCTGACGCCAAAATCCTTCAGCAACCGCTATTTGTGGGTAGGGCATCAAAAGCAGACGTTTGCTGTTCTCTTATTTAGAATATATTCAGATTATTTAAGGCACGACGCACCATGATATTGCATCATTTACTTTACTAAAATAAAGCATTAGAAATTAAATTGTGGCGTTTAATGTGCGAGAACGACTTTCTGTTTATGAGGCACGCCGTAGTGGGGGACTCCGGAAATTTGGACCACCTGGGGCTCTTTAACGGGTACATAAATATAAGTACACGGGTGTTTTCGCATTTCGCCTCCACCGAAATGTGGCCGCCGTGGCCAGGATTCCATCCCGCGACCTCGTGCTTGGCAGACCAACACCATAGCCACTAAGCAACCACGGCGGGTAAAATAACGTATTACATATGCAGTGCAACCTGAGAGGAATAATTTATTTCTGCACCATGCTTGGCTTCTTTACAAGGAACGGTGCGTAAGTGACTGATATGTGTAGATACCTGTTGACAAGGGGCCCATCTTTGTGGGATTTTTATGCCGTAGCTATTTCGCTGATAGAAAGGCCCGTGACAAATTAAGACATTTTATGCGTCTAGCTTCAATATTTCTTAGCCCATGAAAGCAAATAGCCGTATCAGTCTGCCCGCATGATTATTTTTTTCTTTAAAGTGTCTCAACCTTTTCGTTTTGTTATTCAGACCACATGACATATAATAAACGCTTTTTTGTCGACAGATTTTTGTACATCGGGAGCTGCACAAAACTGCACAAACTGCACTGCATCCACACTGCGTCTGACCCATGTAGAGCTTAGTCCGAAGCACGAGGTTATTAGATCTTTGTAATTGGGCTCCACAATGACTGAATAGCGGTCGTACAATAGCTTTGTCCCTATGATGACCATCACACAACCCTTTGTCGCTGGACAGGCGATGCCAGACCACTGGAACTGACTACCGTGATAACGTAGGTAGTGCTTGCTCTCTTATGAGGTGGAACTTTTGTAACAACCGAGGAACATACACAGCAAAGCTTTGTGAACCCCAGTCAATGATGGCTCTTGGGGCCCGTAGCAAGTAATCGCCCAGAAGCCCTCCGTCATGAAGTAACCGCGTAACCACGACAAATTCATGCTACAATGTCTAGCCGTCGATTGTTAGAACAGTTTCGACTCCACCCAAGTTTTCCAAGTGATGGCCGCTTGCTCCTACCAAACGCAGGCACGAAGGCCCAATAGTTAGAGTCTCTCAACCAATGGTGCAGTTATCAAACCTTTAACAGCTCCTGAGTGCAAGGTGCCCTTAAACGTTTGGCCGTTGATGATGACGGGAACGGAAAAATTACCCGCTTCAGTAGCACAAGACACCCGCTCAATCACTGATGACTGCTCGCGGGCATTGGCGTCACCAGTTGATCATTTCTTTGCTGTTTGGGACTGGTGGAGTCAAATTCCTCCTGCCATTTCAAAAATTCTCCAGTTAGCGGTAGACGACACTGTGTGACAAAATGTCTACGTCTAAAGCAGTTCAAGCACAGTTAACGAATTGTGGTGGTATTCTCTTGCGATCAGTTAAAAACCGCGGTAAATAATAAGTCGGATGCCTCGGAGACTGCTTCACGTCCGCATGTTGCCCTTGATGTAGGTTTCTCTGTGGCACCTAGTTTTCTGTGGAACCGCTCGACTTTATACTCTCCTTGCGCTGACGATTCCGCGTAGACTGCCGAGGCGAACGCTTTGCCGAAACGGGGCGTTGCGCCGTCATAGGTGTGGGAGGTTCAACCGCAACAAGCGCTTTAACGTCTTCCTCGGAATCGCTGATCTGGTCGAAGCGCAGAAAAGAGTTTATCTTCTCATCCAGGTTGCTAAAATTCTTGTCAAAGTACTGTTTCCTGGCCTTGGCTGAAAGCGCAGCCATCATGATTTGACACTTCTGTTGCAATACTGGATAAGTGCAGTGTTTCATAAGATCCAACTTGCGGTATGCAAGGTCTGTGCGGGACTCTCCTGCTCGTTGTGTAGCTCAGAACATTCGCTGCTTAGAGGTTACATCAGAATCTATGTTATAACAGCGGTGGAACGCTGCCTTCACATCCGCCCATGTAGTGATATGGATCATCTTTGCGTGCTGGCGTATCCACGTGAAATCATTAGCTGGGACCCTAGAGATAATGAAGGCTATCGCGACCTCTTTATGAACGCTGAAGGTTTTGAACCAAAAAAATCAACTTGATGAAACCAGTCGGTGACATCGTCTCCAAGGTGCGGTGAGGAGCTCGCAGCGAAACGTGAAAGTCGATAACGAGCGTCTTCATCCGAGCCGCTGGAGACGCATAAAGCAGCTTCTTCGTTTTTAGCTTTGACGCGTTGGTTTCCTGAGCCGCGTTCAACATTTATCGACTCGACGCTAGTCGCTGCACTCATGCAGGATTCGGCATGCGAGCAGTCGCGCATTTTTGACTCCAAGCCCTCGATGCTTTCCACAGCCGGAGCGAGTAATTTACAAAAGAAGTCGTGACATGCCCGCAACTGTGGGTCAACGTCGACTTTTTTGGCGGCATTGTGTAAATCCGAAATCATTAATTTCACTCCTTCCAATTCGCGGCGGAGCTGATCCGCTTCGGTGCTTAGGGCACTTGCATCGGAAACAGCTGCTGTGTAGGCTTCCACCCGGCGGCGTCATCCAGCTGTCAGAAAACCTCGATGAAACACTGGGCGGTCGCCGCCTTGGGTTTATGGAGGGGACGCTGTCCTGAAGCCAGTGGTTCGAGCAAACGAACGCGTAGCGACCGACGTCCCTACATAAAAAAGGAGTAAACTTCTTCGTAGCTCACCTCGAGCCGTTGGGCGCCAACTGTGACGTGCCGTTGTGACCGTCGGTTTCTGTGGGTTCCGGGCGGCCTAAGACGCACTCAGATGGAGTGGAGACCAGGAAGGGACGGCCAAGCCCTTTTATTCTTCGAGCGCCTCTCGCGAGTGCCAACTCGGCGTTGGTATTTGTTGTTTTCTTCGCGCCAAGGCGCGAGACCTTTACGCACTAAGCGCCGTCTGCTATCGCTCGTCACACATCGGTCTCGCCTATACAGCACAGGGCGCGATCTAGCCGCGTGCTTAATCCTAAGATAAACTTATTCCTGTAAGATCGTCTTTGTCGGAAACCAAATACAGATATATCTTATATCCACCGTATGGCACACGGTCGCGCGGCCTCATGTCGTACCAGGCCGCGTAATGACGCGGGAATATGCTTTATATGACAAGCGCTTAGCACATACTAAAACAAAAGATTGTTTCCGAAAGCGCTGACATTGTAGAAGCACACAAATAACAATTCCTGCTGTGGGCAGACAACTGCCATATCCGGCACCCCAAGACTGGCGATAGCAAAGTATATCGTATTGTCAAATAACATGACCTAAGCGTCTTCACATAACCCCTCAGTGGTTTATTCATTTTTCCTACGAACACTTTCTTTTTCTTCCATCTTTTCATCTGCTGTCATCTAAAGAGGCGAAACACATGCTAGCTAAAAGTAATCGATCCCTGGCCAATTTTAACGCACAGAGCCACTCCAAAAATTCAGGTAATAGTCACTTTTAGTTGGACGTACGTAACAAGCATGCGTGCGCTGCAAGGATGCGGGAGATAAGTGATCATGCCCAGAACGGAAAGCATCCATCTCATGGATGCATGCAGGAACTGTAATTAGTTCACACCCTTCGAACTTTGCCTAAGCATTACCCATAACCGGGCCCCCGTATTTAGATAAATACAAATAAGGTGCGTTGTTTAGTTCCTGAGGACATCGGGGAAACCTACTACGACCCTCTTATAACGCATAAAGAGAACTAGGACTCAGTAAGTAGCTGAAGCGCTTCAGTTGAGGCCGCCGCATTGCAGCTGACATAAAACTAATTTCCACGAAATATAAACTTGATGTAACGCACAGTTATTTCTAGATATTAAGAAGCATGGTTGAATAACAGTTTATTTCTTAAGTACTTTTTTTTGAAAAATCTGTAATTTAACCACATCCATTGAACTTCACACAGAAATTTACCACAGAGTTTCTCTCATGTTTGTGACATATGTAATTCTGCCAGTGCAACGGGCTATGTTTTGGGTTTCTCGTGAGACACACTGTTAACACTCGGTCAGTTTGCTCACGTTATTTAGAGCAAAGGCCACGTTATTTAGAGCAATTAACCCAGCCGATTTGAACGTTGCCTACTCACCAAACAAGATGTCTCGTCGAGTTGTCCATTCGCTTCATCTTATCCAGTTATGACCGCACAGACAGTGTTACTACACTCTTAGGCAAAGTTACACCCTTTGGCTTGCCCCTTCTGCCACACAACAATAATCGTTATCTGCCTTGATGCGTTTCCTTTCTTTAACGCTGGGAGCCCAGTACTTTCCAATAACGAACGGCACGTGCGTTATCAGCATAGAACAGTTTGCACCCTTTGGAGTGCCCCTTCTGATAACGCGCGTGCCGTTCGTTACTGGAAAGTTCCGGGCGCGCAGCGTTAAAGAAAGGAAACGCATCAAGGCAGATAACGATTATTGTTGTGTGGCAGAAGGGGCAAGCCAAAGGGTGTAACTTTGCCTAAGAGTGTATGATGAAGTCACTGCTTAACCATCCGGAACTTACTATTCGGCCTGAAATAGCCCGGCTAGACTAGGCCACCTCCTAAAAGTTGATGTTCCTTGTTGCAGAACTGCGACCTGTTCACATGCATATTTACCTCGGACTACCTGCGAATGGAATCAGCTGCCAGAAGTAGCTACTGCTATTAGGGGTACATCACGGTCTAAGAGTTTTTTAAAAACATGCTTAACATTGCCCAATTATTCGTACTCAATTTGGTATTCTGTTTAGCATGTCTCTTCTTTATTTTTGCATATTGAAATTACTCTGCTTTTTCTTAGTTGCAGCTTCACATTTTTTGTATTAGTTTGTCTATTGTTCCTGCTCCTTATTGTTACTGTATCAACTTTTATTTTTTCAGGTTTGGTCTATAATATGCCCCTCCCCTTTTTACTGTCCGAACCCTGAGGGTGAAATAAATAAATAAACATAAATAAATGAAGAGCGAACCGATACCTCCGGACGAGCCTCATATAACACAGGAATATACGCAAAACGCAAAAGTTGTATAATGATTATCAGCGCTCCTAATTAAATAAAAAGAGAAAAACCTTGCTTCCGATTGCATGTATTTCCCCCCATGTGGAATAACTATAATCTTTGCGTAACGTAAAGTTCCCGCGGCATCCTAGGAGCGCAGCGTAATATGACCATATAATCTTTTCGAGCACTTAGAAATGAATTTTTTTTATTACAACACCTGTATTTGATCAACATGCCTTTACATTTGCAGAAAAGGTTGCCATAGCGTGCTAAATTTGATTTGACTGGCACGTGTAGTAACGACAGAGCAGCGGACTATAGCCGTTCATAAAACCCGCTCGTATAACGCTGCGGAGCACTTGCAAGGTACAACACAGGCCCCAGTTATCCCAAACACTTCAAACCTTTCCTGCAGATTAGCCATAACGTGGTCATTTCTTTCGCCCAAGTGCGGGGAAACCAGATATATACTCCGCACGACGCATGAAAATGGGCAACAAAATGAGGGTTCAGTAAATATTCGCAAAGCTAGTAATTGGGGCATGAACTTGAATGTATTGGCACAGGTTACACGTAACGTTCACCTAATATTCATTGAACTTGAATTCTGTGTCTTGAACAGTTGTTTTGTGACTCTAGGAAATTTTGAGGATAACCGCAGTACGACATTTTGGAACGGTTTTATTAGTAACATCCTACGAAAGGTGTAATTAACGTAGACAAATAATTTATTCCTCATTCATCACTGGCGTCATGCTTCCTACTTCAGAAAACTATAAACACCGTGTTCTATAGCTCACCGAAGATGCCGGGGAAAATTGACGACAGGCTTCATATAACGCCTAAAGATACGCAGAAGACGTGTATTCAGTAAATATTTTCTAAGCACATAATTGGCCTACACACTTCGCGGTTTCCGCACACGTCACTGATAAAGTGGGGCCTTTTTTTTTTCTAAACGTAAACTTTCCGCCGTTTTGATCCTCCAAGAAAAGTGGAGAATGCATTAGGCATTTCGTATAGCGCCTTTAAGTGGGCCTGTAACGAGGGTCTAGTTATTTTCATTTAACCCCTCTTGACGTGTAAATTTCGAAACATGCCTGCATATTCCCCTAGAATTTCCATAATTTTTTTTGATATATAAATTTTGTGAGTTATTTAGTTTCCTTTTTTCAAAAGACATGAAAACTGGCATACAACGTTTTCCAGCAATTCTAGGCGCATTGTGAGCGAGTAAAAAAAAAAGTAGAAAAAGAATTAACGCAACAATATGAAAGGAACACCTTGCATATACAAAGCCTGAATTGCTTAGATTTGCTAGTTTCATCTTGTATTGCTTGCACTCGAACATATGTACATTGCAAGCATTGGCCAACAGCTTCTGAATCCCTTTGTGGACCCATGTTGTGCAGAGGGTAAAGCAATAATACGTTTGGTTGCGCGTTCTTTTAAAAATCATTTCCACCCTGAAAGACATCTTTCTCTTGACTACTAATTGTCGGAAATCACTTGACAGGTTTGTACTGAAGGAAACGTTTCAAGGTAGCAAGCGAAGTAGCTTTCATCTGCAAGAGAGAGCTAAAATCTCCGACTGTAGTCCTAGAAGTATGACAATGCCGCTCCCTAGTTGCTTGTTCCTTCGAGTTTTTGCTTGCCTAACTCTTTATATATCACAGTGAATGTTCGCTCGTCGTTACCGCTCAAGCTGTCTAAGTGCTTCAACGCAGTGTGTTTGGCGCTTTCTGAACTATTTCGATGGTGCGGAGAACTTATAAGCCATTTCAGCCACTTTTGCAGTGAAATGTTAGCGCGTTTTATCAGTGAATATGAAAGCACATGAGAGCGGCTGCCCCAGAAAGGCGTGTTCCCGGGTTCGAGTACCGGACCAGAGCGAGTTTTTCTTGATGGGCGAGGCTTTTCATTTCAATGAACCCGTATGGGTTTTCTTTGTTGCAATTACTACGATTAGGTGGGTGTCTCATTTTCCATTAATTAATTACTTCTCTCAACCTTGCGGGTTCCTCAGAACTATTACGTGAAACTCTTGCCTTTGCTTCGAGTTGTTGACAAATTCGACTTCGCCCTACCATCTACTAGTTGCCTGGTTAGCTCAGATGGTAGAGCGACTGACTCGGCAAGGCGGTGGTCCCAAATTCCAGTCCCGGACCAGGACGAATTTTTCTTCAACTGCGAGGCTTTTTCTTTCGAGGAACCCGAATGGGTTTTCTTTGTAGCAATTGCTACCATTAGGGGGATGTCTCATTGTCCCTTAATGAATTACTTCTCTCCATCTTGCGAGTTTGCGTAGAACTGTTACGTCATGTAAAATAAAGCTTGCTTAAAAGGAGTAATGTATATGCTATCTTTTGCTGCACTGAATTTTTCAGGATTAGGGTTCCGGCGTACATTACACTCACACTTCATTATTTTTTCGCAGGAACACAAGCACTCCCATTATTGTTCTTCCGTGTCTGTGTGGGAGGATGTGTCCAACCTCATATTCTTCGAAGCCTACGCATTCCCATAGGCAGCAGCACCCAATTGACAGATGTTGGGGCCTTCCAGTGCTGGGAGCAATCACCACTCTCATAGTCTGCTTGCCATCCTCCTACATGGGCGTCCTATTCGCCTTCTTCATTGAAGACTACGGCTACAGTAGGGCGCTTGCCTCTTGGCCCCAAAACATCTTGATTGTAGGGTCACAGCTCTCAGGTAAGAGCATGGCTGGCGAGGATATCACCTTCCTTATTTGCTGGAAAAGTAATTAAAATGCTACTTTTTGTATGTGTTCTTTAAAGTCATCATTTCAAAATAACCACAGCGCAGACCACTTTGCATGCATGATTCTTGAATACATGACGTTGGTACTCAAGAGCCTGCAAAGGCTGCTGGTAAAAAATAAAATAAAAGGGGGCTCTGCGAGCTCGTGATGCGAGAGTTATTTGTCGTTCTTGTGTATATCACTTTGAAAGAGCTTCTGTACTGTTTGTGTGAAAACATACTCCGGCTGTTCGAACAGAGCATGTGTATTTACCGAATAGTGCAAAATGCTTTCCGTTGTGTGGAATAATTGTTCTTCGGAACACAGGACAACTGCAGTGACCAGTGGGATTGCCAGCATTAATTTTTTAGCCTAGCATCTTGGCGCGCTGACGTTGCACCACGACAGGCTGTGGCTACTGCGGAAAAATAACGAAGGGAGAAAATGAAAAGTTCAGGCACAAAGCCGCATTGTTTCTTTTGTTTCCACATATCGTTCAATGAAGTCGCACTATAGTCATGAGAAATGACGCAGATCTTTGGGGGTTTAGCAGTAGTTTATTGAAAAGTCTACATTTCTTTCTTCACTTTGTAATAGAACATCGTGATGGCTGTTTTTCTTGCCCATAACTGTGACGCCAACTCAACAAGCATAGAATTTATTGTAATCAACAATTTTAAAGTGAGACCTTCTTCAGCAGCTCTGTATTGTTACTGGCTTCTGGCGAGAAGTGCAAAGCTTTTATTAACGCCGATGTTATTTATCAACCGCCCTATCAGCAACCTGCCATCTGACTGTATTAGGATGCAGACCTGCATTCAAGAGGGTCCAAAATATTCCCTGATGGCCGACGATATGCTTACGCACAGAAGATGAAACACATGTGCAGTGGTCGGAGTACCTAGTACATAGCTATTCAACTAATGCAAGTGTACTCTGATTACGAAGGCGGGAAGGGCAGTTCAAAGCGCGGTGATGTAATTACTTGTAATTAATCATATCCCGTGCGACAAACGCAAAACATGTGCGAAATCTTCCTCCTGGTCTCAGTATTTATTCAGAAAGCAAGAAGCACAACAACTTTGCAGTGCCAGAGTCTTCACTGCTATTGGCTACTTCACCCCAGCCTCCTTCTATAGTTTTTCAGCTGCATTTTATTATTTCGTATATTGAACAGAGGCAACAATGGGCAACCAAATTTCCGCTTCCTTGGCCGCCGAGCACAGACGATCGAAGACTTAAGCACAGATGGTGGTTCCATACAAACGAGTCCCACCAAACAACCTCTAGTGTACGCAGCCACCACTGTTGCATTCTCCAGGGAACCGAGTGCTGCCGTTAAGCCTTCATGCTGTCTCGAGATAAAATAGCGGTTGTTACTGAAATTCCTACCTGATTATTTGGATATAAATGCGGTAATTCTATAGAATAAGCATTACCCGACAATTGAATTCGCTGCGATTTGTTTACGCTGATTTCATTGTAAAAAAGGTTTGGCGAATGACCAACACCTATGACGCCTACTACTTCTTCTGTGCTTGACCTAATGCTCACGTCATCTCCAGATATTACTTCGGCAGTATCACACGCGACTGGAATTAGTGATCACGACAAGCGGCACTTCACCTTTTTCTCTTTCACACATTCCAGCAAAGTTATGCAAAAAGCATATCATGGATTTTATTAAGGCATATCTTGACGCTATTACCCTAGAGCTTTGCACTTTCCTCGACCTACTACTGCTAACTTATGCTAAGGCGGCAGTGGTACTTCGGGACACTCTTAAAGGAAAATTGAGTATCTGAACATGTAATACCTTCCGCACAAAACGCTCTAACGTTCCCTTGTACAATATGCATTTCAAGTGCCTGTCTGTAAAAAAATCAAAAAAAGAAAACAATCTGTTTAACAGTATTCAAGTTCAAAGTCAAAACAGCGTCAGCTGTCCAGCGCTGTCCCACCTTCAAGTACCCAGCCAAAATCTGCAGAATTCGCTTGCAGAGGCGAAATTTACCTTTTTTAAATTCTCTTCTACCATCAATAATAGAAGGTAATCCCAATCACTTCCGGAACATTGTAACGTTCAAGAAGAGCAACGAAGTAAATCTGGTTAACAAATAAGGGTATATTGTTTTCCCTTATATTTGTGCTTCCCTTTGGAACAATATTTTGGTATTGTGTTTTCTCATGCAGTAGCCTCAAATGAAGCTACATTACCAGTTACTAAGCCTTTTCTGATGGATGCGATAGTAAATAGTTGCTAGGATGCTCCAGCTATTGTTATTCAGCTCAGGTTATCACTTACATCAAAATATTAAGTGCAATTATCTTAGGTAACATATTTAGCAAATTCTTGAACAAAAGGGAACTCACCGCTGAATACAAAGGAATAAACATAATACCAGTACACAATACGGATGATGATCAAAGCCCATCAAGCTATCGATCCATATCTCTCACTTCACTCCCATGTAAAATTTCGGACTACATTATTTTTACGCTCCTTGCTAATTTTATAAAGGCTAATCAGTTTTAACCCTTCGCAACATGGTTGTTACAAGTCTGTTGCCTGTGAAACACAACCGATTTCATTCAATGATGGCTTGCATGCCTCTTTCGACAACAACTTTCTAATGTACTGCGTATTTTTAGACTTCGCTGAAGCACTTGAGAGGGTAAGCCACAAAATTCGTCGTTTCAAACTAAACAACCATAACACTGACCTTGTAGTGCTTCGATGGATTGGAAAATTATGTAGTCGCCCTCAGTGCGTATCCACTAAAGTTTTTGTTTCCCTTGAGGTCCAGGCCGCTTTTGTAGGTTTAGCTCCCGTGCTCTTCCTAACTTACATAAACGACCACATAAACATATACCGTCATACATAATTTACATAGACCGCCACACTCTAGTATTTCGATTTCTGTTCAGTTTTTTGCCAATGATTGCACTATCTATCGTTAAATAACTAAGCGTTCTCACACCACAGCTCTGCAAGTTGACCTTCATATTATATTCGCTTAGTGTATGCACATAGACCTTAACATTTCGAATATTAAAGCTATGCGAATTTTCCGTACTAATTCGCTTAGTCATGACTACAACAGTAACACCTTTCTTGAATCTATTATCACTTATAAATAGTTGGGAGCAATCATTACTAAAATACTAAGGTAATCGCAGATAGAACCAGGAACACCTTAGACTTCTGTCACGCAAAGGACCAGGCAGGATTCCGTAAACGCAACTTAACAACAGACCACATTCACGCCATCAATCAGGTGATAGAGAAATGTGCGGAATATAACCAACCCTTATATATAACTTTCATTGATTAGGAGAAAGTGTTTGATTCTTTTGAAACCTCAACAGTCATTGAAGCATTACGAAATCAGGGTGTAGACGAGCCGTATGTAAATATACTGAAAGATATCTATAGCGGCTCCACAGCCACCGTAGTCCTCCATGAAGAAAGCAAAAAAATCCCAATAAAGAAAGGCGTCAAGCATGGAGATACAATCTCTCGAATGCTATTCATAGCGTGTTTACAGGAGGTATTCAGAGACCTGGATTGGGAAGAATTGGGGATAAAAGTTAATGGAGAATACTTCAGTAACTTGCGATTCGCTGACGATATTGTCTCGCAAAGTAACCCAGGGGACCAACGGCAATTCATGCTCACTGACCTGGAGAGGCAAAGCAGAAGGTTGGGTCTAAAAATTAATCTGCAGAAAACGAAAATAATGTTTAACAGTCTCAGAAGGGAACAGCAGTTTACGATAAGTAGCGAGGCACTGGAAGTGGTAAGGGAATACGCCTACTTAGGTCAGGTAGTGGCGGCGGATCCGGATGGTGAGACGGAAATAATCAGAAGAATGGGCTGGGGCTGGGGTGCGTTTGGCAGGCATTCTCAGATCATGAACAGCAGTTTGCTATTATCACTCAAGAGAAAAGTGCATAATAGCTGTGTCTCACCAGTACTCACTTACGGGGCAGAAACCTGCAGGCTTACGAAAAGGGTTCTTCTTAATTTGAGGACGACGCAACGAGCTGCGGGAAGAATTATGAGTGTAACGTTAAGGAATAAGAAAAGAGCAGATTGGGTGAGGGAACAAACGCGAGTTAATGACATCTTAGTTGAAATCAAGAACAAGAAATGGGCATGGGCAGGACATGTAATGAGGAGGGAAGATAACCGATGGTCATTAAGGGTTACGGACCGGATTCCAAGGGAAGGGAAGCGTAGCAGGGGGCGGCAGAGAGTTAGTTGGGCGGATGAGATTAAGAAGTTTGCAGGGACGACATGGCCACAATTATTACATGACCGTGGTTGTTGGAGAAGTATGGGAGATGCCTTTACCCTGCAGTGGGCGTAACCAGGCTGATGATGATGATGATTACTAATGACCGGACATGTAAAAACCACCTCAATTGCATAAAATCCAACGCTAATTACATGGTTTGTAACCTACAACATGTTTCTCTGCCCATCAACTTCTCTTTAAAGGCAGTTGTATCTCAGATATGGACGATTCAACCTGGGTGATGCCTCTTCGATCTCGGATTCTGCCACGATACATTAACAAACGTACTTGAAAGCGAAGAGTAAGGATTCGCCCCGTTTAGTCCTCTCAAAGTATGATTGCGGCACCTGTGAACAAAAAGGAAACTTAAGCTTAGTCTGTCATCTCCTCTCAACCACAGGAAACAGTTTGGTCTTTGCGTTTTGAACTAAATATACTACCACAAAAACTACTTAAGATTGGTCAGCATCTCTCCTCTTTCAGTCGTGTCTTCTCGTATTTTTCATCAGCGTATGTAGGTGTTCCCCGACACATAGAGGCGTATTTTAGCTCATCCCTTCCAAAACCACGCAGAGTGTGGAATAATTAGCCTGCACCTTTGTTTAACGTGAGAAGTTGTAATCGCTTTCTGACCACACTTACTAGGGGCATAATACCTTGCTGACAACAATTACTTACAAGCGCTTATTTTTGCTGTCTATTCTATTATTTATTTGTTAATCACGACTACATGTATAAAATTATTTAATTGTTACTCACTACTACTTATACTTATATATGTATATATATCACTCTTGTTTCAGGTCTGGTTGTGGCCGAACTCCAGCAACATTTTAGAGTGGCCAACATTGCCGTGCTGAGTTGCATCCTCGCCTCCGTCGCACTTATAGCTTCCGCATTCTCCAGGCACGTTGTCTGGGTGTCCCTCACCTTGGGCGCTTTTTACGGTAAGTTTTCAGTGTATTCGTGACACCCATTCTTACAGACAGTTCCTGTGCATGTGGACAATCCTAGCCAAGCCGTTGTTGGAATGAAGGTAGAAATGTTCGATACGTCCCCTTCGCACACAAGTAAGCTCGAGGTCGCAAACTTGATTCCCTGCCTGGGTGTACATAGAGTTCTGAAAAATGAAGTGAAAGAAATCAAATTTTAGTTATGATTATTGTACGCCGAGCAAAGGCAGGCTTGTCAAAGTGATCTTGGCTGCTAATATGTTCCGCTCCGTGGTACATCACACCACAATCAATTTTCGACAGACATATAGTTTAACAGGTGTGCACGCAGATATAATAGGACGAGCCAAAGGCCTTCTGCTCAGAAGCAGAATGATAGAACCATCGAGCTGTTGCGCCCGCTCACCAGTGGGCTGAAGAAATGAATAAACTTTGAGGGTGAAGTGAAATATGTAATAGAATATGCACTTTTAGGTGAAAAATGCGAAATCGATAATGCTTAGGAATAAATAATGAGTCACAAAAAATTTTGAAACCTACTTTTCTATTTGCTTTCTGTGCTCTTACACTACAATCTCAAGACATCTGCGACATCTGCTGAAGACATCTGCTGCGTGAATGGTGGAAAAGGCTAAAGTGGTTGTGCGGCAACCAGCAGCAAATCCAGTTGGCCTTGGCCAGTAAATGAATCTATTAAGTATTGGAGCTGCATACAACCACCACATACGTATTGCGCTTTGCACTGGAGGAACACGGTTAACGCTACCGCTACCGGTTTCCCGTTTTGCATTTGATGCCCCGTTTGCTGTTTCAAGAAAGTAGAAAAATAGGAAGCGTGCCTGGAACGGTGCGATATGTTTTCGTAGAACGCAGCACTGAAAGGTGACGCTGATGCCGTCAAGGACTTGTTTGGTTCCACAACACCAGGTGCTGAGGAAAATGAGCACAGCCAACCGAAACGTCACACACAGAAGCTATTGTCGAACCGCATTTCATGTCTGTAAGAAAAAGGTAGGGCACTGAATAGAACAAAACATGGAGGGTGTTTAAGCTTCGCCTTTAATAGTGGAACGCCCGATATCATTCAAACATGCCTGACTGCTTTTCACGCTTCCCGCCAACTACAGCTTATGTAACTAATGTTTACAGAGGAAACGCTGACGGCGAACGCTAAGCACGAAGGCGAGATTTCTGGCAGAAACGTGGCCTCTTGCGTGGGCCGAGATGCGGGGGAGGCCAGCGCGATCTGGAGGTGTTGCAAGGAACCGGGTGCGTCGGTTTACGGCCTTCGAGGTTCGCTCGCACCGGCATGCGTAAATCTCGGAAGCCATAGCCGCTCTATGAATGGTAGAAAGGCTGGAAAGGGGCTTTGTGTTTTGAGCTTCCGCGCAGTCCAATTATGTATTCTCGATTGTCCAAATGACAGTAAAATGCTGTCATGTCTGCAGGTTGTGTGTATGTCGTACTTGACGTCTTTTTAAGCATTTTTCCTTGATAAATTCTATCAGTTCAGTAAGTTTCCTGGGCTACATGGAGAGCCTACGTGGTTGGGTATGCGCAGTTCGAAATAATTTTTCCCGAAACGGCGATAGACGCTGAATGCTGTTTGCCGCATTTGTGCGACACGAGGACCCTAACGCTGTCGCGCTAAAGAAGTCAAGATTGCATCTGCCTTACAGGTGGGTGCCGGTCTACACGCAAGTTAATTGACAAGCACGCATTTCGTTTAAGGTACGGCCGACTCCGTTCAGAAACCGAAGTCAATATGGGAAACCTGTCCTAGGGCGTTCCCTGCTCACGTGGATTCCGGTTACCCGGTGACCATCTGAATAACTACTTGGTCAACAAAGGGATAGTGAATTACGAGACGAATGAGCTCGTTCTACCGCGTTATGCCTGATAATTATGGGAAAGTGGTGCAATGAAGCACCGACGTTGCTGAGACAATGTCTGATACAGTGGCACACCATTACACGTCTTTGACGAGTTTGTATTCAGCAGCTTAGCTCTTTAGGCTTGTCGGTGCATGGTTTGAACAGCAGAAATAGCGTGCAGAGGAAGGTGCAGTAAAAACTAGACGAACGCGAGCAGTACGAGCGCTAATTTCCAACAAATTCATTTTTCACATACATCATTGTTATACACCCCAATAACATATCACTTAGACAACACTATGAGCTTCTTGGAAACGCTAGCTGTTTATCGCAAAGGAATATAGAGAGTGTGCTCACGTATGTGCGTCCTGCTCCGCCTATCTTTTCAGCTTCAACAATCTCACCAGTGCCCTGTTTTAGCTCTTTCTATGGCTACACATTTACCAAGGAACGACTTGCACGTTTTTCAACGCGCAGGAAACGATGTAATCAACAGGCGTTTCCACTCGCCCGTATCTGATACTGCAATCATGTTCCATAAGGGGCTCGTTTAAGCATCCACACAATATACTGCGTTTCGCATGACACGGCATTCTGGTACACGACATCATCATCGCAAGTGACGTAAGGTTTTTGATGTCTGAACATGCATTCTCGCACTTTGTTGTTGTCAGCCTTTCCAATCTTGCACAATGTGGCAAGCTTCGTCGGGGCCAAGCGCACGACGGTTGCACTAGCCCGTTGCCAACTTTATTTAAGAGTGTTGGAAATCTTATGCATGCAAAGGCAACAGAACAAAATGCTTTCATTCACTCAGCAACGGATTCGGATAACATTGAATTTCTGATTTTAGTTTGCTCAGAAGCTTCTCGGCAATAGACTAAGTGGGGTAAGAAGCATTAGTCAGACTCTTCGACTGCTGTTTAAAACAGTGAATCATCATGTGTGTGCCGGAGTTTAGGAGAGAATTCTGGAAACCCACGCTGATAGTAGTTTTTTTACACGTTTTAAGTACGCTGAATGCTGTGGCAGCAGAGGTTTGTTACTTCGTTGCTGGAAGTATGAGCAAATGCGATTAGCGGTAAAGGTGAAGTACAGTTCTAGAAATCCGATGAAATCCTTGGTGGGCAATTCATTTGTTATAAGAAAGGGATTAAGACACTCTTTCATAATCCCCGCAGGGGCGCCTGCGTCACCAGGCGTTTGTTGTGTTGCGACACCACGTACCCGAAGACACGAGCGTTGGACCCTCCCGCGTGTATCCGTGCGCGGCTTAGCCGTGTCCGGGGAAAAGGGGATCCTGGGGGTTTAGCCGATGCCGGGTGTTTGGACCTTTACGGCCCCCTGGCGGAAGCAACACACCTCTTTGGCCTCTGCTTCACGTAGACGGCACCCCCGGACTGACCCACCCGGGGGAAATCGGCAGTCGCCCTTTCCTGTCCCCCTCTTCAATATTTTTCTTTCCTATCGTCTTTCTTTTACTCTCCTGTCATCTTCTCTCTTCCGTCACTTCCTAATTTTTCCAGGCGGCTAGGGTTAACCTTGTGTACGCGCCCTCCCTTGGCCATAATATATTAGGTTATAGTGGCAACGTACGGTTGGCGCCTGCAGTCTTACGCGTTATGTGCGGCAGCATCCCCAAGTTGGGCTCCGTAGTGGGTGGCCGCCATTGCTGCAGAAAAAAAAATTATATACCATGGGAACACCCGCATTTCCCCGCCTACTTGATCGTCACCCTAAGAAGAGGGGACGCACCGAAGACCTGAGCACATGTTTCACCCGCACTAAAGAGACCTACCCAAAATACCACGTCGTACACAGTGAGAAGCCTGAAAAACAAGCCAGATTCATTTCACCATTCACAGTAGCAAAATCTTTGACCGAAGTCTTAGGGTAAGGTTATAAAGGGACTGAAATGGCTAGTGGAGACCTTCTTCTTGAGATCCCTCAGAAAAATCAGCATGAGGAACTAGGCAGAATTGTGACATTTGGCAATATATCAGTCTCTGTTACACAACACAGATCAATGAATAGCTCACGCGGAGTCGTGTCAGAGGCAGACCTCCAAGATTTGACAGAAGCTGAACTCCTGGAAGTGTGGAAAGAACAACATGTCACCAATGTAGAACGAATTATACTTAGACGAGACAACAAGGAAATACCCACCAAGCATCTTGTCCTAACATTCGCATCCAGCGTACTGCCAAAAACCATCGAAACAGGATACATCAGATTAAATGTGCGACCATATATCCCCAGCCCTAGACGGTGTTTCAAATGTCAGAGGTTCGGCCATGGCTCGCAGAGCTGCCGTGGTAAAATAACTTCTGAAAAGTGTGGAGTCCAGGGCCAACCCTCCGACAACTGCAGTGGCACACCCCACTGTGTGAACTGCAGTAGTGACCATCCAGCCTACTCACGCTCCTGTCCGAACTAGAAGAAAGAAAAAGAAATAATCACCCTCAAAGTCAAGGAAAACATTTCGTTTAAGGAAGCCCGTAAGAGCTGCTCACCGTTCCACAGCACACTTTATGTTGATGCGGCGCGTCGGGGGGCGGCGTCGCAGCGGCCAATGCCAAGTGCCCAGCCCGCGTGCAGCAAGCAGGTACCTTTGGCTCCTGCCCCCAGGGTGGAAGTAGGTAAGCCTACTCCATCCAACCAGCAAACAGGCCAGGCTACCCTTGGGTTACCGGCCCCACAAGAGTTATCTGCGATGACCTGTGCAACACGCAGCGATCCCGCAGGACCGATAGTGGCCCCGATGGTAGGCGCAGCCGAGGCTGCCTCAACCTCCCCGGCCCCTGCAAGCGCTGGCCACAGCCGGCGCAGCCAAATTCCACAGGGAGCCCTATCGACCTCCGGGCTGGTGGGCGCAGGGGTCTTGCCTTCCAAGGTGAGACTCTCTCGAAAAACTTCTCCCTCGCAAGAGCGTGTGTACGGCGTCTCACAAGAGGCAATGGACACAACACCTATTCTCACGGCGCACCAAGCGCCTAAGGAGTGGCGAGGCTCCCTCTAACGCTTCAGAAAAGGCAAAACCCCGGTTACAGGGCCTCGAAAAAGCTCTGTAACCTATTGCGTCACTTTATTTATTTTGTATACACAACACCGATTTACTTCAAGTATGGATACGCAAATAACTCAATGGAACGTCAGAGGTCTTCGTAGGAACCTTGATGATGTGCAAGAGCTTATCAAAAACACAATCTAAAAGAGCTGTGTCTACAGGAAACAAACCTACAATCACAACATACAAACTCTCGCCGACCGTAGGTCACGTTTCGCAAAGATCGCGATGATGCTGTCGTGTCACCAGGCGGTGTTGCCATTTTTATTCATAAAAGCATTTCGTGTCAGCGTCTACAGCAACAAACGCCCCTTGAAGCAGTGGCGGTTCGAGTTGTTCTCCTAAATAAACTGGTTACCATTTGCTCGCTTTACGTGGCCTCACACTACAAATTAAACAAACATGAATTTCAGTCATTTATAGACGAATTGCCAGAACCTTATGTTGTTCTTGGCGATTTCAACGCGCATAGCTCCCTGTGGGGCGACTCTCGTACAGATGCGCGAGGTCGCCTTGTTGAACAGTTCCATTTTTCTTCTGGTGCGTACCTTCTGAATAAGAAGAAACCCACATATTACTGTCTTGCAAACAAAACCTTCTCTTCAATTGATCTCACTATAGTTTCCCCGTCTATACTGCCTGAACTCGAATGGGAAGTTACGAACAATCCTTACGGAAGCGACCACTTCCCCATACTATTAAGAACACTTGAAGAAAAGGAATATCCACCACAGGCTCCTAGGTGGAAGATTGACACAGCTGATTGGGAGAAATTCCGAACCGTCAGTAGTATATCCTGGAATGACAAGTCCTCGTTAGGAATTGATGCTGTGCAGTATTTTACAGCCTTCATAATAGATGCCGCATCTAAATGCAGATGTGAAGTAAGTGGCTCGGTATGCAAACGACGTGTCCCGTGGTAGAACGATGAATGTAGAATCGCACGTAAAAAACAGAACAAAGCGTGGGGGTTGCTACGCGCTTCGCCCACTGCAGGGAACCTTGTCAACTTCAAAAAAGTAATGTCCCAAGGCAGGAGAACCCGCCGACAGGCCAGTAGAGGAAATTGGCAGAAGTTTTTATCGAGTATTAACTCGTTTACAGATGAGGCCAAAGTCTGGAACAGGGTAAATAGAATTAGAGGACAACAAACACATTCACTCCCTCTGGTAAATACGCATAGTGATACACTGAAAGACCAGGCATACTCACTTGGGGAGCACTTTGAGAGCGTGTCAAGTCCAAACCATTACTCGCAATCATTTCTGAAGTATAAACAAATAGCAGAATGTAAGCCACTTATAAGAAAATGTCCACAGAATCAAACTATCCTTTTAGTATTGCCGAGTTGGGAGCTGCCTTGAGCTCATGCAAGAGCGCTGCAACGGGATCTGACAGAATCGTGTATAAAATGATCAAAAACCTACGCAATGACACCCAAGTTACACAACTCACAATTTTCAACACCATTTGGGCTGCAGGATACCTTCCAACTGCATGGAAAGAAGCCATTGTGGTTCCTGTTTTGAAACAAGGCAAATATCCTTCAATAGTGGCAAGTTACCGCCCGATCGCCCTCACAAGTTGCCTTTGTAAGGTATTTGAAAAAATGATGAATCGGCGACTCATCCATTTCCTTGAAGTGAGCAATATGCTTTATCCCTATCAGTGCGGCTTCCAAGAAGGGCGCTCTACAACCGATCATCTCGTACGTGTTGAAGGAAATATCCGGGACGCATTTATACATAAACAGTTCTTCCTATCGATATTCTTCAATATGGAGAAGGCGTAGGATACAACGTGGTGTTACAGAATCTTAAGAGACTTGTCAGAAATGGGTATCCATGGTAATATGCTAAACCCAATAGAAAGCTATCTCTCCAATCGTACCTTCAGGGTATGAGACGTACTTTCACGTCCTTTTACGCAAGAAGCGGGTGTACCTCAAGGAGGCGTGCTCAGCTGTACGCTCTTCATCGTGAAGATGAACACGCTTCGCGCTTCATTACCACCGGCCGTCTTTTATTCTGCCTACGTGGACGACATACAAATAGCTTTCAAATCCTGTATCCTCGCAGTGTGCGAGAGACAGGTACAGCATGGCCTGAACAAAGTCTCAAAGTGGGCAGACAAGAATGGATTTAAGATCAATCCTAACAAAAGCTGTTGTGTTCTTTTTACAAGAAAGAAAGACCTGATCACAGACCCTTGCTTAGAACTGTGTGGACAACAGATACCTGTAAACAAAGAGCACAAATTTCTAGGTGTTATACTTGACTACTCACTCACTTACATTACTTACATTACTTACATTACTCACCCACATTAAACACCTTAAAGAAAGATGTCTAAAAACAATGAACATAATGAAACTTCTATCCCAGACTACATGGGGTAGTGACAGGAAGTGTTTAATGAATCTCTATAAAAGCCTCATTCGATCACGATTGGACTATGGTGCCGTGGTTTATCACTCTGCTGCCCCGAGCGCGCTAAAGATGCTAGACCAGTCCACCATCTAGGAATCCGACTGGACACTGGCGCTTTCAGAACAAGTCCCATACAAAGTTTATATGTAGAATCAAATGCGTGGTCACTTCATCTGCAGAGAACATACATCAGCCAAAAAATATTTTCTGAAAGTCGCTCTAATCCTCAACATCCGTGTTTTAGTACCATTAACGATGTGACATATGCTACACTCTTTCGCAATCGTCCCTCCGTAAGAAAGCCTTTCTCGCTGCGCGTGAGGGAGCTTAGTGATGAAATGCATGTCCCACTCCTCGAGCTCCGCCTAATGCATCCAGCCAAGCTGCTACCACCTTGGGAGTGGCAGCTGATAGAATGCGATATATCTCTCGTGCAAGTTACAAAGCACGCTCCAGAGATTGAAATCCAAATGCATTTCCGGGAGCTCCACTACAAATACTCCTGCGCGGAGTTCTATACAGACGCATCGAAGTCACACGACGGGGTGTCCTATGCAGCCGTCGGTACATCTTTCTCGGAATCCGATGTACTACGCCCGGAAACTAGTATCTTTACGGCTGAGGCCTACGCACTATTGCCGGCTGTAAAGCATATAAAGAAATCAAAACTCCAGAAATCAGTTATATATGCGGACTCCCTTAGTGTTGTGAAGGCCTTGATGTCATTCCGTAACCACAGAAATCCGGTAATTAATGAACTCTACTCCGTCCTGCGCAAAGCATATATATCTAACCAACATGTGATTATATACTGGGTGCCTGGACATAGGGACATGGAGGGTAACGTTCTAGCGGACCAGGTGGCCACATCAATTTCAGTGCATGCAGGTAATCCAACTGCATCGGTCCCTGTCACAGACCTGAAGCCCTTCTTAAGAAGGAAACTACGAAACCACTGGCAATGCATGTGGGACGAAGAACTGAATAACAAACTGCACGTGATAAATCCACAGTTAGGTTCTTGGCCTTCTGCAACAAAATCACTGCGAACAGATGTCCTATTCTGTCGTCTCAGAACAGGACACGCACTCGGAACGCATAACTTTTTACTCACTAAAAGTGATCCTCCAACCTGTGGTAGATGCGGGGAGAGGCTGACCGTCCTCCACGTCCTACTGGAGTGCCGCGCAGCCGAGTCTGAGAGAAACATTTTCCCCTAGCATACCGGCATCACATCCCCCTTCGTCCTGTAATGTCACTCGGCCAAGAACCGCTCTTTGACACCAACGCAGTTCTAGGTTTTCTGAAAGATGTTGTGTTGCATGTTATTAGCCCCACACGCTCGTAGCGCCTCCTCTCTCCAGAGGATGCCGCTGTGATAGCTGTTTCGTATAGCACATGCCTCCAGGCCCTTGGGTTTCAAGGGCTCTAAGGAGGCAGTAGTGCTCTAGCATATCTTATAACCTGTTAGACTTTTACACATCGTATCATTCTTTTTAAATGCATCTTAATGTTCATAGTACACGACATACGTCATCACCATAACCTTATTATAGAGAGTTTACGCACTTTAGAGCGACTATTTCTTAAAGCGCCTTTACAACCACGTCACACCAACTTCATAGAACTAATAATTACACAGCAAACTCATTTCCACGGACATGGCGCTCTTTGGCCATACTTGGCCCTCGCGCCATTAAAC
Source organism: Dermacentor variabilis (assembly GCF_050947875.1). NCBI lineage: Eukaryota > Metazoa > Arthropoda > Arachnida > Ixodida > Ixodidae > Dermacentor > Dermacentor variabilis. The sequence continues at coordinate 151,276,769 of NC_134570.1, forward strand.
ACAAAACATTCATTCATTCACTCTTTCATAATGGTTGCAATGCTTAGAGCATCCGACTCAAGTGAGTTGTAGTTACCGTTAACAAGGAAAAAAGTTATCTACAGATCTTAAGATTTTGATTACGTCCATGCCCCCTAGGTGACTGACATCAGTATTTTGATGTTTGGATAAAAATAGGTTACTTAGAATTGGGACAATGCACGATTCAATACATATCCGTTCCTTCTGTAGGTAAGGCTTTCCGTTCCAGTTATTCAACGTTGACGGCAATACATACATAACAGCTCTAAAAAATGGGCTACGGCGCAGCGACTACGCGCCCCGCATCGGACGCGGTGAGCGTCGAGCAACGCAGCGTTCGGCGCGACAACGAAATGTGCACCTGAGCAAGCGACGCACGCCTGAGCCTTAGAAACAGCTCGTTTCTGAGGCAACACCGCGTTCACTAGAGGCGCTTTTGTACCGCTTTGAAGCATCGAACTCGTGGCTCAGTGGTAACGTCTCCGTCTCACACTCCGGAGACCCTGGTTCGATTCCCACCCAGACCATCTTGGAAGTTGCTTTTTATTTATGAAGTGCCTGCCGTGATTTATCGCTCACGGCCAACGCCGCGGACGCCGACGCCGACGACACCGGCTTTTCTGCGACACGAGCTCCTTAACGCTATCGCGTTAAAACTGCTCGCTGAAACACCTGCAGTGTTCTGGGAAGCCACACATCCGAACTCATCAATTCACTCCTCAACACACCATAGCACCTTTTCGATAGGCAACGAATTGAAGAGATATGTAAAATCTACTGAAAACCCAACAATCCTTTCGCCAGACTCAGTTCGGTTCAATCGCGTCGATAATTTCATCAAGGAAAAGGGCGTGCCGGTGATTTCTGCGGACAAAGAAGGTGGTTTTCCTGCGTTCTCGTTTGAACTATACAAGCGTAAGGGTGATAAAGCTGTGGCCTCCGTTTTTAAAAGTCGGGAAGGTGTGGTCATAATGCAAGTAAAAGCTAAAAGCAAGGAAATAGTGTCACAAATTGAATCTTAGCAAACTTGCTAATGAAATAGGTATTTCAAGAGAGGTTTTTAGCACGTTTATTCAGCGCCGGAACCCATAAACTGCAACGGCCGTTCAGGTGACCGTATCGGAAACTGGAAAATGGCAAAAAGTTATTTTCCAATAATTACAAGGCAAGAGGAACTTTTGAAGTTCGACGATCCTTTTGGTCTAATGAACTCTGAATTTCTAACTTTTAGAATTTGTACGCACCCACTTTGGTGAAAGTATGATTGGGTTTTCAGTGGATGTCAAAGATATATTCGTTGCCGATTGACAAGGTACTAAGCTGTGTTTAAGAGCGTACTGATGAGTTCCGATGTGTTGTAAAATTAAATTATGGGGCTTTACATGCCAAAACCACTTTCTGATTATGACGCACGCCACAGTGGAGGACTCCGGAAATTTCTACCACCTGGGGTTCTTTAACGTGCACCTAAATCTAAGCACACGGGTGTTTTCGCATTTCGCCCCCATCGAGATGCGGCCGCCGTGGCGGGGATTCGATCCCGCGACCTCGTGCTCAGCAGCCTAACACCATAGCCACTGAGCAACCACGGCGGGTTTCGGATGTGTGGCTTTCCAGAATGCAGCGGGTGTTTCAGCGAGCAGTTTTTTAGAGAATTTATCCATGTACTTGTAGCCAACATGAATTAACTGGAATGGAATACCTTACCTCAAGAAGGAAGGGATAGAGATTTGATTGTGCGTTGCGACAGTGGTAAGTATCCTGTTTTTAGTGAAACTTGCTAAGACTGTTGTCGATCACCTAGAGGACATGGACATAATCAAAATCTTTAGATTTGTCGGTGACTTTTGAATCCTTGTTAACGGTGACTCCAGCTCACTTGAGTCGAAGGCTCTAAACATTGTAACCAACATGAAAGAGATTTTTAGTGCCCTTGTTCTAAGAAGCGAATTGCTGATTAATGATTGCGTCAGTTTTTTTAGACTTGAACTTCAGCTTTTACTCTAATCGCATTTACTCGGCCTACCAACCAGGAAATAACGAACCTATGCTGCCATATCATTCTGCACGCTTAAAACTTGTTAAATGGCTATTGTCTGCATGTGCTCCCTAAATTCGCTCTGAAAATTGTACACACATGATCAGTGACAGTTTTAAACAGCAGTCGAAGAGGCTGACTAATGCTGGTTACCCCACGCATGTTCAAGCGTCTGTTGTCTAGAAACTTCTGAAGAAACCAAAATAAGAAATTCACTGTCTTCCGAATCGGTTGCTAGCTGAACAGAAGCATTTTGTTGAATTTCCTTACATGCGCAAGATTTCCCACAATCTGAAAAGAATTGGGCAACGGGCGCTATGCAGTTGTCGTGCTCTGGTCCCCGAAGCAATTTGCCACATTGTGCAAGATTGGAAACTCTGACAACAACAAAGTGCGAGGGTGCGTAGTCAGACATCTGAAACCTTACGTCACTTGCTATGAAGGTTTCGTGTGCGAGATTTTCCTTGTCGTGCGAAAACGACAATATCGGGTAGACCTGTGGACGTTTAACAATCGCTTTATGGAAATTGCTCCCAATATCAGATATGGGCGGAAGGGAGCAGTTGCTAATCACATCGTTTCCTGCCTGTCAAAAACATGCAAGCCATTCCTTGATAAATATTATTAAGATATCATTAAGCGATGCTCAAGAGACGAACCGCCACGTGAACGACGAAGAAGTTGGTCGGTGCATTTGGCACGAGCGAGTGTCAGCCTGGCTCCAGTGTAAATAGCGTGTAAATAGCATCTTTCGCCTTTGTCTTTCCACACGTAACATTTCTGGTGGAGGTCAGCGATCCCCGTCCTCCCCACGGAACTCCGAAGTGGTCGGCACACCGAGCTTGACATCATACCTCCCGGTGACGAGCCCGCCTCTGCAACGGCTTGGGCTTGTCCGACTGCTCCAATCGTCACAATTGCCTCACATCGCGACCCTGGTGTGTTCTCTGGCCTGGAGGGACAGGATGTTCACGACTGGATCAAGCTCGATGAACATGCCAGCGCTAATAACAGGTGGGACCCAACGATTATGCTCGTCAATGTCATCTTTTATCTCGGCGGCACCCCACGCGTGTGGCACCAAACGCATGATGACGAAATAACCAGTTGGGACAGTTTCAAAGAAAAACTATGGGAACTGTTCGGCGACCCCATTGGGCGCAAGGCTGCCGCGAGAAAGGCTCTGGCGCCTCGTGTTCAGTCATCTACAGAGCCATACGTTTCCTACGTCCTCGATGTCTTGGCTCCATGCCGTAAAGCTGACGATCATGTGTCCGAAGCAGATAAAGTGGCACATGGGCTAAAAGGCATCGCCGACGACGCTTTCAATTTGCTTGTTTTCGGCAACGTCTCGACTATCGACGCCATTATAAAAGAATGCCGTCGCCTTGAACAGGCTAAAAGCCGCCGTATCTCACACCACATTGCGCGGCTACCCAACACTGCTGCTACGTCGACATGTGAGGGTCGACCGCGTCAGACCACCAACTGGGACGACGTCACCCGTATTGTTCGCCGCGAACTCTAGGCCGCCTGTTCGCCAGCCTTCTCCACGACGCCTCCCGATCCGCCAGCAACCACCATTGCGAGAATTCAGGCCATCGTCAGACAGGAAGTTGAAAACATGGGTCTGAACACCGTGTGTTCCATGTCTCGACCCAGCGTTCCCCAGTTACCTAGCGGCCCTCCTCGTCCCCGGCAGTAATTTTCTGCCACATCTCACCGCAACCCGTCCGAATGGCGTAACCCTGATGACAGGCCGATGTGCTTCCACTGCTGTCGCATCGGCCACGTCGCCCGTCACTACCGCAACCGATGGCCACCACGTCCTCGGACTTACGCCGCCACTTATTCCCGCACCTTTTGACCTTCTGTACCCTATGCCACCAGCCATAAACCCACTACCGCTGATGCTCCTGCTCCGTACCTTCGCTACAGCCGCTCGTCCTCACCTCGACGCCACCAGTCTCGTTCGCCCCAACCCTACCGCTTTTCTTCCCCGCCTATCGCCTCCCGCACCCAGCCGGAAAACTAGGCACTGCAGCTTCTGGAGGTGAAGCTTCGTTGTCGACTCTACCCTCAAATCCTCTGCTCACGTTACCTATTAACCGAAACCTTCTTGACGTTGACGTCGACGGCTATCCTGTCAGGGCACTGATCGATACAGGCGCACATCTTTCTATTATGAGTGCTGCCTTCCGACGACGACTGAACAAGCTCCTCACCCCAGCGTCGGCACGCGTCGTCCGCGTTGCGAATGGCGGTACTGTGCCTATCATCGGCATGTGTACGGATACGTGTCAGCATCGCCGGCTGCGACACTCCTGTCCTCTTCACCGTAATTGCTCATTGCCCCCACGACCTCATTCTCGACCTCGATTTTCTCTCCGCCCATTCTGCTCTTATTGACTGCTCTTCCAATACCCTTCGCCTTGAGTTGGCGATGCTCGCAGAACCTTCTGCCGCACCCCACTTCCGCTTACGCTCCACCGGCTTTCTTCGCCTGCCACCAGAGTCTATAGCCTACATTGAACTGTTGTCTTTCCCCCCAGTTCCTGATGGCGAGTACCTCGTCACTCCTCTGCCCGACATCCCAATACAGTATGACCTCACCGTGCCTCACAGTATACTTACTATTACTGCGAACCGCACTCGCATTCCTGTATGTAACTTTGGATTGGCAAAGTAAAGTCTACCGCAAGGTATTTGCCTTGCCACCATTGATTGTCTCGGCGACTAATACGTGGCAGCGTTATCGACCGATGGTTCTCTCGAGCTTAGCATGCCCCTCGCGCCAGCCTCGGGCGTCGATCCCAACAAAAAGAAAATGGTTGCGACGGACCTGTCCTCTACGCAGGCTGAAGACCTTTGCGAAGTAATATCGTCCTACCGGGATATTTTCGACATCGATGATCGCCCTTTAGGCCAGACGCTCGCGGTCAAGCATCGCATTCTTATTGGCGATGCTGCGCCTATTCACCGACGACCGTATCTAGTTTCTGTGTAGGAACGCCGAGTAATTCAAGGTGAAGTGAACAAAATGCGCAATAAAAACATCATTGAGCCTTCATCGAGTCCCTGGGGGTCACCTATGGTGTTGGTTAAGAAGAAGGACGGTACGTGGCGCTTCTGTGTAGACTACTGTCACCTGAACAGCATTACAAAAAGAACGTCTACCCACTCCCACGTATAGACGATGCCCTTGGCTGCCTGCACGGTTCCAGCTATTTCTCCTCTATTGATCTTCGTTCGGCATATTGGCAGATTGCTATTGACGATATAAACAAAGAAAAACTGCGTTCATCACACCTGATGGCCTATACCAATTTAAAGTAATGTCGTTTGGATTATGTAACGCCTCTGCCACCTTGGAGCGTATGATGGACTCCTTGCTCCAAGGTTTCAAATGGTCCACATGCCTCTGCTACCTCGACGACGTCATCGCCTTCTCGCCAACGTTCGACATTCACCTTGAGCGTCTCACAACTATACTTGATGTATTTCGAAAGGCGAAGCTCCAACTTAACTCGTCCAAATATCGTTTTAGCCACCGTCAAATTACGGTTCTGGGCCATCTCGTTGACATTTGCGGAATATAGCCTGATCCCGACAAAACTCGCGCTGCCCGAGAGTTTCCGGTTCCGAAGACTGCCGCTGACCTTCGAAGTTTTCTAGGGCGGTTGCTCGTAGTTTCGTCGTTTTTTTTCCAGATTTTGCGACAATTGCTAGGCCCCTAACTAATCTTTTGAAGAAAGGCGTACAATTCTCGTGGGGTACTGAAGAAGCCGCCGCCTTCTCTCGTCTCGTCACTCTTCTAACCTCACCACCCTTTCTCGCCCACTTCGACCCTGATGCCCCTACAGAACTACGTACAGATGCCAGCGGTCATGCCGTTGGTGCCGTCTTAGCCCAGCGTCAGCGTGGCAAGGATCGCGTTATTGCTTATGCGAGCCGCCTCCTAGCACCATCGGAGCGCAACTATTCCAATACGGAACGCGAATGCCTTGCTGTTGTCTGGGTGGTTACAAAGTTCCGTCCTCACCTTTACGGTTGCCCTTTTTCCTCAGTCACTGTCCATCATGCTGTCTGCTGGCTCTCATCGCTAAAAGATTCTGCAGGCCAGCTTGCTTGATGGGCTTTGAGGCTACAGGAATTTTCATATTCCCTGGTGTACAAGTATGGCCGCCTGCACCAAGACGCTGACAGTTTGTCGCGTTACCGTGTTGACGACTCTGACTCCTCCAATATTGCCAGTGCTTCTTGCATATTCTCTGTATCCCAGCGGCTTCATTTCGCCGACGAGCAACGCCGTGACGCCTACATCAGAGCACTCATCGACCGTTTTGAACACTCTCCGGCCGATGCTGCTCTACGCCTCTTCGTCCTCCGCGACGGTACTCTGTACAATCGTAACCTTCATCCGGACGGCTCTGAGTTCCTGCTTGTAGTACCTAAACACCTGCGCTCCACCGTTCCAGAAGAGCTTCACGACCCACCAACGGCAGGACACCTCGGTGTATCTCGAACCTCTGACCGTGTACGTCGCCGTTTTTTTCTGGCCGGGCCTTGCCCGTTCCGTACAAAGTTCCGTCGCCGCTTGTGAACTTTGCCAACGACGCAAGAAGCCTCCCCAGCTCCCCGCTGGTTACCTGTAGCCGCTCGACATCCCTGCCGAGCCCTTCCATCGTGTCGGCTTGGACCTTCTCGGCCCATTTCCGGAATCTACATCAGGAAACAAGTGGGTTGCAGTCGCGGCGGACTACGCGACCCGCTACGCCGTAACACGTGCTATTCCGACCAGTTGTGCAACTGATGTTGCGGACTTCCTCCTACATGATATCATTTTGATGCATGGCGCTCCGCGTCAATTGCTTACAGACCCTGGCCGCACCTTTTTGGCCAAAGCCATTGATGACATCATGCGTGCCTGTTCAATACAGCATAAGTTTACCACCTCCTACCACCCCCAAACGAACGGCCTCACTGAGCGTTTGAACCGCACCCTTACAGACATGCTATCCAAATACGTTTCAGACAACTACCGTGACTGGGACCTGGCTCTACCTTACATTACCTTTCCATATAACTCTCCCTGTCTCAAAACTGCTGTGTTTTCCCCGTTTTACCTCTTGAATGGCCGCGAACCGACGCTACCACTGGACACTGCGCTTCCGTCCGCCACAGCTTCAACTAGCGATTATGCCCGTGATGCAATCGCCCATGCTGACCATGCTCGCCAGCTTGCACGCGCTCGTCTACAAGTGTCTCAAGACAAGCAGAAACAACGCTACGGCCTCCGTCACCGCGATGTCCATTTCGTGCCCGGCGCCCCCGTCTTGCTTTGGTCACGATCGCGTAAAGTCGGCCTTTGTGAAAAACTGATTTCCTGTTACACAGGCCCACATCGCATCATACGCAAAGTGACCGATGTCACCTATGAAATCGTTCTAGCCACGCCCACTACGTCCTCCGCTGTGACAACCAGTGACATTGTCCACGTTGCCCGACTCAAGCCCTACAGCTCTCCATGCACCTTGGATATTAAACAGCACCGTGACGGTGCTTTTGCCGCCGGGGGGTAATAATGCGATATCATTGAGCGATGCTCAAGAGACGAGCCGCCGCGTGAACGACGAAGAAGTTGGTCGGTGCCCTTGGCACGAGCGAGTGTCAGCCTGGCTGCCTGGCTCCAGTGTAAATAGCGTGTAAATAGCATCTTTTGTCCATGTCTTTCCACACGCAATAATATCTTGTCACAGGGCGAAGCAAAGACTGGGTATCTCGAGATATAATTGAAGCTGAAAAGACTAGTAAGCAGACCAGAACGCACACATTTTAGCACACCTTCTATTTCCCTCCGCGACAAAAAGTTAACGTTTATGAGACTCAGATAGCGGCTGTCTAAGTGAGATGTCTTTAGGGAGTGTAAAAGTGAGGTATGTGAAAAATAAATTTTTCGGAAGTTAGCGCTCGTACTATTCTAATGCCACGAACCTTACTTGAACCTCCGTAGCGTTGCGCAGACTTCTTAGACTATTAAGCGAACAGTAAATAACCCCAGGCGGTCAAAATTATTCCCAAGTGACCCACTATGGTGCGCCGAATAATCGAATCGCGTTCCTGCTTGCAAAGACTGCGAATTTATTTAACTTAGCAATATGAAACGAACAGATAACAATCCGCAGTTGTAAAAGAACAGTACAAAGACATTCAGAACCACTAAACTGTTGCCCTCCTTCAATATATTGCACAAATCATCAGGAAGAGCATTGACAAAATTTGGTAAGATGTATAGTAGATTATTTGATTAGTAATGGCGGCAATTATTTAAAATAACTTTTTTTTTACTTGGGTTTGAAGACTGTCATCACTAAAGTTGTCGCTTTGGAAAGCTTAAAACACTTAATTCGCCAGTTTTGCATGACATGATATTTGCTTCTATTCCACCTATTGTTGCAGTATAATTGGCATTTTCCTAATGTAAAACTAGCGTGCCACAAAAAAAAATCAGAAGACACCTAAGCACTTATGAGTCGTGCATGCGAAAGCATTAAGGTCCGATTGAAAGCCGCTGAATGGTCCGTCGAGTTATGAATTGTTCATTGGCCAGCGAGCGCCCTAGGACACTTTTCGCGTTTTGATGTGACCTTACCGAGGTGCAGTCAGAACCTACGCGGGAGCTTGTGCGAACAAGGAATGCAAGTATAACGCAGGTTTCCGAGAGCGAGAGCGAGGGTGCTCTGGGCATCGCGGCGATGATCTCTCGCCTCAGCCAATACCTGGCGCGCAACTGTGGCAGCAGGTGTTCCCTTTCGCCCAGTTTGCTCGGTCCAAGCGCGCTCGTGTACTGGCATAGCAGCCAATATGAACTCCGTCGAGCCGCGCTCGTTACATGTCGTCGCAGCCAATGCGAATTTAGGTGTCGTTTCACTGCTACAGACGCCGGACGCCCGCTTTTTCGCTCAGCAATCCATTTCCCGTCTTCGCATCAAAATAGCGCACGCAGGTGGCGCGTGCACCAAGCAAAGCTAAACTCTTCCTTGTGTATAATACACATTTACAGTACAACGCATGTTTAAGCCTTTTCGTGTTACAACACCAGCTGCGGCAGAACTGTGCGCGATATTGTAAGCCAGAAGACATATTGCAGCAAGTTATCCGCCAGATAAACGAGCATAGATTCATGGTCGGCACTGAAGCTGCTTTGCAATGATCCCCCACAAAATCCACACAGTAGTATAGTCATAAAAATTTTTGAACTGACACAGGCTGTAGGGGCTTCACAATGTTCTCTATCGGTGATTTCCTAGTAAAACGGCATAATTGGAAAGGAATGAGAGCGTTAATTGGCGAGATATGTACACGAACAAGGGCAAGAATGACGATGGCCTCCTTAGAAACAAGGTTAGAAACGCATTACCAAGACTTTCAGCTAGATTATCAGCGCCACAATTCGATGAAGCGTCCAGATGATTAATTTTGTACAGAGTACACCGTGAAGTGTGTATGTGATGATACCGCCAAATATGAAAACTTGCTTCACCAAAGTAAGGTCTGTATTCGAGTTAATTCATAATCCGACATGTTAAGACAGGTGAATCACAAATAAGTGTACTCCGCCTCAGTGCCACCCTGTGAAAGTGGATCTACAGCACCACTGACACAAGCAACGTACGTCACGCGAGCACGCACGTGCGCGTAAGTGCAGCATGCGTCCTCACCCTTCTAAGCGCTCAGCCAAGCGCTAGTCCATTATTGACCTAAATGAACGCTTCAAAGTACGTCGGAAAAATGCGTTAAGTACGATTTGCACACAAGCTGCAGACATATAGCTTCGGGCTGTTATTCAAATATAGGAAAAACGTAAATCTGTTACAGGGAAGCCCAAAAAGAGCTGCTATTTGAAGTCTGTCGGAGTGGCCGAGGCAGCTAGGTACCGTTAGCGCAGCATACATCCTGATTCTTGCAAGCACTTCGCCCAGCACAAGAGGCTTATTGAACTAATCTCCCAAAGTGAAATGCACCAGAAATTTGGCAAAGTACGACTTGCACACAAGCTGCAAATATAACAGCATTAGATTGTAATTGGAATATACGACACAAAATAGTTCCAGCTGCGCAAAAACTCAAACGCAAAGCCATCCAGCTCCTGCTTGTTTTGTTTTAAGCACCGCGCACGCAGACGCGAAAAAATTCGACCAACTAGCGGTTAACAGCTTCGCTGGGACACGAATAACTGAATAATAAGGACTCAAAGAGCGCTTTCGCGATGACGTTGCCCTACGCCAAGCTCTTTCTCACGAGTAGATGGCGCACAAGTACATAGCCCACGCATTCCTGTACACGCCCCCTATATGCTCATAAAAGACAAGATAGTCTACAATGTTTAATGCGCTTAGCAATCATCATTCGGTAAAATACTTAGGTCATGATCAATTAGTGGCCGCGAAATTATAGCTTTCACGGCAGTGAATTTTTATAATCACGAACATCTGAATGGAGGTAATAGGAACGAGTTTACGCAGGGACTCGCCGTCGTTGTTGAAGTTGAAGTTTTTTGTTTTTCTTTCACTTTTGTGTCGTTACCGCATGCTAATGTGTGATTTTTATTGTTCTTAGCTTTATTTTATTTATTGTAAACCATATTGACCTTTTGCACCGAAATGAAATTTACTAGTAGCAGCAGGCATAATGCTTCTAACGTCTGCAGTTAGGCTCCATTGTTTCATACCTACCTACTCACTAACTCATCATTGCCTTGCAAAGAAGGTACACTGCTGTTAAGCGAATCATAGTTGCGTATTACAGGGGTGCTATAGTGTAAGGCTATTCCAAACTTTTCTATTCCAACTCCACGATTGGTCAAAAAGTTTCGGAGCAACCACCCACTGTGCCTGTCTGCCAAGTGACCTCATGAAAACCGCGAAAATGCACCATCTGATATTATATGTGCACGCTGATTGGACATAATCAGACCGACCGAAAGAAAAATAATTTCTGATTGGACGCCTTTCTCGCCATTAGCGAAAAAGGCGTTGTGTTACCAATCGCTCTTAGTGAAACTTTCTCGGGAGGCATCCATTTTGCCTGTCTGTCACGCGATGTCACCAAACTGCGAAAACTCACCCCGTCAATGTGACGTGTGCGCGTTAGAGACGTATTATTATGCCGGAGAAAATGGAAACTTTTTTTTTCTGAATAGCTGGACACTGTCCCGTTTCGAAAGAAATAGAAGATGGCTGCCCGCCAATCTCTGTGGCGCTGGCAATTTGAAACTGCCGGGGAGTATGGATTTATTTGTTTATAATGAAAGATTCTGCATGGCCGTATACCGTTATCGTGACCTTTCAGCACATATACAACATTGTTCTGCCAACTCTACTTTGCTGAGTATCCGTTTTAGCGCCCTTTTTATCATTTGGTTGCACACCCCTGCGATCTGCGAGCAGCCACCGCAAACTAAGGGGAAGCGGACCAATCGCAGACGCCGGCACCACCCTCCTAATCTGGTTATCTACTTTCACTATGTTGGTTCGGCCTCGTCGATAATTTCTCCACATGAGCGATGTGCTCGCCTCTTCTCAGCCAGTTATATAACAAAAACTGCTCAATGTAGGCAATGTTATTTGATATGAAATCAAACGAATATGTCATCCCATAAACGAGAAACTCGTTTCGCTAGGCTCTTCAAACAACTCTGCTGGTTACCACCCAATGCTTGCGTCAGTGGTGATGTAAATGTGACGTCATAAGATAGGAATAAAAACGGATTAGAATTCTTTTACGGTATAGGGTCCCAGGTGTTATTTTGAATGTTTCTGAAAGAAAGCTCATTTATTTACTAGTGTAGATTGAGTCAGCAACAATGTCGCCAATGCCTTCCGTGGACGTCTTTACAAAAGCAGTGCTGCCTGTGGCGCCAAGGGCGTTAAGGGAACATTAAGGGTGAGTTTCGGGTTTGTATGCCATGCGATGCATGGTTAGATACTGCGGCCGCCGCGAGGTGTTCGGCGAGCCTGCTTGCCACAGCGTGTATCAATGTGAGCGGCGCTGTGAAGGGCGAAGACTCCCTTTGACCAAATTCGAGTCGCCTTTCATGCAGAAGCGCCAGCGCCATATTTGTTCCTCCTCGCGCAGTCCTGTACTGCTGTTGCTGCTTCCCGGGCTACTTCAGCGTGTTTTCGGCTATCTTTCTGTTAGTCTGTGCGTGCGCACGGGACAACCTTTGTGCGTGCGTGTGTGGGTTTATGCGTGCTTGTTCTATAAGTGTTCGTGTTTATGTGTTCGTATGTGTTTGTGCATGCGTTCATGCACGTGTTTTTGGGGCGTGGGTTTGCGCATTTGTGTGCGCGCGCTTCTTTGTGCGTAATCCTCGTTGTGTGTTCGTTAGTGCCTGTGTGCGTGTTTTTGTGTACGCAGCTGCGTCTATTGCTGTGTTTGCGTGTGTATGTGTGTGCGCGTGCCGTTGGTGTTTGTTCGGGTTTTTACGTGCGTGTGCACGCATGTTTGTATTTACGTGTGTGTGTGCTTGCGTATTTGTCCGCGTACTTGTTCGTATGCGTGTGTGTGTTTCATGTGGTTGGTAAAGTTTAATTTTGCATGCAACAACCTTCAAAACTGGTGCACTCGTTGCAGATAAACACAATTGATCCGTTCATGTGTACTTAGACAGGTATAAACACTCCTGTTCAATGCATTATCTTTAGCTGAAAGTTCCAGCGAACATTGTACGAAACCGAATACATCTTTTTACCAAGTTACAACTTATGATTGGCTTTTTGCGGGTAAATGCGTATGATTTTGACCAAAATCACGGCTGCTTTCCTACTTTATCCAAGGCGGCGCGGCGCACGTGTGGACCAATATGGCGCCTTGGGATACTGTATCACGAACCTGACAGCCCCGCTTGGTGTCGAGACACCCTAGCTCACCTTCGAAGTATCATAGAAATGCTTGGAAAACCTCGTGCTCTGATTAGCCTCTTTTCATGAGATTGGCGACGCCAGTCGGCTTGAGCTCGTGCCGCTCGCGCTTCTACGGGCGCGAGATATTTCTCACCGGGTCTGCGCATCCTGGCCATATGCACAGAAATGTGTGGCGTCAGCAGTTGACGCTTCTCTTAGTGGGCTCTCCGGTTACACTTGCCGACGCAAGCTCAGCTCTGTGAGAAATCTCTGAGAAATTATCTGTCCGCAAAGATTACGAGAGGCCTGTAAAGATTGTCGGATGGCGGCTGCAATTTATACGGGTCGCGCAGCGTTTTGCGAAAGAGTGGACTCTCGGGTGCTCTAACAGATAAAGACACACACACGCGCAGGAACCTCGTAGCTGTTGCCAATACACCAAGGCGTATTTTTGGGAACGTGATTGGAAGTAAGAGCAAACGACAACTGCTTACGTGCAACCCGTCAGTACTCCCCGGCAACTTACCAAACCCGTCGAAAGACACATTCAGAGATATTCGCCCAAAATAGCATGTCCGGTGTATTAACTGGAGCGAGGCATGTGCTTGTGCATATAACTCACGCGGAAGAGCCCCAGAATAAACTGTCTACGCGCTGAATCACATTAAATGTGATTCCGGCATGAGTGTGTTCGCGCATACGGAGCGCCGAAATGCAGCTAAGTAATAGCGTATGTAAACCTTCATATTATGATAGCCTGCCACTGTCTGCTCGGCAGTGTGTCAAGGCGGTTCACTGTGTGTTTTTAGCAAAAGCGCGTCACGCCTCACAAGCATCGCTGCAAAATGTGGTTGCCGGAGCACGGATGCATTCGGCAAAGCGAATGCGTGGATACGTGATGGCTGCAATACACGCACAAAGGAGGTTTTATTCTTAGTTTTGTATAACCTTCCTGACCCGTACGCCATTTTCTGGCCACTTGGACGACGGAGCACCTTAACACATCGTTCCCACAATGCCTTACCGGTGGTCGCTTGAGAGCGCGCACCATGTTCTAATCCGTTCTATTGCCGGATAAAAAGACTTATGTTATGTTATGTGCCAAAACCACGATCTGATTATGAGGCATGCATTAGTGGAGGACTCCGGAAATTTGAACCATGAGTTCCTTAACGCAGACCTAAATCTAAGGACACGCCTGTTTTCGCATTTCACTCCCATAGAAACGTGGCAGCCGTGACAGGGATTCGATTCCGCGACCTGGTGCTTAGCAGCCCGAAACCACAGCCACTATGAAACCACGGCGGGTTCATTGCGTGACAACTGGATTGTTTACATACGAGATGTTTTGCAATACCTGATGCAATAGGAAACTTCTATTGGTGCCGTTTCCTTCGAGAAAGGGCACTTGAGAAACCGTGGCCTTAGTGTATGCTCAGAAAAGCGTTATTTGATATCATAGAAATGACATTTTGAAAGTAGTTTTTTTATAAGTGGCACCTCTTTTTGCTGTCGACGACCTTTAGGTCTTGGCATGGGGATGTTCCTGACGTGCGTCTGCATCTACAGCCTGATGCTGTTTAGCAAGTACAGAGGAACCGCCACGTCTCTCATCTTCGTCGCTTGGAGTGTCGCTGGTATTTATGCGCCGGCCGTGCTGACGCTTCTCCGTGAGCAATACGGTGTTCAGGGCAGCCTCCTAATATCCGGAGCTGTGCTTTTGCACGCCGTGCCCCTCAGCATGCTCCTGAGGAATCCGGTAGCATTAAGGCTGAAGTTTCTCGAAGCTCTATTATGCGTAATTTGGATTCGAACAGCAACGAAAGAAAAATACGAACCAGAGAATATGGGACAGCCATTCTTGGACGAACATTCAGCCGATGGTCATGATTGCGTGGGCAACCACACCAACAACTGTCCGCTGAAAACGCCCAGTGGGTCACTTCTTACGCTTCACGCTTGCTCAATCACCCCAGTGCACATATCTTCAGCGAAAGGTTCACATTTGGAAAATAGAGACATTTCATTTACTACTACTGCGAACACAAACTTCAGACAACCGTACAGTGTTCTTAAAGCTAGCACGACTTTGATTCGTACTCGCGCATTCTATGCGTTTCTCGTGGCAACTGTGGTCGGCGAGTATTCCCTCATGGCCTCCGCCATGACCGTCGTTGACTACGCCATGGACAAAGGCGTGGAGCTGAGTGTCGCCGCGCACCTTGTGATGTTCGGCGCACTGGGCCAGACTTTCGGCCGCCTCTTCATCGTGCCCCTCTCAGATTGTGTCCCCAGCACCCGTTGCCTGCTATTCACTGGGGCCTTCGTGACAGAAGCGGTCTGCGCTGCAGCAATGCCGCACGTCTTCTCCGTGCCTGCCATGCTGTCACTGCGCATGATAGAGACAGCTGTACAAGGGTCCGGCGTTGCCATACGTGGTATCCTGCTGGCCCACTATGTCGGCATCGAGAACATAACTACCTGCAGCGGCCTCTTCGGCCTGGCATTGATACCAGTCTCCATTAGCAGCGCATCAATGATAGGTAAGTGAGTATTGAACCATGCCACAAATTCGTTCATAGACATCCTTATCCGCGGATACACGGTGACAAGCCAAATACTGCTATAGTGGCTAGAAAGGGAGGTAGGAGCATTGAGGCGGACAGCCGGACGCTAAGTGTCGCAGTATTTTGTGACGACGACAGGAGGCACTTGCGTGGCTTTATGGATGCCTGTTCTTTGGGTAGAACCGCAGTAGCTGTCTTTTCAGACACGGATTCTCCTATTTTCCCGGCGCCTTCTATCGTGTCTTTATTATTATTATTGAAATGAAAGAAAATAAAGAGCTGTAGTCGCCGTATAATAGTGACAGCTACCCATTTTCACATACAAATAACGACAATAAGGAATTACGCCAAAAATCATCTACCCGTGACTGTCGACGGTAATGCCATTAGCACTAGAGCAGTGAGCTACGTGTATTTCTGAAGTCGCGTTTATTCATCATCTGCAGTTGCTATTGCAAGACTTTCGTTGCTTCGGCTGTATCTTACAGACTCCGTTATCGTCCCAGTTTGCTATGACACTCGCTTGGCAAAGTCGCTCGTGGGCACGGCCGCGTAAAGACGACTGTATCACGACGACACATTAAAGACGATGGAATGACGGAGAAGGAGTGATGTCAACGGAGCGACAACGTCCGACACGTCGACAATAATATGAGAATTTTTAAATGATTGGAATGCTATAACGAAAGCTTGGAGGACGACGACATCACTACAATGGGATAATGACGGGTGTTTACCGAGGACGCTGTCCCGACGATGGCATTACGACAGCCAGACGATAAAAGTGGAATGATGACGCTGACACAGCCTCCATGGCACGGGGACTTCAGTATTGATTTATTTCAAGTACCTTCAGCTCCCGAAGGCATTATTGCAGGGGGAATACACAGGGTTACATAAGCTCGAATAAAATACATAAATAATCAAGCAAAAATAACACACCATTAGAAAGGTTCACGCCGCCATAAATTCAACAGAAATGCTCTGAACGATGCTGCAGTGCTACAATCAAAAATTTCCTGCCGTAGCTGATCTGACTGTAATACTGTGTGTAGAGAAAACGAGTGCTGGAAGACGTATGTTTTGCAGATTAGTTCTCTTATTTTTAAAGAGTGCTCACGTCGGTGAGATAACAAATGAAAGGGTAAAAGGTAAGTTTCTTTATCAATTTTAACCATACCGAAATAAATTTCAAAATACATTTTTAATCTCATGTTTTTTTCTGCGTGCGCTTAATATTCCCCACCCTGATCTATTCTGAAGTGCAGGAATACTAGTAGTAAAGTCATAATTACAACATAAAAAACGGGCTGCGCGATTTTGTGCATACTCGAGCATATTAGAGAGAGTTTTGGTTGGCGGGTCCCAGGCCATACAGGCATACTCTAATATGGGTCTCACGTTCGAAAAGTATAGTATTTTAATTTTGGGAGGAGATAACCAGAAGTTGCGTTTAAAGAAAGTTAGCATTTCACAGGCTTTCGCTGTAACATTTTCAACGTGCTTAGTCCAAGATAAATTCGATGATAAATAAACACCAATATACTTATACTCAAGCACTCGTGATGGCTGGACATTGTCTAATGTATAGTGAAGCAGGTGTGGCTCTTGTTTACGTGTAAAGCATACGTATTACGCTTACTGGGGTTCAAAGACATTTGCCACCTAACACACCAGTGCGTTATACAGTCCAAATTGTGCTGCAAGTACTTGCGGTCTGTGGAAGACCTATTGCAGTGATAAATCACACAATCATCCGCATACAAACTCACTTTGCATGACACAACCGGAGCGATATCATTGATGTATACAAAAAACAGCGATGGCCCCAAAACAGATCCCTGGGGAACTCCAGAAGTAACAGCAATATAATCAGATTGTGAGCCATTGATTACAACGCGTTGCATGCGTTCGTGTAGATAACACTTATACCAATCAAGAAATGAAGGAGAGATACCGAGAGATGATAGCTTATGGAACAGCAACACACTGGAAACAGAATCAAATAATTTTTTTTTAAATCTAGAAATATAGAGTTAGTCCGTACACCGAGGTCGAATTAATGAAAAAGTTCGCGGCTGAATTCTAGGAGCTGTGTAAAAAAGAACGGCCTGACCTAGAACCACGCTTATATCCGAAAAAAAAAGAAATTATTGTTTTCTAAATGTTTTATTATTGCACTGACCGCTAGGTGCTCCAGTGTTTTATTACACACACTCGCTAGAGAAATATACCAGTAGTTGGAGACAATATTATTTGGGCCACTTTTATGGATTGCTACCGCGTTCGCAACTTTCCACTGCTTAGGCAAACAGGAAGTACTTAAGGATTTCTAAAACATAATAACCAGATAGTGGGTGATTGTGTCAGAACGAGCCTTTAACACATAAGAAGGTATACCATCAAGACCACTTGCAGAAGAAGCATTTATATTGTCAAGTAACTTAAGTATACCACCGTGTCTCACGACCAGTTCTGGAATAGCTTCGAACACATTGTAGGGAATACGCGGTAATCCATTATGACAGGGAGTTGTGAAAGAAGACTGGAAATAAAGATTGAAGCAAGAAGCTTTATCGAAGTCATCAGTGAGAAGTACGTTGCCGTTCTTTTTTTAAGCTCGGGATGAAACTGATTCTTTGGTAATTGTTTCTAAGCACTTTTGCAGTTCATTTGGGTTATTTTGCAACTTTGGGCACAATTATAACAAGTATTTGTCCTTAGCAACCTTGTTCTTTTTTACTTTTATATCTTTTCCAAGGAACTTCAGCCTTACAAATACCGAAGGATTGCGCTACTTTCTATGAGGATTCACAAGACCATGTCTCTTATTACTCAATCGCTTGACCTTTCGAGTAACCCAAGGCCTATAACTACGTTTTTTTTTTCAGACAAATGTTTACTTGGAACAATTTTGTCAACCAAGTCCTTTAGTGTGGAGCAAAATGTATCCCATAGGGTATTGCAATCTACGGATTCAGCTAAGCGCCCCAATTCTTGCAGGAATATAGCAAGATCATTATATAATGAACCGTAATTGCTTTTATAAAAATATACCTTCCTTGGGTGATCATGTGCACGGAGAAGGGGACGATCTCAACATGCGCTGCAATGCAGTCATACTGACTAATACCGGGAATTACGGCGTTGTCAGACACATGCAACGACTGGTCTGAAAAAAGAAGATCTAAGACAGAAGAGCTATTCTGACCACACTTAGTAGGTTGATTAACAATCTGATAAATACCATTGGGTACTAGTGCCTCGCCGATTGCTATAGACAGAACGGATGAATTAACAAGGACAGGCTTATTGTTAACCCACCTCACGTCAGGCATATTGAAATTACCGCCAATAAGATAGTCATTATTTATTGTAGAAAGAAACTCGGAGAAAGCTGTGAAGGTCTCAGGCGAAGTGGAAGCGGGGGAACGGTAAGGGGAGCCAACCGTCAGCAACTGCTCAGTTTGAAATCGGACATTGCAGCAAACTGACTGGACAATCAGTTGGGATTAACACGGAAGACGATTGCAACCACGAATAAACAAGTAGAAAGACTCCCCTGCCATGCGCATTGCATGGCGGTGGAGTGAGCTGGAGTGACGACGATGGCAAGAGGACACCAGCATGGCGACAACGGATGCATGATAACGATTGTCTGATGGCGGCAAAAATGGCGATGTTGGCATGAACATGGCTCATAATATCGGTTGAATAACGACAGCTAGGTTTCGATAGAATTACGAAGAAAGAATGACATCGATGGACCGACGAGAATGGCGCGATGACGATGGCAGGCAGGACGACCATGAGATGTCGTTGCTGAAGTGAGAAGCATGGTAAAAGGAGTGCGACGAGGACAGCATTACGGCCATGGTTAGACGACATTGTAACAACGATGGCTTGACAACAACATGACGAGGTTTGGATGGTGAAGCTAAAATAACGACGATGGAAACGGCAATAGCATCACGGTGACGATGTGACGACGGATGTATATAACGACTCTACGACGGACACGCAGTTAATACGCTGTCATGACTACGGTATCTGGACAATGGAACGACGATGAGTGCACGGCAAAAGTGGCCTGGCGGCGACTGTATCATGCAGCCTGCACGATGACGATGGCATGAAGACGACAACATTACTAGAGTCGTAGCTCTAGGCTGGAGTGACGACGATGGCAAAAGGACGACAGCATGGCGAGATTATTAGGAAAAGCGATGCAATATTGTAACCGTTTCGCGATGACGCAATGAAGGTGATGGTATAAGAACGACGACAAAATCACATTTCAATGGCGAAAGCATGATTCCACTACAATTGCGAAGAATTGATGGCGATGGAACGTCGAAGTATGTGTGCTGACGACGGCAAGACGAAAATCGTATCGCAGGCTAATCACTCGTTACTAAAGTTATCTTACTGGCTCAAAGAAAATAGGTTAGGCTTCAAAGCTAAGAAAATAAAGTATATTGTGTTTCGACCCTGCAGCATTGATATATTGACCGCGGTACTCCGCACAAATTCTGTGGGTTTTTCTTTCATGAATAATTAGACTCGCCTGTCCACACCAACAACCTAGGGCAGAATGCCTCCCGAGCTGTTGGCATAATTTGCAGCTTACGTCACTTATTACCGGTGTGCCAAATAAAGTAAATTCACTACACAATCTTACATTCCCAGCTTCAATATTCCGTTCGTGTGTGGGCGACCACGGCCGACCCTAAATAATCTGCATGTTTCTCTTACAAAAAAGTTCTTTCTGTTCGACTAAAGCCTTATCATTTCTCTCAGATACAGTGCCACATTAAAAAAGTGCTAATCATTATTATATCAGAGAAAGTTGTATAGCACGAGGTGAATTCTATTCCAAGTGAATTTTTTATTATTTCTTCTGGAAAGATCACGGCCACAATTTGTGACACAAGATTTACAAAAAAAAACTTCATACTTAAAATTGAACGCCTACAGCTAGACTAACTGGTTGTTAATAGCATTATGAAACATCATTCCAGCGCGCAAATAAATACGGACGGGCAGAGAGGGACAACAAGCATGCCGGATAAGCGTTGAACTAAAAGGGCACACGAAAATTAGCATGCCAAATTACACACTCCCCAAACCAACATCCTTCCGTAACGTTAACTCATGAAATCGCCTCTATTCATTCTTTTTAAAGTAAAATGCAAGTGTATTTATCACAAACTCAAAGCTAACTTCACACCATGCTCAGTGCTTGTTCTGTAGTAAATGTTGTTACGTTGCAGAAGTAGCATATAACTATGTATTTACAATATTTACAAGAGAGACAACGATGCATAAACAAGATGGCTGTCAAGACCGGTTTCACCTACAAATGTCAAATCGTCTTTTGTCCGGAGCCACTCTTGGTTGCGCCGTAACATAACTGCCGCCTGTAAAAGCACCGTCTCGGCGCTAACTATAAGGGAGGTAAACTCGCGGTAACATCGGGACACGTACCCAACGTCCGTGGGGACATGCGAGACCAGCGGAGCGCTCCCGTAGTTCACATCGCCAAGCTGACGCGCTATCCTGTAAGGTCCTGTGTAGCGCGGCAGTAGCTTCTCAGACAAGCCGACGCAGCGATATGGTGTCCATAGTAGGACAACGGAGCCATAAGCAATGGAACGTTAACGTTAGTTAACTGTCGTAACGGATCTTCTGTGCGGCCTGAGACTTAGTGAGCCTGGAGCCGGCAATTTGGCGCGAGGTGTGAGCACGGCCGAAGACGTTTAGAGCGTATTCAGTGGGAGTATGAGTCCAGGAAGGTGTGTCAAAGGGCAAAGAATGGTGGAGGCCGAATAGAAGAGTGAAAAGCTAGTGGTCACGTGACAGGTCGAACTATAGGCGAAGGTCACGAAAGGTAACGTGCTGTCCCAGTCATTGTGGTCGTCCGTACATAGACAGGATTTTTATCAACGTGCGATTGGCTGCTCCGTGTGTCCGTTTGTCTGCGGGTGGTAGGCGGTGAAAGCTTGTGCACGGTAGAACAGGAGAGAAGTAGGTTTTCAACTTCTATGGACAAGAAGGTTCGGTCGCGATCAGTGAGGTCCTGCAGGAGTGCGCCGTAATGGAGGATGATGTCACGTAAAAGGAAATGTGCCACCTCAGCTGCATAGCTTGTGCGCAAACCTCGCCAGATTGCATACCGCGTCGCGTAATCAGTCGCGAGAACGATGCACTTATTGGCGGATTTCGACGTAGCAAAAGGGCCGAGAAGATCCAGATCGACGCTAAAGAGTATTTCTGAGGGCGCATCCATGGGGTGAAGGCGTCGAGCGGGCTGTACAGCAGGTTTTATGCGCCGCTGACAGAACGCACAGGCTGCATCGTAGCGGTGCACTGAGCGGTACACGCCTGGCAAGCAGAAGCGGCGTCGTACCTGGTGGTAAGTAAGCGAAACGCCGAGGTGCCCTGTAGTAGGGGTGTCGTGCAACTGTTCAAGAAATGATGTACGGAGATGGCGTGGAACAACGAGCAAAACTCTGGTTCTTCAGGGCGTGAGCCGCGACGGTAGAAAATGTCAATGAGTAGCATGAACCTGCGCAGCATGGGCTCAAAATTTGCAAAATTTAGACGATCGATGAAGACGCAAAGCAATCATCGCGTCATTGTTCAGTGAAGATGTCGTGCAGATAATCATCATTGGCCAAGGCGCAAGAGTCGGTGTCATGAGCATCGTATTGAGGGCGGTCGACAGGATGACAGGAGAGGCAGTCGGCGTCGTTGTGCAAACCACCTGCCTTCTATAAAACGGTACGTTAATATTCTTGGAGTCGTGTTGCCTATCTACCCAATCATCCAGCGGGGTGTTTAAGGAGAGAGAGAGAATAAATTTATGCAAGAACCCCGGTCCGGGTTTGCCCGCTTTCTTCTAGTTGTCTGCCAAACCGAGCGTCGTGATGAGCTCGAACATGGCACGTACGTAGTCGGAGGAGGAGTCCGCCAGCCACTCCTCAAGTGTCGTAGGTCTACGGGTGGGTGAGAGTTTGGCAAGGTTAGCCTGAATAGCGAGACGGCTCCCCGGACAATCCCACAGAATGTGAGCCTTATCCGGGAAGTCGCCACATGCCATGCAAGCAGGTTTATCAGGTAAACCTTGTGTGTAGTGTTGGAAGTGTAGGGACAAGAGAGAGTGCGTATGTGCACGCCTCCATAGTACCGCCTCTCTTCGCTTCATGTGTGTGTCCGCTTGTGGCTACTTCATGGAGTTGTTTAGTAAATCGTCAAGTTTTTCGCGCCTTTCTGACCGCGCGAAGGCATGTTGCTCATTCAGACTCAGTGGGTCCGGCCACCACAGAGGAGGGCCCGGGAGATTTGCGCGGGATGTGGCATGCGCCACTTCGTTCCGTCTGATCCCTGTGTGACTCGGAATCCACTGAATCCGCACTCTAATCTTAGGGTGTGCGTTGAGGTGCGTTGTTAACACTGAGTGCAGTGACGCGGAAACGTTTCTGGCTGCGAGTGCCCTGCATGCAGCCTGACTATCTGTTCGAATGAGCAGATTTCGTTCGTGTCGATTTGGCATGGTCACGGCTTCCACGACAGCTGTAAGTTCCGCTTGATGTTGGGATTTAATATTGCAGTGTAGGCCCCTTGATAAATGTGTAGAGTCGGTTGCCACCCCTGTGCAGAATCCTTGATTATTTGGAGAGGCGTCCGTGTATAGGATCCAGTCTTCGGTGTCGTCATTGAGGTGTAGTGCTCGACTTTGTCGTCTTTCTGGTTGTGTGTCTGCCCCCATATTTCGGGGTATTGGGTTGACGGTAATACGGTCTAGCGTGTCCCGCGGGGGATACTGTTGTTCCCTGCCTCGGCATTGTGGGACATCGTAGCCTAGATCACGTATAAATGCCCTTCCCTGTCTAGATAGCTTCAGGCGACTAAATTTTGCCTCTTGGTGAAGTTGTTTCAGCTCAACCAGTTTAGGCAGCACTGCCGTCTCATCGACTGGGTTGGATCGCGAATATGCAGGGGTGCCTAGAATACCTCTCGTTATCTGCCGGAGCATGATTTCAGTTTTGCCTTTTTGTGTTTTGCTGACTTGTAAGTATGGATATTAAGCACAGACAGCACAAGGCGTAGTGATCGGTAACTACGGAAAATGTACGGCCGTGGAAGTAGGGGCACAATTTGGCGACTGCCCAAACTAAGTGAAAAACTCCTCCCGGCGGGTGAGAGGAGGCGGCTGGCGTATGAAATTAGGCACTCTGCATTACGCTGCTATTGAAAAAGTGCAGCCCCAATTCTATGGCCACTGGTATCGATGTGAAGTTCAGCGGTGACAGATGGACCATAATGAGCCACCAGAAGGGGAGCCGTGAGCAAGCGTACGAGGGTGGATAAGGATTTGGTTTGAGCAAAGCCCCATCTGAAGGCCACGTCCTTCTTGAGTAAGTCGGTGAGTGGGCGGGCGGTTTTGGCGAATGGTTTAATGAAAGGACGGAAATACGAGCATAGCCTAACAAAGCTTCTTAAGTCTGCGACGGAAAACCGAACAGTGAACTTCTGGAAAGCGCGAAACTTATCAGTGTCGAGTTGAACGCCATCGGCGCTTGGCCAAGAATGGTAATTTGTCGTCGTCTGAAGAGGCACTTGGATGAGTTCAAGTGCGGGCAGGCGCATCAGAAAACCGAAAGAATGGCCCATAGACGCGTTAGATGACTCGTGAAAGTTGGTGAGAAGACTGTGACATTGCCTTGGTAACACAGACATGTGGACCATTTATAGCCACTAACGAGTCCATGATTTTTTCGTAGGCTGCCGGGGCATTACAAAGCACGAATGGCAGAACCGTGAATTAGTAGAGGCCGTCAGGTATTACGAAGAAAGTTTTCTCGTGGTACACACCATTTACATAAATTTTCTAACAACCGGATCGGGGGTCTTCGCGATGAAATGTACTTGGCTCCGTCCAAGCAGGCCAAGGCGTCATCAAAACGCGGCAAGGTGTAGACAGCCTTTGTTGTCTGTAATCCATACAAAAGCGCCAACTACCATCCTTCTTCTTTACAAGCACAACAGGGGACGCCCACGGACTGCATGAGGGCTCGATAACGCCTTTAGTGAGCACCTTATCCACTTCACTTTGCGTCATTTGTCGTTCACCATGTGCAACACGGTATGGCCGGCAGTGTATTGTATTGGCCTCTCCAGTGTAAATAGGATGGGTGACCACCGATGTCTGGCCTAACGGCCGGCCATCAAAGTAAAGGATATCGTGGCAAGTTTCCAAGAGACGGCGGAGGTCAGCAGCTTGTCCTGGAAGAAGATCAGGCGTAATCATCTTGCTAAGTCCGTCTTTTAGAGTCGATGAATCAGAGGATCCTGTAGATGGCGACAGAATTTCAGTGTCAAGAGCCGAGATCTAGGAATCGTTCACAGATTAGATGTCACCCAAAGGAATGCTCCTGGGAAGCATTTGAGTCTAGCAGGTAAAATTAAGGAGAGGGAGCGAAGTCTGATTGCCTGCACAGTGAGCAGTGTATCGTAAAGGGCCAAATTTCTTTCAAGCAGTATGTCAGCGTTTGGACATAGTACATAGACGCTGTCAGGAACAGATGGTAACGACAGTAGAATGACGTACGTAGTTGTTTGAGGTGACAGACGGATGTCTTGGGTAGAGCATAACCGTGGTTGTGTGATTGGTGGACTATAGCAGCCGTGGGGCCGTTCAACGTGAATGACACTAGAAGCGCAATTAAAGAGGGCTCAATGGGACCATGAAAAGTGTAAGCCGAGTATAACGACGTAAGGCCAGTCCAACCCAAAACGGCAAACAAAACAGTCGTTAGGCGCACCGCGATACCGATGTGAGTGCTGCATATACCAAACAGAGTAGGTGTCGCTAAGTTGGCGACGCGGAGCGTGCGTTATCCACCGGGTGTGAGAACTTTGTTCAGGCGTCGGCGCAAGTGGGCATTTGTCCCGGACACATGCGTACCAACGTTCATGAGTGCTGGGGCACTGACGCCACAAACTAAAACGTTCATCAGGTTCTGTTTGATCGGCAGAGGGATCAGAGGGTGTTGAGGTCGAGTCGTCAATGCAGTTTCACCTCTTGGAGTTTTCCAGAGGTGACGCTAATTTTCCAGAGGCGGACATCGGGCTGCATAAGAGACGGTGTGGAACGAGCCTGCGGCGATAGGGACGACGGTCTACGAGCTGGTCTCGAATGGCAACTGTGACGTTGGAATGACGACGAGTAATTGTTCCAAGAAGCACAAGCGTCACTGTTTGGCTGTTTCGGTGCCGATTCAGGCTGGTAACGACGCTCGCTCGGTTCGGAGCGATATTAACTGGTGATTGGTGGTCGCAAAGGGCGAGCAACGCGACCAATTCAACGGCAGGCAAAACAGAAGGCTCACTGGGCTGACAAAAATGGCTGCAGTAGCTATAGCTTCAAGATCTCGCTGCACTATCCGCATGAGGTCTTCTGATGATCATCCCTGCACTCCTATCCCGTCGTCACAAGATGATGTCGCAGCTATGTTCGACAGATCTGCGAACGATGTTGCAATGTGGTGGCTCTCGGCCTGCTGAAAGCGTCAACATTATTTAATGATGTCCTGCGCTGTTTCACAGTTTTCGCACATGAGCAGGTTGAAAGCATCGTCGGCGATCCCCTTCAATGCCTGCTCAACTTTATCTGACCCAGCCATATCGCTGTCGGCCCTACGGCGCAGAGCCATCACGTCGTGGATGCAAGAGACGTATGATTCAAGGGACGTCTCGGTGCGGGTCGCTAGTTCTTTTTTAATGGTGCTCTTCCGCCCCGGTGGGACGGCCGAACAAATCTCTCAGCTTCTGTTTGCACGTGTCCCAATCGTTAAACTTTTCCTCGTGGTTGTCATACCACAACTTCGCCGAGCCTTGTTGCTAGAAGACCTAGCTAGGTAAAATAATAGTCGGATCCCATTTGTTGTGCGCTCTTATACGCTCATACGTGGCACTTCAGTCGTCAACGTCGATGTGGTCGATGCCGTAAAATGTTCCTGAATACCGCGGCTGAGCCAACACAACAGTCGCAGTTGTAGGTTTTGATGTGGGCCGCGCCATGTCGGGTCCCACTTCATCCGCCATGTTGTCCAGTCCGTGGTCACGACCACTGCAGAGCTCCGTTGTTCTTTGCCGTGGGACCTTCGCACCTTACACCAATTTGTTACATTGCAGAATTCACATACCGGGTGTTCAAATTAAGCTTTATGGTTTTCTTAAAATTCGCCACTGGGTTGCAGACGAAGACCACCTGTGCAAATAAGTTATGTGGCCGGAGGGACACAAAGTGAGATTATAATTATAGTTGTCAGCAGTTTAATTACCTAAAATTGAATAATCAACTTTATGTTGACTGCATTGAATGGGCATGTTTGTGTTGAAAAGTTATAGGCAGTCGTGTCTCTACACAGTATCACTCGGAAGAATTCTTCTAGCGTGTCTTTGCTCCGAGATATCCTACTCCAAGTTTTAATTGTCGTTCGCATGATTACGCATACGGAGTAAAGTCATAATTAAAGTCTGCCCGACCCTTGACCAATTCCCGTGAGTGCATATGCGCAAACTCATCAAGGTCATCATAATCATCATCATCCTCTTCTGACTGGCGCCACTCTTGGATGTGCCGTAACAATATTTCGCGTTCGTTTTCTTTGCAGTCGAAAGCTACGTATTGTGTTATACACATATTCGTTAAATTTTTTATGAAAACCATTTGCATATATGTTACGCCGAATTAGTTTACTTCTAATATTCGGTTGACGTGTACTTTTTTTGCTGACCTCTCCGTAATTGCTGTTTTGGATAAATAAATATTCAGTAAATAAGTAGGACGACAGGCGGGGGGGGGCAGTATATAGGGACAGGCGATGCGTGAGGCTTTCGAGCCTGTACGCCATTTTCCTACGCAACTGTGTACCGGTTCTCTGATTACAGATAAATGCAAAAAAGAATGAAAGTAGGCGGAATGATGTTTTTTTTACCGGAACTACACATGATGCTAAAAATACAGCCTGAGAACAATGGCATTGTGACAATACTTTCATGACGGCTCTGTGACGACGATGACGTGACGACGACGCCATGACAAAGGTTCGATGAAGAAGTTACAATGAATGGAACGCTCACGACGGTATCAAGACGTTATGACGACGATGGCATGACGATAGTCACATGATAAAGCTAGAATGACGACGATGGCATGACGATGATGGCATGACGACCACCAGCCCATAGCTGGTGGCCCAAGCTATTGCAGAGCTCAGGCCCTGGGTCGGCGCAGAAGGCCTGAAGAGGTTGGCATTAGCCTAGTCAGATCACGAAGCTGGAATGAGGACGATGGAACAATCGCGACTGCCCCACGAAGACTCACCTTGGATTGTTCTTGGAAGCTCTTCGATTGTTCCGACACGAACTGTGGCCCGTTGTCGGTCATGATGGTCTCGGGTAGGCCAGAACGGGAGAACAGGAGCTGGAGGTACTGGATTGTGTGATAGGCCGTAGTCTTCTGCATAACGTAAACTTCCTGCCATTTCTAAGTAGGCGTCCACAGCAACGCGGAACATTTTTTTTCATAGGTCCAGCGAAGTACAAGTGGACTTTTGCCAGGACAAAGTCGGCCATCTCCAGGGATGAAGTGGAGTTGGTGTTGGTTTATGCGTTGCTGCTGACACTCTTGACATTTCTTTAGTGTTACTCCAGGCCCGAGTCGATGGCCAGTCCCCAGACGTGGCTCCTCGCAAGTTTGCTTCTCACTATACCGAAGTGACCCCTCATGCAGTTCCTCAAGTAAGAATTATCAGTACTTTCGTGGCACGACTACTCTCATCCCGTGCATCAAACACCCTTTATGGACTGTGAGCTCCAAACGCTTGTCGACCAAATGGCGTCGAATCCTTTTCAGCCACGTGCGTTGGCCAGCCAGCAGTTGTGAAGTCCAGTGCCTTCCTTTGTAAAGGGTGACACCTAGTTTCCCGAGCGATATCTGGGCCTGTGACAGGCAGCGTTTCAAAACGAAGCTTATGGAAAGTCTCGCTTTCTTCTTCTAATTCATTTTCATTGCTGTCGAGCAGCAACCACGATAGAAAATCTGCTTCTGCAGATTTTCGCTAGTTTTCTCTAGTTTTCGCTAGTTTTTGCTAGCTTATCGCTAGTTCTCTTAAGCTCAAGGGCGTAGTTGTAGGCTGACAGTGTCACCACCCCCCAGCTGCATGTGCGTCGCCGCCATCGTAGCTGCCATCGTGGGAATGCCTGCTTTCGGGCCGAAAATCGCTTGTAGTGATTTCTGATCAGTCACGACCTTGAAAAACCTTCCGTAGATTTAGAAATGAAACTTTTTTTACGCCTGACACCAGGGCGAGAGCTTCTTTCTCTACGTAATTATTTTCGGCACTTGGTAATGTGCATGATGCAAAGGCAACTGTTCAAACAGATCCATTTTTAATTTTCTGCGAAAGAACTACGCCAATGTCAAACCATGATGCGTCGCAGCCGAGTTGAAGGGGTTCGGATCATAGTAGGCGAGAACTGGAGGGGAAGCCATAGCTGCTTTCATCTGACCAAAAGCAAGCTGGCAGCACTTATTTCATATCCATTGTTGTGTGCTTTGGCAGCCTGTAGAGCTGGTGTACCAAAGTACAGAGTCGCTCAACAAACGTGTGTAAATGGCTGGCCATCCCAAGGAAAGACTACATTCACTGCTTGTGCAGTAGCGATGCCTTCTCAGAGAATGCGCAAAAGCGATCGCCGTTTAAGATGTCGACCAGATAACGAAGCTCCCGTTATCATGGCGGGCACGCCGCATGCAGGCTCCGCGTTCTACAACTCTCGAGAATACGGCTTCCAAACTACGGTATGTCATTTCTTGCTCTAGCCTGTGAACACAATATCATCAAGATGGCAAGTGACTTTTTCTGAATGTTTCAACATGTTGGTCATGATTCTCTGAAATATGCTTGGGGCGGATGGTATACCGAAAGCAAGAGGACTCATGGTGTACAAGCCCTTGTGCGTGTTTCACTCGAGTAGCGTGCAGGACCTGTCAGCCATAATGGCCTGTTGGTGGGCCCTGCTGAAGTTGATTTTGGAACATTCTTCTCCTTTTGCAAGCGCTACCAGAAGGTCATCACTCCGAGGCAGTGGGTAGTGGTCTACTTCTTGGTGGAGATTGACGGTGGTTTCATAATCACCGTACAGCCTGAATCTCCCTTCTGTCATCACTGTCGGTGCTAAGAGTGCTGCGTAGTCGCTTGCAGCTGCAGGCGTGATAACACTAATCTTCTCCAGTTTCGTAAATTCACCTTCTATTCCACCTTGTAGAGCCCACGGAATAGTTCTTGTGTTTACAAACCTTGACTGCAACCCTACCCGAAAGACGCACACGGGCCCCTTTTCCGCGATTGTAGCTTGATCATTCTTGAAAAGCACGCAGTCGCTGCCAAGCAAGGCTTCCCCTTTTTATTCCACGTGCTTTGGCATTCTTCGAAAAGGACCAAGGTGCTTCAGGAAAACCAAGTTTTTCCAATTCAGCCAAATCTCTTACAACCTTTGTTTGCCGGAAAATGCCGATCCGGTAGTGTCCATGACGTACAGGGTCATGGACACTACCTTCTGGCAGTGTCCATGACCATGCTTCATGGTCTGGTCGTTGGGCTTCACGACGGCTTTCGCCAGGCACTTCGGTCTCACCAAGTCCCCTGTATATGTGAACAGATTTAATGAATCTGGCTGAAATCAATTGCTTGGAAAAGGCTTCATGAATCAGCCCCGTGATATCAGGGGTATAGCTGTGCCGATGTCAAGCTTCGTCACCGGCGCTGTAAACGTTCAGGGGCACAGTAAATGGGGCTATGTTGACTGCTCGAGGTGAGAGAGACGACTCGTTTTGGACGGGCGTCAGGGTCTTCATTCGTTTTGGAGCCTTTTGTCTCCATAGCGTTCTTTCCTTTATAGCAGCCACGTTGCTTTGCGGTTACAGGTGTAGCACGTATCGCCAACATGAGGGCAGGCTTCGTTAGAGTGTTTGGGCGACCCGCATCGAAAACAGCCTCGCAATGTCGCGGACTGATTTTCTCCTCGACCTTTGTTCACCTCTGACGCCGTGGATCTGCTGTTATGCGTGAACGCCACAGTTTTCGTTGCGGTTTCCATGGAAAGAGGTTTATCTACGGTCCTCTGGAAGGTTAAATGTTGTCTTTCATGAACAGTGCACCCTGAATGTCTTCGCGGAGCAGGCCGCAGACGTAACATTCCCGGGGCGTTTATTCAGAAAATTTCCAACTTTACAACACTGGGCCAGGCTTCGCACTTCTGCAATTAATTCCGTAATGCACTCGCCGCTTCCCTGTGAACGCTTGTAAAACTTCGCACGCTCTGCAGGGAAAGACGGCTGCAGCGCCAGGTCATCGCCCAGGAGTTTCAGAACATTGTCGAATTGTCGAAAGGAGGGTGCGTCCGGTGTCGTCAGCGACTTGAGCAGCGCGTGGGTCTTCGTTCCTATAAGACTTGGAAATGGAGGAATCTTCTTTGCAGGGGGAACATCGCTGATCAAAAGGTAAGCCTTCAGCCTTACCCCCTACCAGTGCCAGTCACTCGTGGTCTCGTCGAAAGCTTCAAGGTGTGCGATATGAGTCATCATCGACTTGAAATTTCCGCCGCCACGATGCCGAGTTGAAGAATTGTACCGTAGGGCAATTTTCGAGGCAAGAAGTTCTCTGTACTGGAGCCAGTTTCTTTACGACGTGAATTCCGTATGACGATCACCTCCTTCTTGACGATATGACATATATGGCATCAAGGAACTGGGCGGCTTAGAAATAACATCGAAGGAACCTTTATTCCCGCTACTTGGCAGGCAGCAAGCAGGTACATACATGAGAGTCCCTAGCGCTAAAGTAATCGCAATGCATCTCTTACACGTTGTACTAGCATTTGTGAATGCCGTGCGCGTGTCGTTTCGTGTTTCTTGCAGAACGCCAACGGGCATAGGCCTTTGCAGCGCGCTCGCCAAGCAATAAGCACCAGCAGTGTGATCTAATAATGGCAGCAGGGCCGACGTTCTGGCATGATCTGCTGCCACGCTCAACGGCTGCCAACATTCCCAGTTTCCTTTCTAGCCACCATAGCAGCGCCTAGAGGTCATGCTAGTATGACTGTTTAGGAAAGTCAGATAGGACAACAGATATGGCGTTGTACATTTGGCAAATAGTTTTTTTAATGTTAAATTGTTATTTTGGAGTGCCGACAGAAATTATTTCGGTATTGGCAAAAGAAAAAATGTGCCGACGAAACATACATTCAGGATGCAGAATAAATCCAAAAAAGCAGACTACTTATTAAGATATAAAAATTGAAATACACCGTTTAGTTGTTATTTATTGAAACACTAACAAAATGCAACTAAAGAACAAAGAACGATAACATAATGCGTACAGGCGAAATCGAATGGTCGAACTAGATTTTTAGATGCAATTCAAATGTATACACTTCGAGAACAGTATACAGAAATAGGCACTAAATGCAATTGCAAACCTAACAAAATACGGTAATAAGCATCATTATACATTAAGTAGAAGAACTGCTTGAAAACGCTGGTCTATAGGATATGAGCACGAGGCTATAAGTAACTGCTTCCACTGTGCGCAAAGTTTGTAATCCGGGGTAGTCACCATTAAAGTTATTTTTTATGAACAAATTAAGCTTCTCCATCTACCCAACCTGTTGGCTGCAGTGCCACAGTGGCTCATGACCATAGTGTCTACCAAGTCCATTTAAATCCCTTACGTTTCAACGCCTTTTCTTTTTACTTCACAGGGTTCTTTCGAGACAGCATGGGATCTTACGACGGCTTCTACCGACTTCTGTCTGGTGTGAACACCGCTGTAGCGACTGGATTGTGCATTTTTTTCGTTGTTGACTGGAGAAAAACCCGGCGGAGGCGCCTATCGCACGTGCGCACGACTTACCCTGCTGAGACTGCGCACGGTTGCAATGAACCGCTTGCGAAGCCTAGCTAGCCACCGTGATCTACTAATAATTCTCATGCACAGATTTCAAATAGTGATTCCCGAACGTCAGACTTGGATAGCTGAACTCTACATAAACGGATGGCTATAGTGGTACGCCCACTGTCATATTCTGCGTGATAAAAAAAAAGGCCCAGAGAATAGTTTTTCCGCTTCGCAAGTGTAGAAATCTGACTTCGGCGGCACGCTCTTTTTCAACGCCTGCGACACTCCTGAGGAAAAACGATGGTGCAACAAAAGAAAAATCTAAGAACCTGGCGTCTAGCAAGGGCATGTTCCAAAGCTTGTGACAATCGTTGATGTGCGAGAAAACAAGCTGTAACCTCTCGCGCGTTTCTCTTTCACCAAGGTGTAAACCAACAGAGAAGTTTCTCGTGCACAAAACGCTCCTGATCACTTCATGAAAGGTCAACTCAATCATTGAGCGTCTAAGCATGAATGAAGAGATATGCCAATGGGGCACGGAAGGCATAGCAATCTACTTTTGCGTTGAAGGTTCATGTGCACTAATAATGTTCCTGAAACCATTTGATGAGCACAATAAATCTCGCTATTCATACACCTTTTTTCTGTGTTTTATTGCATAAGTACCGCATTCTGTGGATTGTTAGTCGCACCTTTGTATAAGTCGCACCGCGCAAGTCTCGCGAGTTTCGAAAAAAAATATTGAGCATAAAAGTTCAATAGGTGTATACGACGCACCTATCTTAATTTGACCGGTATGTTGAAACGTGACTTTGCACTCTTGCACATTCACCACAAAAATGCCGTATTAACCCACTTGAGGATGCGAAATTTACGTAAGCAAAATTTTTTGCGAACAGAAAGGGACTTGAACCAATACAACCAAAGTTTATTCCACTTCACTCATTGTTATCGAAGGCCTGAATTACCGATGCATTGAAAAAGTTCAAGCGCTGTGGCCAGCGGCAGCGCTACGCCTCTGTGCAAAAAAAAAGACGTTTATATTTGTCCCGCCAGCGTACATAAATATCTGAATATATGTGGTACCGGTGTATAAGACAGATCAGGATAACTTAAAAAAAGAAAGTCAGGACTTGTGGTGCAGTGGTCCAGAAAATACGGATGTACACTTAGAGCTACCAAAATGGCTATTGGAGGAGGTTACAAATATTTCTCTTCCGAAGGAGAGATTAAGAAAGATGGGTGCTAAAAAAACTGACGAGAAAGAAAAATATACATGAAGAAAATGTATAAAACTTAAAATAGTAAAACACACGTAGAGAATGGCCGCAGGAGCGTTCATAAACTTGACCGTAGACGACGCACCTTAATAAAAGTTTGTATACTGCGACGCAAGTTTAATACAGTTAGAATATCTCTTTCCTAAACATTGGATATTGAAACAAATCAGAGAGTTTTAATCTATTTTTCTTCTTTGCGACGAACTAACGAAGACACTATGTGCCAAATGTACCTCCTCAAATGCGCTTCCTAAGGCGACAAGTACGCCTCAGAGCAGTCAAAAAAGATCATATTATTTATTTCAGTAAATCTATGTCTAATCTGAAAACACAATACCGTAGAAATACTCATTTGGTAATAAGCTCTAATTTAGCTTCGAGAGATCTGGAATATATAACCTGTAAGTCATACCTAATTGTACAACTTCTGAGTTAGACACACTGTAAACATCAAGTCGAGCTAGCAGGGCCGTGGAAGTATTGCTTGCGGCGCATGTACATTGTCACAAAATTCCTCTATACGTTTGTAGTGTAACGGCACACTCTTTGGGAAACACGGGAAGCATAAACCCTCGGCAATAAAGTTTTTTAGTGCGACAGCAATAGAGGTCGACTTTCTCCGTTATGGGGCCGTGACGTTCCAGCACGTCATGAGTGCTGCCACAGAGAAGGGAGATATTGCACCTATCGCCATAGGCCTTATCTTCAGCCTATTTTCCCTGTTTCTTTCTTTGCGAATGCATGAAGTTCGAATCAAGAAGATAAATTCGTATGGTCATTAGTCAGGGCAATGTGTGGCTTGTTGTCCTCTATGTATTAGCATTGGTCTTCGAGAATTTGAAATAAGTCACTTAGATAAGGCGGGGTACACAACCCGATAGTCAGTCCCTTCATCTGTGTGAACACGCTGGTCCTCCGTTCGACGAATGTGGATTATAGGTATGGTGCAATAAGGTAAACAAATCAGCCTACGCTGACGCTTACCTTATTCTGAAATTCTATGGCACCGATTTTATCAACGCCCTCTTCGATGCCGGTAAGCAACACCATGTCAGGCAGAAAATAGTATAAATCGTATGTGTGCATGGAAAATGCGCTGTATGCTCCAAATTAATGTTGCTTCGGAAAGTCGACGACCTGTCCCGAGTTCTGGATGAGAAAAAGGCATCCGCTTTCAAAAGCTCGAGCTTACCTTTTTGAGAAGAATGCTGGCTTCTGCCAGAGCCCGTTATCTTTCGCCCCACAGGCTGCCAGCAGGACGACTGAGCAGCGGTTGACTACTGAGGCAATCCCGCCATAAGCCTTATCTAAAAACATATCGTTAGGAAAGATAGCGAAGTCGTACTCCCTGCCGGACGGAAGAACATGAAGTTCATTGTCTCCAAAGCACGCCGAGAATTTCTTCAAAGGTGTTCCGTCGTTAGCAGGATTACCGTTACAAAAAACAGGTAATGGATTACAATAGGGAATAGCCAAAATGCATAGTTACCTGTTAACACTGAGCAGGTCCACCATCTTCCATCCAAAGGCGTAGCTGCGTTTGTTATCCGGCTATGCGATAGTCACTGTGTGGTTACTGAGGATTTCAACATGCAACAGTCGTCTCCATCCTACAGTGATTAATGAAGAGCGAACTTCACTGTACCTTCACACATCAACGAAGCGACGCCCGTTGTTTTTTTTCATCCTTGGGTATTCTTCTGGACGGCATTCTCAAGGGAAGTACTGCTTTTTATTCGAAAGCTTCGCCGAGCCTCTTTTCGCGACAACAAGTGCTTCAAACGTAAGCTAAGTACCCTAAACAATTGATCGCGGCTCTGTAATTTTCCGCAGAAGCCGCGAAAACAACCTTGCACTTCCTCACAACCTCTGACATTCGTGACCTTCTCAAGACACATCGTTGCGCGTGAAAAATCAAAGCTCCGGCACTAGTGCAGTTTGTCGAATCTGATAAAAGCCCCACGTACGCAACCAATGAGCACTGTGGTTGCTTCATTCTCGTTAGGTTCTAGCTCCAAGTGCGTGAGCTAAAATTGTGCCCGCCAGGCCACACATGCGTATCCCGTGAAAGCGGAGGACAAAGCGCGATCGGCACATTGGTGTCAGTAGTGAACTCGTTCCGTACGTTTTTTTTTTCTTACATCCTTCCGCCGCAAATGTGAAGTCTTCGCACGATAAGGCGTTTGTGCGTGTTCTCTCAATCGCGTTCTGTACATTGCTTCATTCTCGCAAAGCTTGTCTGCTTCAGGCGTTCGTTATTTAATGACTTTGCTTTTTACAGACGCTCCGGCTTCGCGCACGCCGCAATAACATGGCGAACCTGGCAAACGAGTGCACAGGCGAACTAAATAATGCGGCGTCTCAACAGCAGAAACGAAAACGAACAAACTCCCGGTAATTGGTTGTCAAATTGAAGTACGGAACATATGATTCAACAGCGTGCCACGTGGTGAAGAGAGCTTGAGGATAGAACACTCGGGCCTTCTATATTTATGCTGCAGACGTAGGAATATTTACTGAGGCGGGGAAAGGGGACGCCCCCTCGCCAGCTGCCACAAGTTGGGAGGAGGGAAGGAGGCAAATTATTCCATGTGCTCCCCTCACTTTTCAATGCGGGCAATTTCGGCTGCACCCTGGCAAAGCTAACAAAGCAAGAACACGCGGCTAAGTTTAGATTCAGAATATAGTGGCCATGTAAGTAATGAATTTTTATAATCTTTGCTAACCAAAGAGTGAGGAGTCTTTCTGGAGTCGCCGCGACGCATCGTAGTAGATGAGGCGCTGCCAGTCGAATATAAGCATTTCAGCGCCGGCAGACAAGGCTAAAAGGGATACTTAGACACGACGGTGCGCTAACTTAAACAGTTTATCCAAGCATAAATCATACTTATACACCATATGAAATCCGCAACACTCCTTGTAGAAACGTGACACTGCTCTTCGAAAAAGTTTGTCTCTTTATCAAGCAGGTAGACAGGCTCCGTGGTAACAAACCTTTCACCATCTTTCTGCGCTATCAATACATTCGACGGGCGCACTGATACAAACGGTCAGGTGAATGCATGAGTAGTTTCTTGCGCACTGAATGCACTGGGCGAAGTGTTTTGGTTGAAACTGTTTCAGATTGTTTTAAGGTCTATCAAAAGCGTGTTGTTGAATGTGTAGAAGCAATTATATGTGAATTGCCACTGCCTTGTGGTAGCTTATACATATAGACAAACAGGACGATGCCTTAAATGTCGTATAAGCGTATATAATTTACCGACAAGGAATTACGGCCACGGGTCCCCGCCTGCTCTTGTCAAGGATGCGGCTGCTCTCTTTGTGGATGATGTAACCTTTGCCAGACACAGAAAAAAGGATCTGCGTGAAATTGTAGAGGCGTAAACAACTAGGGAAAACGTGAAGTAGCGCTGCCTCTGTCGACCTGCTTGATAGAGGAATGACTCTGTGATGTAAAAACTAGGGAGAGCATCGAACAAGTAAATGGGCCTATATACCCTTCAAAGCATTGTTTTAGTCTCGTAAAATGTCGAGTGGAGTTAAATGCATTGTTCACCCCGTCAGCAAGGAGAGCCTGAAATATTCTTTTCACTCTGCCCTCCTGAGGGAGAGAGTAGAATTCCCGTGTGGCCGTTCTGGCAATAGAGAACAAAACGTAGCGTAAGCTCCTGCTTCAACTGTAGGAGGCTGGCCCCGAACATGGCCATGTATCACTCACGCACGCTGAGCAAAGAGCACACCGTTTTACGTCTAAGAGAACAGGCGGCCACAGTCCAATGGGAAGTGGAGTCAGCGCTCTACTTTTTAACTCGGACTTCCTCCAATGCATGCGCACACATCGTGGAACAGCACAGCACCGGAAAAAGGTAATCCGTCCAGCGTGTAGGAACGAAGGCCATCCAAAAGAGATCGTGTGTCAGCCACCTTGCGCAGCCGCGAAAACATCACAGTCGTTAGTCAATCGTCGAACATAACAAGAAACCCTCCACGGTAAGTAAATTCTAACTTACGTGCACATTCTGCGTGCACATGCTATCGCCAGGAAGTCGTCGTGACGGTTAGCCGACACGACTGACAACGGACTAGGCATGCACGCTGCGCCTCTCGATGGCAATCGAAAATGCCACTCTTCGCGATAATTGCATGTGATTTTATCACTCGCCGCTATCTCTACGAGCATTGAAAATCGCAAACGCTGCCTGAACCATGGTGCGTTCAGAGTGGTTCATGGTATGTTCAAAGGTTTGTTTACCAGCCCATAATTCCGAGCCTATGCGGATCGTGCGTTTTGTGTGTGAATTTATAAAGTTTGGCGGTCTACTGTGTACCGAACGCTGTTGAAATAAGGAGTCACATAACAGGAGGCGTCATTTTGGGTGCGGCAAGCAGCTTGTTTGACGGTGTCTTTCGCCCATGGGTAATCTGTGACCACTGAAGTTACGTGCAGCACCAGCGCTTGTTAGAAACTTCGCCGCAGGCATTCAGCTGCTTGCTGCGAGATGTCAGACTGGCGAGTTATCTATAACTTACTGAAAACGATTTAGGAATTAATATTTTAGGCGGAATAAGACTGAGCTGTTTTTACTCATGTACTGAAATGGCGTGATAATATGTCTGATTTTCCGTCTCTTGTTGCGGTTTTCGAGCACGGTGCGAATGTGAAAGGGTGCTTATGCGTACGAACTTGGTGGATTGTCAATTGGCGAGTTGTGCATCAGAATCAAATATAAAGGCTACTATGTAGATTTACAGTTCCAGGGCCGTTTTGCATAAGCTTACTGTTTCGACATGCTTGTGCATTTGTTAATATGAGTTGGCCCTTGAGAGTTATCTCTTATGAACAGTTAAATCACCCTTCCTCTGGGGGTTACAAGCTGTTGCATGGCAGACCAAATGTGTCGACCCTTTAATGTTTTTAGTGTAGAAACAAAGTATCAAAATAAAACGTTGCTTTAATTCAGTGTTACCAGTCGTCTGTCATACAAAAAAAGAGTTTGTCTAATGAACTAATAACTACGGTCTAAATGCAAGTTTTACATGACTTCAGAGAATGTAACAATTTCAAACTCAAGAAATATGGAGTCTGTTAAAAACGCACACCACTGCGTGCCTCATCAATGAAAATCATGGCTTTTACATCATGGCTTTTAGTAAGCTTAGATGCAGGCCGCAGTGAACTGTTTCTTGTTAGTCTTGAAATGTGGGTAAGCTTCTCATAACAAGCCATGTCGCTAATCCTTATCGCCACACCCTGTAATATTCATTGAACTGGAGGATCATCTTTTGATCTCTACTGAGAATCACGTCAGCCGATATGATCCTCAAATTATGGCCTGAGCAGTGGCGCAGTCAGAGGTGGTGCAGGGGGGGGGGAGGGCATACTGGGCACGTCGGTAAGACGTGTCACAAGAGGTCTTTGTGACACTCCATACTAATTCGAGCGTTTTGAAATCTGACAATCGCCAATATTCTATTTGTTAGGAGTATTGTAACACTTGGGCTGAACGAGGATGAACTGTCGGTTATTGATTTTCACTTGAAATCTAACAATTTAAATTAGTTCAGCAGTTGACTATTGCAGTCATTTAGATGTTTCGCGTGCATTTCAATAGGAAGACTAAGAGATGGGACTTTGTTTTAGTGCAATGAACTTATTTCTTGGCTGTCTTCATGTGGTTTTACACGATGTCCTCGTGTTGACTTCTGCACACGATATTTTTCGGGCACTTGCTTTATATAACGCGAGAAGGCAGCTGCAAGAACACAAGGATGTCGAAGAGCCAGCCAGCACGACTCGACATGGTGCAAAGGAGGGCACTCCGAAGAATCAAAACACATTTCCATGCAATTTTGACGAGAAAAGTACAATGTGGGCATATTGGGCCTATCAGTTGACTAAATGCATGACTCTCAAATGACAGTATGTCACACCAGGATTAAAATCCTTACATACTCTACGTAGTCATTTTTACGTAGTATTTTTTGTGACGTCTCTGATGATAAAGTACAGATTAAGTATGCACTCTGGAGACAAACACATAGGAGCAAGTGTCATTTAAAAGTTAGAAATTTGATTTAAAGAAAAGCTGATTAGTTTTGTGAGAAGTTTTGTGAGAAGAGATGTACCCATGTGACAAATAAATAATGGTATAATAACATTGCAGATTTGCTTAGTGACATAATACGTACTTGCAATGAGCACGGTGCCTGTCTTGACAATAAAAAGCAAAAGATCATGCTTGGTTAACAGCTGGTTAATTTAATTTCACGTAAATGCAAGGGTGCAAATACAAATCACTCTCATATTGTATTTGAAACGCTTACATGAAGCAGACAGATATCCATATCTTCGCTTTTATTTATTTTTACAACTAATTTTAGAAGTATCGCTCCCTCCTGGATTCCACAAAGCGAAGCATTGGGGGCAGAGCACTCCAGGTTTAAGAAGTCATTATCGATACGTACATGCTCAAGGAACCAGTTCATTAGAACCGCTGGCGTCTCGCCAAGTAGGAGTGAGGATCAAGGTCTTTAACAACTGTGTACACCGTGGTGTGCATCGTACGTCTTAATTAGAAGCCACAGAGCCTCTTGCAATCGATAAATTAATTTGGCGCATGCAAAATTGTGGTTTCTCCTATAAAATAGTCATATGTGTGCTTCTGGCAGGTGTTTGATATTTTGATTCGGGTGACTCAATCTACTTTCCAACCTAGTATGCTAGTGAAGGCAGGGATGTGTTCAATGCAGAGAAGTGAGGGCGTCTGCGTGGAACATTTGCTCATAAATTGAGAAATGTGAACATATAGTGTTAATCAAGCAAATGCCCCTTAGATTGGGGGGTTCCGGAGGCAAAATTTAGGGCAAAATGAAATTAAAGCATTTTTGCTCATAGTAAATTTCTGAACTTAGGATAGAGTGCACACTCTGACATTGTATTAGTCTTCCCAGCAGCATATATACTTTTTTAGATGATAAGGTTCTGTGAAGCGCGATAATTTTTCCTAATTAAGTTTACCTTAACCATTTCTGTAGGTAAAAAGCTTAGCTTTCAGGTAGTTGCCTCATTGCGCAAGTATATGAATAGCCTCATGCAAAATCCATGGGCATGGAAGAAGCATGTAAAACAGGATGATGTATTTCCAAGTTTATGGTTTGTTCTTTCTTTGTCTTTTTCGTGCGCGGCCCTGCCTGTACTTATGCTTATGTCGCCTTTGATGCACCTTATTCATCACATCTGATGCGCAAAATTTGAGTTCCAATGCTTCTCGCAATAGTGTACTCATTTATTACGCACTAGACAATATTGTAAACTTAATGTTATTTTATCTGTGAGAACGTGCAACGAATTAGCCTCAACAGCAGCAGGAAACTACTTTCGTGAGAACGCCACCGAAGAGAAAGTATGTCTCTGCACCGCTTTGAGACCAGGTGCGATATTGTGGAAGAACCAGGACAAGACACACGCTTAAAAACAATGGGGTGCAGCCCATACATGAATAACTTTATGAAAAATCTTTAGAAGCAAAACTAGACCTGCGGCTTCACATGAGAATATACGACACATTTTAAATGCGCTGTACTCTCAGTCAGCGACGTCCATACATTGTATAGGTCGTTATCAAATGAGCTGCTGTCCTAGAACATGACACAATAAAGTTTCTTGCACAATTTTTCTACGTTACTAGCCTCATGCTTAGCAGCTCATCTGGTAGCCTCTGTCATATAACTACATGCGTTTTGTGCTAGAAATGCGTTTCCTGTCCAGTAATGTGGCGCATATTTCTCTTCGATCATAGTGTCAATAGTTTGTGAGTTTGCACACGTTTGTTCTATGTTTAACTTTCCATTGCATACTTTATCTTGGAAAAGATGGAGCCAATTGATAATAAAGTATATTTCTACACTGCAACACTGATGAAACTACATAGCGTGCACTTATGTTTTACTACATGTGTTGTAGAATTCATGATTATCATTGTAATGTGATTTTATGTGTGTCAGTATGTTTTTCAAAATATCATTCTGTTTGTCTTGCGACAGATCAATAAGCATTTTGACCTTGTAAGACAAAAATGGTTCACTTCAGTAACTCGGCGACAACAGAACAACCAATTTCCCAAGCATAAGTGCAGGTGCTGCTTATGAAGTAATCAAATATTCCCCACATGTATATATTGCGACACCCTTCAAACGTGGTCATCACTATACATCGTGAGTGCTTTTACACTATTTGGAAGAGTACTAGCATTCTATGTTGAAGAAGTACAATTTCTCTCTTAGTAGTACAAGCATTCTGGAGGAGTAGAAGCACTCAGTCTGGAGGAGTACAAAGACTTTGGTGAAGTACCGTTACCCTTGTGGGGATAGAGTATTAGCACTCTGCGGCAAAGTAGCAGCACTCCCTTGAGGTGGAGTAGTAAAATTCTTTTGAGGTGAGTTATTTAGCTCTTTCTCAAAGGGGGCGATCTACTCTGGAACAGTAAAAGTTGCCGCATAGTGTTGTCTACGTCTCGTTTTTTCGTTTTGTGATGGCGCAAAAATGTTATTCGAGTTCGAATAGCAGTACGGCGAAAAAACAGAAGTGGCGCGCTAAGCCCTTACGGCTATTTGCAGTCTGCTGGACACGTCTTGCACACCACTTGAACTGCCGCGAGGTGTTTCCCTCCAGAATAAGTTTCACCTTCGTCTGCTTTCATCATCACGAGTTGCTTGGTGCAGTCTAAGCATATTAGAGAACACAAACACAGCTTTGCAATTTTTTTCATGAAGACGGGGGGAGGAGGTATTCAGATGAGCAATTATAATTTGCCTATGTTAATGTTTTATCATCTGTGAGTGGTAATCTTAAATAGGTATTTTTTAACTTTGTAAAGACCATTGCCACTGACACACACTTCCCGTGTCTTTTATTACCATGGTAATCCACATTATTGTTATATAGTTTTTTTCTTTAATTCGAACACTTTTTGTAAGAACGCCCTCCAGTATTTACTGGAATTTCTCCTTCACGGACAAACTACCTGCGCTGGCTGACATCATTTGCATGGAAGAACAAAGCGATCCTGTTGCTAGTAATCTAATTTCGTCAATTACCTTCTCAATTAAAACCTTGCGGACACATGCCTATATTGAGACTTCGAAGGGAATTGTGATTCAAGCCTATTTAAAGGTTCATACTTTTCGCCTTGGCCACGTAGGCGGAAATAACGGGTGTCAACTTATTCGTTCAGTTAACCTGATCACGAACGTGGCAGCGGGAACCGCGCTTCTCTGTAGAATCCCTCTGCGACGTACAAGTGTGGCATACCATGAATGTGTTATCATCCTTCCATCTTCCCACGAGCTGTTTGCGATTGGCGTTTTGCGCAACTTCAGATTGTTCGCAGAGTCATTCCAGCAGCAGGGCCGCGAATGAAATAGCTTAGGCCAAACGGACCTCTTACGTATTGGTTCGAAAGGAAAAAAAGCATTCGCATCGCGCATTGAGAGTCGTCAGTCGTACAGGCGCCACAAGATGAAGGAAGTGGTTCATCGCTGCCGGCATGGGGAGGGGCCGAATGGCCGTCCTTGAGCATGTGGTTGCTTTAGTTGCGGACGCCGTGCAGCCGAGAAAAGCCGGTGCCGCGCGCGCAGTCGTCGCATAATGTTGGACTGAAATCAGGCACCATGCGGCGAGGAATGCGGCCTCGACGGTCGCCACACCATAGCTCTGTAAACCTCAGGACACAAACGAAGCAGCGCCGGCGCCACTAGATGGCACCGAGTTTTCTTAAGAAAGCGCTGATACGTAGCGCGTCTCATACATAACTCGTTACCACGGTGTCAATAAGGTGTATCGCTGCGTTGATTCTGTGCTGAAAGCATTGTCGTCCTCAGTCATCGTGTGGTGGGTTCTTCCAAAATTTTTTGGCAGTAACTTATTACGGCAGACCTCATCTCATGATCACACGATGGTAATTTCGATTAGCCTTCGAGCGTCGCACGGCATTCCGGAAGTCACGTGTATTTAACATTGGTAGTTGTCATTCCGAGACTCCGTTGCTGCGGGTATATGCGACCTACTCTGGTATCGTCTAGCTTTGCTATGACACTCCCTCTCCGAAGTCAACCATGATATTGACATCTTGAGTTATTTATCCTTTTCCTGGGGACTGCTTTGCACCCACTAGAAACTCAAGTTATTGCTCAGTGATCTATGCGCCTGCGTGATATGGAACTTATTTGAATGGTACCGTTGATTCTAGATGTGTATGCTGTCGCCGAACCTTGTGTAATCATATTGCATGCGCGACAGCAATTGCGTGGTACCTTCAGGAAGGCACGGGGGAAACAGCAAGTAACCCCTGGAACCATAGAAAAAGAAATTATACAAGGAGGGGAAACGGTTAAAACTGGCAACAGGAAATACGTCAGGCTAGTATTAACGCCGACCGTTGCTGCCGCGAGCATCGAAAAAAAAAAGAATGTTAAGTGAGGTTAACAGAAATGGTTTCATTTTTGTAATTTTTCCCGGCATAAGTAAAAATATGTACGTATAAATTAAACTTTGCGGCTTAATTTCGTTGCCAAGCGACAGAGGAATTAGCAAATGACGAGCAAGAAGCATGCATCATTCGTTAAACACACCATGGCACACCGCCGAAGCGAACGTGACCGGCTGCGGATCTGAGCGCTGGCCTCTTCGGCGACCCGTCTGCCTGGGGGGTTATTCTGTAAGAGTCCAGCTAGTCCATTTCTGCCGCTGC
Source organism: Dermacentor variabilis (assembly GCF_050947875.1). Taxonomy (NCBI): domain Eukaryota; kingdom Metazoa; phylum Arthropoda; class Arachnida; order Ixodida; family Ixodidae; genus Dermacentor; species Dermacentor variabilis. The sequence continues at coordinate 151,321,300 of NC_134570.1, forward strand.
TGATTGGATGCAGCTGTACGAGAGAGGAGAAGACGAGCTGCCCTAGCCAATGAGCGGCGGCGGAAATATACAGTCCACTATGTGGACTAATACTGAACGCCCCCCCCCCCCCCCATGATTTCTATTTTTGGATTTAGCCTGGTTTGGTCGGCTCCTAGCGAATTCTTGCGTTCCTTCTGAACTCCGACATGGCAGCACTGCACTATTGCACTACGGCAAGGCGAGAAATTCTGTTCGACAGCCTGCGACGCATTTCAAGCAATTTAGCTTACGGCACGGCACCTAGGCTAGACTTGTTACGCAGTTAACCAAAAGCATCGCTGCCCTTCGTGGCGCAGTTAATTTAGATTAACGACTCGTACTAGGAGATGTTTGTGACGCTTTCGATGAGCCCCAATATTATTTTCACTTACTTCAGTAGTTTCTGGGCACGCGAATCGCACAGGGGGCTGTGACGCAGTTTCGCGTGTACTGAATCTTTTTGCCACAAGCCTTGGCGCTTTCTCTGACCCCCAGTATTATTGTAACTAATTTCGTTACTTTTTGGGGTACTTTTGAAGCGCATTGGGCGCGCCTGGCGCTGTGAGGCAATTAGCGAGAAACAGCTCGGACGTGGTGTGCAGTTAAATGTGGCGCTATAATGCAATGAGAAGGCAAGTTCGTGGCGCTTTCTCTGGCGCTCAACCTTGTTGAAAATTATATTTGGCACTGTTTTGTTTCTTATGAGGCACGCTCGCCGCGCCTGTCGTGATGCAGCGAAAAACAGCCCGACCATCGTGACAGTTTTGCGCGTACTGAATCTTACAGCGGCAAGTTTGTTGCGACCTTTAGGGCCCCGCCACCATTTAAGCCTTCTTTCGGCACTCACGCTTGTATAAAACGCAACGAGCAATTGCCAACAGTGATAACACGGGAGTCTGTTGCTTGCGCCGGCAGAACGCGCAAAAGATAACGCCAAGGAGCTCAAACGCCAGGAACTTGTAACTCGAAAATTCTCTCTTCTGAAAGACTGAAGACAGGCTTTGCACCCACACATTTGTCTTCAGTGCGAGCAGAGGAATTCTGCGAGAGTCTAGCGTGGTCTGGTTGAGAGCCTGTGTTGTGGCCACCTCTGTCTATTTGTAGCGTACTATCGCGTCCGTTGTAGCCAAGTTCTCCTGGAAAGGCGCAGTAGCCCGTGTATTCGTGCTTTCAAAGGGCAGGAAGTACGGCCAGGGAAGAGGGGAATGCTTGTAAATATGGGGTGCTTTCGGGGTACGTACGGTATTGTTTGGGATGAGTCGGGTACTTTCTACGCCGTGTGTGTAAAAGCGAACGGCTTTTGTTTGCAATGCCGCCCATTCACCATTTTCGCACGTTTCGCCTCTACACGCATTATTCGTAGCTGTTAATACCAAAATTACAGTTGCTTGCAATTTAATTTTTTCAGCTGACATCATCCGGTGGAGCTTCGTATGGTAACTACTTCTGCTTACCTGATGCCACAAGATCCGATGAATGCACAAGAAGCTCGCACCGAGCATTTATTTGAAATAAAATAAACCTTTCTTCATACACAAGGCGTCTTGCGTGTTTATGAAACTGCATGTCACACATATTCGATGGAGGCTTGTAAAGGTCATTTGCAATAAATTTTAATAATAAAACGCTTTCGCATAAAAAGCGCGCGTGGCTGAGCTGTAAGAGCAAAAAAAAAGAAAAAAAACAGATCAGCGCCGCAGGGGTCACGCGTAGCAGAAGCCGTTCAAAACATCATCATCATCATCAGCCTGGTTACACCCACTGCAGGGCAAATGCCTCTCCCATACTTCTCCAACTACCCCGGTCGTGTAATAATTGTGGCCATGTTGTCCCTGCAAAGTTCTTAATCTCATCCGCCCACCTCACTTTCAGCCGTCCGCTGCTACGCTTCCCTTCCCTTGGAATCCAGTTCGTGACCCTTAATGACCATCAGTTATCTTCCCTCCTCATTACATCTGCTGCCCATGCCCATTTCTTTTTCTTGATTTCAACTAGGATGTCATTAACTGGCGTTTGTTCCCTCACCAAATCTACTCTTTTCTTATCCCTTAACGCTACATCTATCATTCTTCTTTCCATAGATCGTTGCGTCGTCCTCAATTTAAGTAGAACCCTTTTCGTAAGCCTCTAGGTTTCTGCCCTGTACTCAGCTGTTATAGACTTTTCTCTTGAGGGATAATGGCAACCTGCTGTTCGTGATCTGAGAATGCCTGCCAAACGCACCCCAGCCCATTCTTATTCTTCTGATTATTTCAGTCTCATGATCCGGATCCGCGGTCACTACCTGTCCTAAGTAGATGTATTCCTTTACCACTTCCAGTGCTTCAATACCAATGTTAAACTGCTGTTCGCTTCCGAACGTGTTAAACATTACTTTAGTTTTATGCAGATTAATTTTTAGACCCACCCTTCTGCTTTGCCTCTCCAGGTCAGTGATCATGCATTGCAATTGGTCCGCTCAGTTACTCAGTTACTAAGCAAGGACATAACATCAGCGAATCGCAAGTTACTAAGGTATTCTCCATTAACTCTTATTCCAAATTCTTCCCAATCCAGGTCTCTGAATACCTCCTCTAAACACGCTGTGAATAGCATTGGAGAAATCGTATCTTCCTGCCTGACGACTTTCTTTATTGGGATTTTGTTGCTTTCTTTATGGAGGACTACAGTGGCTGTGGGGCCGCTATAGATATCTTTCAGTATTTTTACATACGGCTCGTCTACGCCCTGATTCTGTAATGCCACCATGACTGCTGAGGCTTCGACTGAATCAAACACTTTCTCGTAATCAATGAAAGCTATATATAAGGATTCGTTATATTCCGCACATTTCTCTATCACCTGATTGATAGTGTGAATGTGCTCTATTTTCGAGTAGCCTTTACGGAATCCAGCCTGGTCCTTTGGTTGACAAAAGTCTAAGGCGTTCCTCATTCTATTAGCGATTACCTTAGTAAATAATTTGTAGGCAACGGATAGTAAGCTGATCGGTCTATAATTTTCCAAGTCGTTGGCGGCTCCTTTCTTGTGTATTAGGATTATGTTAGCGTTCTTCGAAGATTCCTGTACGCTCGAAGTCATGAAGCATTGCGTATAGAGAGTGGCGAGTTTTTCTAGAACAATCTGCCCACCATTCTTCAACAAATCTGCTGTTACCTGATCCTCCCCAGCTGCCTCCTCCTTTGCATAGCTCCCAACGCTTTCTTTACTTTTTCCGGCGTTACTTGTGGGATTTCAAATTCCTCTAGACTAGTATCTCTTTCATTATCGTCTTGGGTGCCACTGGTACTGTACAAATCTCTATAGAACTCCTCAGCTACTTGAACTATCTCATCCATATTAGTAATGACATTTCTGGCTTCGTCTCTTAACGCATACATCTGATTCTTGCCTATTCCTAGTTTCTTCTTTACTGTTTTTAGGCTTCCTCCGTTCCTCAGAGCATGTTCAATTCTATCCATATTATACTTCCTTATGTCAGCTGTCTTACGCTTGTTGATTAACTTCGAAAGTTGGGTCAGTTCTGTTCTAGCTGTAGGGTTAGATGCGTTCATACATTGGCGTTTCTTGATCAGATCTTTCGTCTCCTGCGTTAGCTTACTGACATCCTGTCTAACGGGGTTACCACCGACTTCTATTGCACACTCCTTAATGATGCCCATAAGATTGTTGTTCATATCTCAAGCACTAAGGTCCTCTTCCTGAGTTAAAGCCGAATACCTGTTTTGTAACTGGATCCGGAATTCTTCTATTTTCCCTCTTACCGCCAACTCATTGATCGGCTTCTTATGTACCAGTTTCTTCCCTTCCTTCCTCAGGTCTAGGCTAATTCGAGTTCTTACCATGCTATGGTCACTGCAGCGCACTTTGCCGAGCACGTCCACATCTTGTATGATGCCAGGGTTAGCGCAGAGTATAAGGTCTATTTCATTTCTAGTCTCGCCATTCGGGCTCCTCCACATCCATTTTCGGCTATCCCGCTATCCCATAGGCCGTTCAAAACGCGCGCGCCCATAACCGAATCCCGTGTTTGTTGCGGCCGTCTAAACTAACCATCTTTGAAAACACAAAGCCAAATTCCCGTTATAATTTACCGCTAGCTGATCACCGTTGTCATTTAACGATTTTGTCGCTAGATTTATTAACTTTTTTGTCTGTTTACGGAACAGTTTGCTATTTGGCAATCAGTGACCTTTTAGTGACTTGAATGAACAGTTGGCGATATTTTCACGACTTATAAGTTAGAAAGATTGCTTGGAAAATAGCTTTCAAGAACGCGCTTTGATATTCAAAAGCCGCATGTAAGTGGCCGAAACTGGCTGTACGATGCATAGGCCCTGTGACCATGGTGAACTAACGGTTGCCTTCACATTGGTAGCGTTCGCATTTTGATTGTGCTTCAGAGCGCAGTGGTCATCATAGCCTTGACATTGTGGTAGCAAAATTGAAGTTTACTTATTATTTACAAAACCTATTTGACTGCGTTTAAATGCTGCTGGTTCAGCGGTATCACTAAGTCTATTCGTTTGGCAGACGCTTGACAAGCGTGTCAGAGAACTGATTTACCAAAACCAAGTGCAATAAATTTTATTTTCTGATTTGAACACAGCATACATATCGACTGCGTAAGAAAGGCGCAAATATCGGGACGGCGTCTTCAGCTAGATGAAGGGGGAGAGTATAGTATTTAACCTGTACAAAGCTCTGGTAATTGTCATTATGATGTTAACAACGTGCGGCCAAGCGCGTTCCACATAATCTAGTTCTACCACGAATGTCGAGAAAACACAAAAGGTAGGAATAATATGCAGACTAAACGCATTTTCATGTTAGGAAAACCACGTTTCTTGTGTTCATTTCTATCGTCCTGTATTTGTTACCTTCCAATCTGAAGACAATGAAAAAATTCAACTGTCATAATCCAGAAAGTAATAATAGAGGTACGCGATTAACTATCGACTTTTTCAAATACGAGTCGAGTATTGAATAGGCGAACGCAGACGCACTTATCTGCACCAGGAATATTTGTTTCAATATAGTTTGGAACAAGCTTCCACTGAATAGAGATTAATCTATCACGCGCAGTTAAATCGTTTTAAATACAAGGTCACAACAGTCATGAAAAGAAGTACACGAATAGCCGCTTGACACCTTCAAGCCTGATGGCAAACAAGCTTTCCAAGAGTAACATGCATTTAAAACTAACTTTTCAAAAACGCGCAATAGTTTCTTCAAAAAATATCAGAATCTATGGAAAAGGAAAATAATACTCTAAGGTGGTATTTGAGTACCCTAGATAAAATACAGGTCCTTGTACAAGAAAAAGCCATCACTGGTTGTAACATAGGAGATAAAACTCCTACATGACTGGCTGCAAGAAAGGCTAATTGCCAGGCCATATACAGAACATAGCTGACTGTGACGTATTGGACGAAAAGAGCGGAAACGAGAGATCCGGTTTTGTAAGGGCACCGTTTTTGTAAGACCGATCGCATATATTTCTTAGTCAAAACCATATGCAACCAACACATAATGAAGAAACTGAGAGCACAGGATAAATTATCTGTAGTTTCTAATTGAGGTGCAAAATTGAAAAGCTAATGCAAAATGGAGGAAAACTCAACTTGCTGATGGTGAGAGCCTAATACAAAACCGCTCCATCCCGCGCGCGTTGCACTAGAAATTGTTCTAAGGCAACGGCAGTTCCAATGTCCATGCATTCTTGGGTATTTATGTATGTGTACAAGATGTAACCCAAGGAGTGTTGACCAGCGCCCCACTTCCACCGCAGAACAGAAAAGAAGCATTGCATTACCGATTTGTTTCTGCATTGTTTCTAAAGCTTTGTCGCTGTATTACTTCTGATAATTATAATTTGTGATACTTTGTTCAGCAGCCGGAGAACAGTAACCCGATTTGTACATTCGGTTGTTGCGATACGTTTGGTTAGTTTTGATTTTCGAAAATGCCGAACAGTTCATTTTCGAATACGAATAAAATATTACGCACAAGCTATTCACATTCGAAACTTTGAGATTCACCTCTCCTATAGCAATTACATTACTAAAGCCCTATATACTCTCTTGGTAAATTCACTGATTTCCTTCAGCTGCACGAACATTAGACCAACATGACACGTCTAGGTAAATTATTTACTTCACGCTAGCTTAAATTAGAGTGTTTCAAAACACCTACATATTTAAAATCCACTTGACAGTTATAGCCAGAATTTTAGTGACTTTATTGTCTCACTTGAGTGAAACGCTTCCTAAAATGTTCGCAACATTAGACTGTAATGATTGATAATGTACCATTGAAAAGCAGATCTGTCAATGACAGCGATAACTTTCACTGCCGCATTCTTCGGCCTTTCTTATTTCAACCGCATTCGGGTGATCCGCAAGATAGGCGAACTTTACAGCATGCTTGCCACCTGGGCCCGCTCTTAGTATGTATTCTCCTGCCGATCGGGAACATGAAGTTCCGTATAATCCTCAATGAGTATTTTCCAACAAAACAACAGGTCATTAACACAATAAATAAAACAACGTGTCATTTTTTGATCGATCTGTAGAGCGGCATGTGCACGTAACCACCCTCCCGCCTCCCAGCCCCACCAATTAGGAAACTGTACACAGGTGCACAGTAGTGCAGCTTCCGTTGATGGCGTGGCGTAAATGCGGACAGAGTAGCGGCGGCAGAGCGATCACAGGAGGCACGTACCGCAAAGATCACTTTCCAATATATATATATATATATATATATATATATATATATATATATATATATAGCTAGAGATAGAGAGAGGGAGAAATAGTTTGCCCCTCCCCTCCCCCACTCGAGAAATAGTTGGCACAGCACTGGAGCCAACGATAACTGGCGCGCGTAACACGTGTGGAACACGAATCGGCACTGAGGCGGAAACCGTCGCGAGTTCTCTGCGAGTGATTTCAGCGCCCAGGAATGCTTATGCCGTGGCAACGCTTGCCGTGATTTGCGCCGGCATTCCTGGCTTGTCAGTGTTTTCGGCTTGCTGTTTCAACTTGCACGCCGCCTGCCACGTGCACCTTGACGCTCTTGTTGTACATTGAGTTCCATAGAATGCCATTTACAATCGTATAGCGTGCTCGCGCTACTTATCTACGCACCATCTTTCTTTTGTTGTTGTTTTTTTGTCGCGTAGAAGTGCCTTTTGTCGAAGTGATGTCGGCGTCCCGTTTAGCGCGTGCATAAATGACCATGAGAGTGCGACTTTTCCGTCACATTGCATAACCCAAACTCACACGCCGTCCCCGACGCTGCGTGTCTCATTAAGCCAAGCTTTGGTGGCTGATACTCCTTTATAATAAATCTGTCAAACATGTCTCGGCGCCCACGATCGTAGCTGGGAAGTTTTGTGCAACCGCTTATCTTCAAGCACGGTGCGCCTGTCGAGTGGTTCCTCCATACATATTTATTTTATGAATGAGCCCATTCAGGGAAAACATTCCTCTACATGGCCGGGTAACGCGGCATAAAAGTATTCGTGAAACCAACATATGAGCGCTGCAACATCTTTATATTCTTCGTTTTCTGTCCCTTGTCTTGCGTAGTGCGCTGAATGCTATCATAAATTAAGGATTCCAACTGGCTCAAATCACCACTTTGTTAAGCGACTTATAAGGCGAAAGCCTTAGACCTCTCATGGGACGAAAAATTCTACGTGCGGCGTTATGGCGCCAAAATTCTTAGGGTGTCAAAGCCTCGACCTTTGGTCATTGGGCCTTCAATTTCTTTATAAGAAAGCGTGAGGCTGAGGCTAACAAACGTGAGGACGACCTGTGGGTTAGTTTTCTCAGCTGAATTTCCAGCCACCGCTGACCAGGTGACGTGAGGTTACCATATGACGCCAATAGGGTGAACTATCCGATTGGCTGCCCAGAGCGCGTCATCGATATCTTTTCCAACTTTATCGCAAATAAATGTTGTCCGTAATAGTTATAAAGTTAGTTAATTTGTTTTTATAAAAAAGGAACAGAAAGATAATGCCTAATGACAACTGATCACTACATTGAAGTCTTCCGCCAGGCAGGAAGTGTCGTCTGGTTTTGTTAAAACGTGCCCCATGTTGACGAGAGCTCCGCGGTATCTGTTGGTCTCGATCTTTCTTTTTGTCGGGAACAGCATGGTTCACCCTTGTTATGTTGGGGCTGCGATCGTAGCGACTGGCAATATGTCAAGCTGCGACATCGTATCTGTCTATAAGGCACCAGACGAGCGGGTTGGCTGCAGTGCATCGGACTGTCGGTATCCATCGGCGCCAGCATTTGTGCATTTACAGCCACCACTTTATGCCGAAGGATTACTGTTACAATAGTGTTTCGCGTGTCTGGTATTCAGGTGAACGCCAGCGCAAGCGGACCATTTTTACGGGATGAGCAGAGGGGCAAACGGGAACGGTCTGCACGGTAAAGCCGCCTGGTGGCACAGAGCTCAACCAAAGGCAGCTGCTATAGCAGAAACAAAGTGCATTCCACTTTGCTGCTGTTGTAAATTTTTTGTTGGAGCCTAATCGTAAACATGTTATTTTTTTCTAAATGCTAAAAATGTTTCATCATGGTGAGAACAATGCTCGCTCTTTGTTTGCCTGATTAAGCTCTGCGCCACCAGGTGGCTGAACCGTGCAGACCAATATAATGTCCCCGAAACTTTAGACCGAGAAGGGCGCTCACCTACGTCTATGTTAAAGCTCCTTCATCGCAGCAATAGCAGTATGGAGGGGCTTCAGTTTACGCCTCCACCAATCCGTCGAAACGCTCAGCACCCCGGTGGGTACCGGAACACCGCTCGCGCTGGGCGCTCGCAACTCACACTGCTTCGATAGTTCTCGCTGGGGATCAACTACCAGGTGGCTAGCGGAGAGGTTGGAGAGGCTTCGTTCGCTTTTCTGTTTTAGGTCTTCAGCTATCTTTCTTAAATACATGTATTTAAATTTACATTGGTGGAACATTGCAAATCTTCTGCGACATTTTGCAATTATCTCTGTCGCATTCGAATGAATATTAATGGCTTTTAACATCATCGGAGCTTATCTCTGCGGCAGTTGTTTAGTATATAAAAAATATACAATTCGACATGTCGAAGTTTCAACACGCAGTTTTAGTAAGGTGTGAAGTGAAGGAGAGATGGCAGCGCTGGCACTTACTATCTAGAAACGGCTCACTGGGGCGCAAGCATCCCTATCAGTGATATTTGACCCTTTTTCAGTCAGGCGCGTTTGTCTGTCTGACTAGCGTATCACGAGATAACGATAACGCGGCCTAGATCGTGTGCTTGTCAACGCTGTTCTGTCGCGCATACTGTCTGCAGGTAGAAACCTAGTGCGTTCGCGCCGATATACGACGACTCGATCCGTTTCTCAGCGATATAAAACAGAGCGAGTCATCCCTATTGTATCTCCGAGAGATGGAATTATGATCGTACGCTTTGATCATATGTTTCGTGCGACAACGAAAACTGTTTTGTGTTGTGAGGAACGTTAGCTTCATTACCTCCATTTTAGTTTCTTATGCAAAAGTTCAAGTTTTCGCCGCGTTACAGAAGCAAATGGAGGCCATCGGCGCCATTTCGAGCGCGTCGCGCCTACATCGCGGTTTTAAAGAAATGGCAGAATGTCCACAATTGAGCCTCTGGCGCGATACGGCTTCATACGGTTAAGCACCGCATGCTCCACGGTCTTTTACCTACGCACGACGTAAGCGTCATTGGGGGCAGATTATCCATGCTGAGGGATTTGCCGGGTTTTGGTATTAAAACCGTGTTGGCCGTCTTCCATTCTATGGGAACTATGCCTGAACGCCACGTCTCATTAACTATCGCAGTGAGCTGTTCGCGCCGCTCTCGCCCAGATTGTGGAGGGGCTTGTTGGTGATGTTATCCGGCCCCGGTGCGGATCGGCTGTTGAGACCTCTGAGCGCTTGTATGACCTCTTCCGTGAAGTTGTCATCAAGCTCCGCGTTACGTGGAGCCGAGTATTGGGGGTCACGTCCTCGGTAGCTGCCGCATCCGCCACGGGGAGGTACTTTGCCGTCAGTCTTGCTACGAGCTCGTCCGGTGTTTCGATCTTGTATGGCTCGTATAGCAGCTTGCTCATCGCGTCCCTCCGCGAGGTCTTGGTGTTCGCGCAGTCCAAGAGGTGTTTTAGAAGTTTACAGGAGCCCCTTCTGCGTACCTGCCCGTCAGTCATACTACAGATCTCGTCCCAATGCTACCTAGCTAGTGCGGTGCTGTTCGATGCTCCGGTTTAGCTCCGCAATCTTCTTCCGCAGCCGACGGTTCAGGCGTTACCTTTTGCATCATTGCAGTAACAATTGCTTGCCTTCTAGCATGTGGACGAGACTACTGTCTACCTTCTCAGTTTCCAGGTCGGTGGTGACCGTTCGTGTAGCTGCCTGGAGAACCGACTGGAGTTGCGTCATCCACCCGTGTAGAAATGCGTTCGCGTCCTCCGCGGACCTACCGGTCCTCCGCTCTCTGAACTTGTCCCATTCCACTAGCTTGAATATCTTTTGTTCAGTCCTGTGCGAGCCTACCGTCATCGCTGTGATGTAGTGGTCGCGGACCAGATCCACCCCTGCATTAGACCACGACACTCGAGTAATATTCTTTGTGAAGGCGAGGTCAGGAGGTGTGTCCCTGCTGGTGGAGGTTCCCCGTCTTGTTGGTTGTGTCGGGTCGGTTATGAGCTCGAGGCCTGCCTCGATGCTCTCTTCCCATAGATCTTTGCCCTTGGGTGTACTCTGCACTTATCCCCACGTCGGATGCGGGGCATTAAATTCTCCCACCACGAGAAGCGGGTTACGACCTGCCAGGTGCGCGGCCTTGGTTTGGAAAGCGCGAAACCTCTGACTGTGCTGCGTTGGGCTGCTATATGCGTTAAGGATGAACGTTGGGTAGCTACTTTTCCCGTTTCCTGCTATCTCTACCATCACATATTTGATGTTACTAGACGGCATGTGGATGTCGTGCTGTAAGAAAGTGAGCTTGCTCCGTACCCCAATGCTCACCCCCTACCGTCGGAGTGCTTGGCCAGGGTACGATAGCCGCGGATTTTATTGTGAGCATCTCCTGTAGCAGGATCACGCTAGGTTTCATTTCGTGTGTTCTGAGGTATTGCTGTAGCGTGTGTGCCTTGCCTTCCAGTCCTCGACAGTTCCACTGCCATACTATGAAGTCGCTAGTGGGTTCTGCCATCATGAGGAGTTCTGTGTAGGCTGGCGTGACTGGCTGACATTACTCGGTACGTTGGTTCGCTGGTCGCCATCCCGAAGAAGCTAGCCGCTCGGGATCCTAGTGCAGGGGCCACCACATTGTCTAGGAACTCATCTTTATGCCGCGTTGGTTGTATCAGTCTACCGTAGCCGCCATATTGGTTTGGAGACTGTTCATGCTAGTATGTAGGTTGGCTACATTTGTTTCCAGGCGAGCGATATTAGATTGCATGCCGGTTAGCCACTCCGTTAGCTACTTGATAGTGTCACGGAGCACACACAGCATCTCGCGGATCTCGAAGCGAGCGCGCCCGGCCTCCGTCGATTCTTGTTCGTCATTGAGAGCCCTGCGTTTGCTGGGCCTCTCGCTATTTATGTCATCATCTGCGTCGTTACTAATCGGTCGTGGCTGGGATGTAGGATCGACCATCATGCTAGACGTATTGCTGCTCCTAAGTTCCTCTACTTATCTCATGAGGTTTTGAGTCACGGATCGCATATGCACGTTTTCGATTTCTAGCTTAGGCAGCCTGTCATTGCTCACATGCACCGTTGTCGCTCCTCTGGTTACCTCGTTTGGGCCGGTTGCCTTCAAGCGATCCGCCCATGTTGTGCCAGTTGTCGTCGGCCTGCCTCCTCGGTGGTGGTGTTCCAGAAACTGCACATGGCTCGTCCCGCTGCCTCTGGGTCCTGAAGTCGAGCGCTCCCAGGACTCGGAGTGCCCTCTCGGAAGGGATCTGCTGCGGGATCTGCCTCGGGACCTGGAGCGCCCACTGCACCTGGGACGCCCCCTGGATCTGGAGCGCCCCCTGCATCTGGAGCGTTTCCACGATGGTGGCTGGCGCTCGGTTCCAGTGTGCCCGACCCACTGGACCTCCGCCGTGGCGCGGCCTCGATGGGCTGGGGAGCCGGGGTTGGCGTGTGATGCCTCGGTGCCACTCAAGGCTGCCGCCTTGTCCCATCTTCTGCGTTGTACCATGTACGGTACCTGATATCGTTGCTTGCACTGGCGGTCCGGCGCTGCGTACCCGCCTTCACACAGTTTGCATTTAGGCGTACAGCGATGTCCTCCCTCCGGTTGAAGGGCTCCACGTTGTCGACATGCCTTGACTTCCGGCGTGAGGCATACATCCGCGCGATGCCCCAGTGTGTCACATTGCTAACACGTGTTCACTTGCTTGCGATATAGCGAGCATCAAACAAGGGTAGAACCATACTTGACAAAATTTGGCGCCCTGAGTCCATCGAAGGCCACAATCACCGTGCCCATGTCCTTGATGCGTTTAGCCTTGAGGGCTAGCGGTTTCTTGGTGTTGATGATGCGGCGCTGCACCTCCGCGGGGCTATCTTCAGTGGGGTTGCAGTGGATAACGCTTTTGCCCGTGTTGTACGGTGCCGCTTCGTAGGCGCTGATCTCGTACAGCTTGCCATATAGATCGATGGCCTTCGCTTTCACGTACAGGGTAGCGTCCTCCCTCTTGGATGAGCTGACCACGATTATGGTCTGTTGCCAATTGGGACATATGGTGTCCTCTTCTGCTTCACTCTCTGCGATCCCAGCCGCACGTACACTGGCTATCACTGGGGCTCCCATACTAGAGAACTTGAGCCCTCCTCTCGGTCTTACGCTGACTTTGGCCTCTTCTTTAGGTAAGCGGGGCATTCGCCCTACCTTGAGTAGCGTTCCCTTGAGCTACGCTGCACGGGCTCCACCATGCGGGACCACGTCCATGTTAGGCCTAGCACCAAGAGGTCCTTTAACGTCTGTGAAGGCATTTCGCCGCGTTTTGCAGAGCGCTTAGAAACCGCCTGCTGCCATCCTAAATCTTCGGAAACGAGCTCGGGGTGAAGGTCCTCTCCCTCCACAGTGACATACATTTCTAGTAGCTTCGACCAGCGTCGCCCGTGCATGAAACAGGTTCCGCAAGCGGGGGGCTCTTCGTTTGGGTTAGACATAGGGTGAGTAGGCCGAGCCCTCTCCGGCGTGGTTGAAGTGTAAATTGGCGATAAATCGATGAAAAGTCCACGCACTAGTGAAAAATCGTATCGGCGAGGTCCTCTTTGCTTTAGACGTCTTCTGAGTCAGCACTCGCGGGTGCGGGAAGGAAATTTCCGGCCAAAAACTTTGAAAAAGCAGCAGCCATTGTGAGCACGACCATACTGTTCAGCTTCTTCTTCCTCCTGTCGGGAAGGAGCAAGCTCATTTCTCGGATGCATATAGCCGAGTGCGATACAAAACAACTCAACATCCCATAAGCTCACTTCGCACTGTAATAATTCTCGCTTATAGTGCTTAGCGCTGGACATTATTTTTATTCCCTGACACAGCGGCACATGAAACTAAATTTTTGAACGGGCGCTGTCCTGTAGATATCATGGTATACCTTGAGAACGCGTCTCAGATTTGCATATTCCTGTAAATAAGGCTACTTTAGCTGGGAATTCGAATAATCCGACATAAAAGACAGCAGACATATTAGTCATTCCTACAGTCGCCATTTTTATCTCATAGGGTGCAAACATGTTGCAAATTAATATTTTTTTTTCATAAAGAGCCGATTTGTTTGCAACTCCTGCAGATATTTTGTAATTTAATAAATGTCTTTGTGCACTTACTGCTCTTCTTTGCTTAGCCTCCTACATCCTTGTATTCCCTGCACAACATCACTTCTCTTGAGAAATTCATGAGTAGATTTATGGCACCGTTTCGCTTTTTGCTTTAGGAAGAGTGCGACGGTTACGAGTAAACGCTCTCGAGCTTGTCGCATAGTGCAACAGCGAACCTTGCCCTTGACAACTTCATTTAGAGCGCTTTCACCTGTGGTCGCCTGCTACAGCAAGGCTTAAATTGGCAGCTTTCTGATTGTGACATTCGCTCGCGTCAATCCGGTGAGTGTGACATGGCTGTTAAAGCGTCCACTCTTTTGTTCTGTTCGTTGTTTTACGCATTGTCTGCCAGTAGCTCAGGTACAAAGAAAGAAAGAGCAATGCGACAACCTCGGAGTTATCCGCCCCTGCATTCCCGCCACAGGTACGCATCTGACATCGCTCTTGTCGTGGAAGCGGCCGCTAGACAGCCCCGAACGACGCCCTGTGAGTAGACGCTAGAGCATTTGCTGCGCTCGCATTTTGAACCGTATACGGTACGCATTCTCTTCCAAGTGGGAGGAATTCTACTGGTTGCCGTAGGCGTTCGTTTTCCAACGGGAAGAATTCTACTGCCCGTTTGGGGTCTAATGATGGACACTGGTGCAGCATGCGCTGAAAAGTTTTTTCCGTATCGTCCAGTATTGCCAAGACGCACTCGCAGGATGTAGCTAATCTCGTGGTGGCAGTAATGAATGACGCAGCATTAATTCGCGTGCCTGCGCGCGCTCAGAGTTGGGAACATTGCGCTGGCAACCTTAAGACTGCCGGAACTATTGAGTAGACATATGCGAGGCTAAAGGTTCCATTGGCATAAATTGGAGTACGTTGAAAAATGTCATCTGCTATGTCGTTGCAATACATTCGCGCGCGCTGTCATGTTCTCATTAGCGGGCGCTCTCGTACGCGCTCCCTTGCTTTGACAATGAAATGCGTACGCAAAAATCATTGGCGCTGGTTAACGCAAGTTAAGCGAGCATGAAATTAATAAAAGATGACGAGAGCGACTATGACTTTATTGGTTCTGAATATATATATATATATATATATATATATATATATATATGATATCATGATTTAGTCTCAGCATTGATGTCAGTATGATATGACTAATAAAAATAGGGTCCCTCGAGTTCCTTTCTTCTCGTTCACACACACACATACACACACACACAAACACACATATCATAACGGCCCCAACCAACGCAAGTGGGCTCGGTTTCTCACCTCCAAGGTTGCACTTTTGACCGTCGTTCCCATGGCGCACCTATGCTTCTTGCTTGTGTTATTGATAACACTCTCACGACATTTCTAGTGTATTCACTTGGTAGTTAGAGCACACACAATCAAGATCGAGGTGCTTAATTTCCAAATCGAAGCCGTTTAAGAAAGACGTGCACTGCTTTTATTTTTTTCGTGAGGGGCTTTGCTCATTTTGTCTATGCTAGCACACTATCAAGTACTTTTACATTTTCCGAAGGCGAGGAACAATTAGCTTTCACGTAACGTGCTAGTGTTTTCGCAGTATCACATCATCAGGTCAATAACCTACGGTAAAGACTTGTTTTAGGCTTTAAATGTTTTCGGTCAATGAAAACGTTTAAGCTTTACAGCATTCCCGAATAACGTGCCGCCTGGGCCAGACGGTCTCGGTGCATCTCTATATAAAGCCTTTAGAACAGAAATGGCAGTCGCACTTGAAAGGCTGATTAGCGAAGTATATGAAATGAAAGCAAGTCCTCCATCCTTCCGAGCGTCCCACGTAGTACTAATTCCTAAAACGAATGATCCGATTAAGTTACAGTCTGTTGAATCATACCGTCCCGTCAGTCTAACAAACGTGGACTATAAGTTATTCATGAAGATTTTAGCTCGGCACCTTCAAAGTGTTATTAAGTCGCTTGTAGGGCCACATCAGACATGCGGCATAAAAGGCAGGTCAATCTTTACCAATGTTCACACAGCTAGAACTGTCCTTGAATGCTGTGACGGAATGTATGGGCGCGTGGCCATGTTGCAATCAGATCTGCACAAGGCGTTCGATAACGTCGTATACGAAGTTCTGTTCTCGATCCTAGACCATATCAATGTTGGATCTGTTATTACAGAAGGTGTTAAAATGATGTACAATGGTTGTATAACGAAGCTGATAATTAATAGGCAGTAAAGTGATGGTATTCCTGTGCAGTCGTCTGTGAGACAAGGCTGCCCTTTATCGCCCTGCTTTTCGCTCTCTACCTCGAGCCCTTTTGTTTGCGGCTGCTGAAGAGCCCAAACATCCGGGGTTACCCTTTTCATAAAACTGAAGTTCGAGTTTTAGCATATGCTGATGATGTAGCAGTCTTTTGTACGGACCATGACAGTGTTAAAGCAGTTGTACAAGAGGCTGTAAAATTTTGTACTGCAAGTGGAAGTGCTATTAACTGGAACAAGTGCCTTGGTTTTTGGCATGGGAATTGGCCATACAAGCCTGAGACTTTTTGTAACATGCAATGAGCGGTAACTCCAGGCACCTACCTAGGTGTCCCCCTCGAACATTATCGAGATAGCAAAGAATATTAGGACAATGAAGTTGTGCGAATGCAAACCCAGACCGGCAAATGGGGAGGACATAATTTTTCAATGTTTGCAAGAGCCACCGTGTGTAATTTGTTTTTAGTCGCTAAAATCTTTTATGTGATGCAAGCGTTATGTCTGACGAGGATGTCTCTGCAAAAGCTGCATAGAATATTTGCGGTGTTTATTTGGGCCTCAACATGGGAACGGACAAACCGTAGTAATCTGTTTCATAGAGTGTTGAATGTGGGGCTGGGGTTGTCACATTTGTTCCTCAAACAGATTGTAAGCAGGTTTCTTTTTTTGCGTGACCAAAAGGATGCTTTTCTGAGAACAATGATTCAAGCTAGACTGCGCGATTCATTGCCTGATTATGTAGTGTCGTCCATGTATACGGGGCCAATGCCTTTAAGTGCTTTTTTGCGGGAAGTGGTCGCGTCTTTCCGAATACTAAAAGCAAGATTTTCTAGTGAATATATGGCCGCTGTTACTAGTAAGAAGTTGTACAAAGATCTTGTTGATGTATTCTTGCCTGTACTGTTGTATCGTACAGTATTTGTTTTAGGTTCAGAACGAGATGTTCTTAGGAGAGTTAAACGAATGCCGGTAAGAGCTTCTGTTAAATCTTTATTTTTTCAATTACATACAGGCACTCTCCCAGTGAAACCGTGGCTGCAAAGCAAAGGCATTTTTGTACCTTGGTCTGTGAATTGCTTGATATGCAAAAAAGCGGAGACGATTGAGCATATCTTTTTGGACTGTCATGACGCAATGTTTTTGTGGGATATTCTAAAACGTAGCCTTAAAAAGGATTTGCCGTTAAGTGCTTTCGGGATACGCTTCCTGCCATGCGCGGAACCAGAGGGAGTTCCTGTCGATCTGTTAATGCTTCTGTGCATGCACAGTGTGTGGCGAACGCGTATGGATATTAGACATGAGCGCATTGTTCAGACCCCAGCACATGAATACTTCATTGAAAGTGTGTTATATATACGCGAATTTTTCTGTGCACAGAGTGATCCGCCTGATTGGCTAAGTGCTTTGGACAAAGTGACTAGCCTACATCGTTCTTATCACACCTCACTGATCCGGCATTGACTAGTTCTTTTTTATGGCCATGTAATACTCACATTGTATTTTCTTTTGCCAAACCGGTATTTAAAAAAAAAGAAGCAGCAAGCGCTTATTCTCCTGATTTTTTTCTCTGGCGACGGAGCAGTTGGAAGCTCTCCCGCAACTGACGTTCCCATCCATATCGTTCTTCGTTTCCTGCGAATGCTGGTTTGGCCGCTTATGATACTACTACATTGCAAACTCTGTATTTTTTGCATCCCAATAAAGATATCCATTGAGCGCACAAAGCAATAAATTCAAAAGGGAAGTAAACAGGCGAAGTAAGAGAGAGCACTAAAAAAAGGAAAATGTGTTTGTGTGCAGTCAAGTAAAAATAAATTAAGGCAAGACTAGAATAACAGCTATTTCTTTATACCGCATGAATATTCTTTGATCCGCAATGCAAGAGTAGCTGGGGAAGCGAGTTTTATAAACATATTGCACGTGGTGAAAAAAAATATTGCAAATAACGTTAATTATTTACGCTAGGAGAGGGAATCATGATCAGAGAGCATGAGAAATAGGAGCACATCTTTGAACAGCAATTTCAAAATTGCTATCATCCCAAACGTCTTGGACGGGGCTTGTGATTGAATTAAGCGATTTCAGAATAACTCTATGAGGCCCAAATCGCAGCACTTGACGGTAAAGTGATTGCAGTGTTATGTGAAAAAGGGTGTGCTTGTGTTTCTGCTATATAAAACATTTTTTTTTGCTTTCAAAATTACTTAACAATGACTGCCGGGGCCCCAAAGTACGCAGGCCTACACTTGAACGGGGCGGCCTAATCATTTATGAGATGACAGTCTCTGTCGCAATGGGACATTGACAGCATTTGGCGCATGTAATCTAAGTTTTCTTGTGCTTTTTACGAAGAGATTCAGTGTGGCTAGACCATGACAGTAATCTTGAGAAAATAATAATTACGTATAACTGCTCACGCACTGTGTAACGAGATTCAAATGCAAAAAATCTAGTTATGGCGTCCTTTTAAGGGGGGCTGATGTTACGGCTGCTTTGTTGCAGTTACTAGTAAAAGTTCAGTATCGTATTTGGTTTTAACATGGATATTCCTTATGTATAATAACAGTTCATTTGATGGAATAAATATCAATTAATTTGTTGAGGTTCTAAATAAATCTTTCAATCTAACACTTGAGATGTGGCTTATTTTGAATGCCAATCGACGATTAATAAACTTAGAATGAAAATGACTTCTATTCCTTATTGTGAGTAATATCACAAGCAAATTCAATGAGCTTCGTAACACTACAGGATGCTCAACGGAAACAGTGCCGGAGAAATAGAAACAGGTTTTTGGGTCTTGTCATAAACTAATTGGACATGCTTGTCAATAATGCATTAAACCTTTTTTGTGTATGCTGTTGACGGAAGCCTTCTCTATCTTAAATGTACTGCTAAATCACCTGGTTTACATAGCGGAGCATTTTATCCACTTTCCGGAATCATGGTACTTCGGTGAAGTGTAAATATTGCTGGAAATTTAAACTTAAGAGCTGCGATAACATGAAGGAGGAGGAGGAGGACGAAGAGAAGGAGGAGGAGGAGGAGAAACATTTATTTAATAGAAGAAAGGACAAGCAGGTGTATTTCTGCTTGCGTGGGAAGCTCCCTTATTCCAGGGATCCTGCGGCTCTTCCTGTCTCCCGGGCCCGCCGCACCAGTTGCTGCGGATTACCTGAAAAACTAGGCTCGGAGGAGTAATTGTACGTTTCGCCATAATGCACCAAAATTATTGTACACAGTTTTCTTACTAGGTTTAGAAGAATTTCGCCACTGTTCACAATATCGTGAATAGTGTGGGAATGTGCATCGCAGCCAAAAAACAGGAACACATTGGTTTTAGTAGGTATACTGAAAGAAGGAAATCAAAGCGCTTGAAAATTAAAACGGGCATATGCTTATTACATAACTCATCTTGAAAGAGAAGCCTCATGCATGAGTGGTAATTGAGGACCGTGATAATTTTGAATGTTGCATTTTAAATGATATATCTATTTAAACAAAATATTAGAGTTTTCCACTGCTTTAGTTTATAGCGACGATCTTAATTACTCTTATGTTGTCTGGCAGGAAGTCCTGCGCTGTTCCTCTTACAGTTTTGAGTGGGAATAGCTTCCAAAACACAAGCTTATTTGGAAGCACATTGTTTTTGGGCTTGGTTTTCTTACCATCGCAACGACTACTGAGAAAAGATGTGTTTTAGAAAGTATGTAGATGCGCATGTTACAGTATTTGACAAGTGTAGATCAAAACTATACATTGATGAATCTGCCAGAGAAACTTGTAATTTTCGGAATTGTGTAAAGGTCGAACTGTTGCTTTTAGTGAGAAAGTGAAAACACACAACCTTAACACGGTGATGAAATACCCCATCAAAAATAATTACTTAAAATCCAAATTAACAAATATCATTGCATAGTAACACTAGCTGTCATGTTTATAATAAGAAACCAACAAATACTGACAGGAAGGACAACATAGGGGAAATTAATTGTGCTTAATAAATGAAATTAAGAAACGATAAATTAATGGAAATGAATGGTCCCACAAGCTTCGCATTTCGCGTGTGATGCTCTACCAATTGAGCTACTGCGGCACCATTTCCTCATCCACTTTCTTGGGTATTTATGTTTCCATGTAGAACCCTGGGAGTGTTAGCCAGCACCACCAGTCACAGACCTTGGCGGCGCATATGGAACATCCTTTCTGCATCAGGTGTCACAAGATTGTGGGGTCGTTCCCCATCTGCGCCAAGTTGTTTTTTGATCTACTTTCATTTCCATTAATTTATCGTTTCTTTATTGAATCCATTAAGCACAAGTAATTTCCCCTATGCTATCCTTGGTGTAAGTGTTTTTTGGCTTCTTATGATATGACTTATGACTGATATGACTTATGACTTATGATATGACTTATGATATGATATGACTTATGATATGACCGGACAGGCCGCCATTGGAATATGAACCTGGCAACGCTTAACGCTAGAACGTTATCTAGTGAGGCGAGTCTAGCAGTGCTATTGGAGGAATTAGAGGGCAGTAAATGGGATATAATAGGGCTCAGTGAAGTTAGGAGGCCAAAAGAAGCATATACAGTGCTAAATAGCGGGCACGTCCTGTGCTACCGGGGCTTAGCGGAGAGAAGAGAACTAGGAGTCGGATTCCTGGTTAATAAGAATATAGCTGGTAACATACAGGAATTCTATAGCATTAACGAGAGGGTGGCAGGTCTTGTTGTGAAACTTAATAAGAGGTACAAAATGAAGATTGTACAGGTCTACGCCCCTACATCCAGTCATGATGACCAGGAAGTCGAAAGCTTCTATGAAGACGTGGAATCGGCGATGGGCAGAGTGAAAACTAAATACACTATACTAATGGGCGACTTTAATGCCAAGGTAGGCAAGAAGCAGGCTGGAGACAAGGCAGTGGGTGAATATGGCATAGGCACTAGGAATAGCAGGGGAGAGTTATTAGTAGAGTTTGCGGAACAGAATAATATGAGGATAATGAATACCTTCTTCCGCAAGCGAGATAGCCGAAAGTGGACGTGGAGGAGCCCGAACGGCGAGACTAGAAATGAAATAGACTTCATACTCTGCGCTAACCCTGGCATCATACAAGATGTGGACGTGCTCGGAAAGGTGCGCTGCAGTGACCACAGGATGGTAAGAACTCGAATTAGCCTAGACCTGAGGAGGGAACGGAAGAAACTGGTACATAAGAAGCCGATCAATGAGTTAGCGGTAAGAGGGAAAATAGAGGAATTCCAGATCAAGCTACAGAACAGGTATTCGGCTTTAACTCAGGAAGAGGACCTTAGTGTTGAAGTAATGAACGACAATCTTGTGGGCATCATTAAGGAGTGTGCAATAGAAGTCGGTGGTAACTCCGTTAGACAGGATACCAGCAAACTATCGCAGGAGACGAAAGATCTGATCAAAAAACGCCAATGTGTGAAAGCATCTAACCCTACAGCTAGAATAGAACTTGCAGAACTTTCGAAGTTAATCAACAAGCGTAAGACAGCTGACATAAGGAAGTATAATATGGATAGAATTGAACATGCGCTCAGGAACGGAGGAAGCCTAAAAACAGTAAAGAAGAAACTAGGAATTGGCAAGAATCAGATGTATGCGTTAAGAGACAAAGCCGGCAATATCATTACTAATATGGATGAGATAGTTCAAGTGGCTGAGGAGTTCTATAGAGATTTATACAGTACCAGTGGCATCCACGACGATAATGGAAGAGAAAATAGTCTAGAGGAATTCGAAATCCCAAAGGTAACGCCGGAAGAAGTAAAGAAAGCCTTAGGAGATATGCAAAGGGGGAAGGCAGCTGGGGAGGATCAGGTAACAGCAGATTTGTTGAAGGATGGTGGACAGATTGTTCTAGAGAAACTGGCCACCCTGTATACGCAATGCCTCATGACCTCGAGCGTACCGCAATCTTGGAAGAACGCTAACATAATCCTAATCCATAAGAAAGGGGACGCCAAAGACTTGAAAAATTATAGACCGATCAGCTTATTGTCCGTTGCCTACAAAGTATTTACTAAGGTAATTGCAAATAGAATCAGGAACACCTTAGACTTCTGTCAACCAAAGGACCAGGCAGGATTCCGTAAAGGCTACTCAACAATAGACCATATTCACACTATCAATCAAGTGATAGAGAAATGTGCAGAATATAACCAACCCTTATATATAGCTTTCATTGATTACGAGAAAGCGTTTGATTCAGTCGAAACCTCAGCAGTCATGGAGGCATTACGGAATCAGGGTGTAGATGAGCCATATGTAAAAATACTGGAAGATATCTATAGCGGCTCCACAGCCACCGTAGTCCTCCATAAAGAAAGCAACAAAATCCCAATACAGAAAGGCGTCAGGCAGGGAGATACGATATCTCCAATGCTATTCACAGCGTGTTTACAGGAGGTATTCAGAGACCTGGATTGGGAAGAATTGGGGATAAAAGTTAATGGAGAATGCCTTAGTAACTTGCGATTCGCTGATGATATTGCCTTGCTTAGTAACTCAGGGGACCAATTGCAATGCATGCTCACTGACCTGGAGAGGCAAAGCAGAAGAGTGGGTCTAAAAATTAATCTGCAGAAAACTAAAGTAATGCTTAACAGTCTCGGGAGAGAACAGCAATTTACAATAGGCAGCGAGGCACTGGAAGTCGTAAGGGAATACATCTACTTAGGGCAGGTAGTGACGGCGGATCCGGATCATGAGACGGAAATAATCAGAAGAATAAGAATGGGCTGGGGTGCGTTTGGCAGGCATTCCCAAATCATGAACAGCAGGTTGCCATTATCCCTCAAGAGAAAAGTATATAATAGCTGTGTCTTACCAGTACTCACCTACGGGGCAGAAACCTGGAGGCTCACTAAAAGGGTTCTACTCAAATTGAGGACGACACAACGAGCTATGGAAAGAAGAATGATAGGTGTAACGTTAAGGGATAAGAAAAGAGCAGATTGGGTGAGGGAACAAACGCGAGTTAATGACATCTTAGTTGAAATCAAGAAAAAGAAATGGGCATGGGCAGGACATGTAATGAGGAGGGAAGATAACCGATGGTCATTAAGGGTTACGGACTGGATCCCAAGGGAAGGGAAGCGTAGCAGGGGGCGGCAGAAAGTTAGGTGGGCGGATGAGATTAAGAAGTTTGCAGGGACGGCATGGCCACAATTAGTACATGACCGGGGTTGTTGGAGAAGCATGGGAGAGGCCTTTGCCCTGCAGTGGGCGTAACCAGGCTGATGATGATGATGATGATGATGATATGACTAATAAACATTGGGCCCCTCGGTTAACGCCCTTTCTTTTCGTTATTAGCTGTTATGTGAGGATTTAGGTCTCCGTGTATTTCCGGCAATTTTTCTCTTTCTCTCTGTCAGGTTTACGCTTTCGGAAGCACAAGTGATGATGTCGGGGGTTGTCGGCCAGCGCGATGTGCCTGTGGACACCTGCTGGAGCGTCCCGGTTCTGTCAGCGCTAATGACCCTCCTGGTCTGCATGCCATCATCCTACATGGGCCTGGTGTTCGTCTTCATCGTGCAGGACTATGGCGTGAGCCGAGCTCGTGCATCGTGGCCACAAAACGCATTATTCGTTGCGGTGCACCTTTCTGGCAAGTTATCTGGATCGCTAAAGCTTCTATCACTGTGTAGTGCCGCCTTTCGTATTCTATACGAGGTGGAAACAAAGGCTACCAAGCATTTTTTTTCCTTGCGTGGAATACTAAAGAACGACGCGACCCTCTAGTCACGCGTGCTACAATTTCGTGTCCATCAGTCGCACAAGCGTCGTCTTGGTGAAACGCAGTGCCTGCTCACTCCATTGCTTTGTTTCTGAGACTCTGGTGCCGTATGGGTCGATTTTAGCGATGGCCGACGTCAAAGAACAAGGTGTGTGCATCATGCTTGTTCATCTAATGCAGGCTTTCTTATGGGCCAATAGATTCTTCAGTTTCTATTTGCACCGGAAGGTTAGAAGTGAACCCTCTTTCTTTTATTGGATTGCCCTAGTGGTTGAGTTGGGCAGTTCGAAGGAAATACCGCTATCTGCGTAACAACTTAGCCACACAGAGGACCGTCGCGACAACTCTCCCACCCCCCACACGTGATGAGTACTATTGTGTACGCACTGATATGGGAGGAGGAAGTCACGCTATGCAACTCTCTCTTCTCACCTCTACTCCACAGACCTCACCCCGTCCGGGCTGTTATAATCAAAGGTGAAATGAGAACTTAAAGAAAAGCGTGTTCGAGATGCGGTGATGATAAAGAACAAAATTACGAAAACACCGAGCTTCATCAGTTTGCAGAAGTTTTTGTACAATTCCGAGCTGTGGATAAAGCGGCAAGACAATTTTATTGGGTCTTAAATACAGCAGTTTGGAGGAGAATAATGTTTAGCAAAGTTCTCGCAATTATAAGATATACGGAAAACAATTCTCCTTCATTGGCATTACTACTTGTAGATTCAAGACATAAATAAATTGAGCTTGCAAACATGCCCACACTTGGCAGCAGTACAAAAGATTCCAAGGCTATTTGACACAACGCGAAAAATACCAGAAGCTGGAAATCTCACCCAGAATACGAGTGAATCACATAATTTCTCTTCCTCTGCTTCACGCCACTGACTGCGCTTTTCATGATGCCTGCTGCCCACCTGGGATGCTCGCATGTTCCTACTCCGCATGTTCACGTTTTGGGGCCACCACTATGTTGAATGTTAAGGGCATTGTGACGGAGCAAGAATTTTACAAACTAATGCCCCATATTTTGCTGCGAACATTTCGAAGCACAATGTTCCTGATATACTAAACTTCTTCACAATATTGACGTTGAAGTCAAAGTTGTAGACAAAGAAGTCGAGAGGATATGAATAATGAAATTAGCCTACAAAAGAAGAAAAGTGCGACGAATACTGTGACGGAAAATTTTGCCCTCAGCGCAAAATTTTTTTGTTGACAGAACACCACACCAGCATGCGTCGGACATCGAAAGAAAGCTATAAACATCGACTGAGCGACTCGTTCTTAAAAGTTTCTTACTTACATTCACACCGAGAACAAGCCAATGTATAATGTCGTAGATGGCTTCAATACATAACTGCAGTGCTGGTATTCCTTGCCTAAAAGTTTAATGACATATTTGCTTGGAGTTAGGGCGGTGTGCTTCGCTGCGAGACTTCGTTAGAAGTATTTGTTTGCAGTTGCTATTGTATCTCGGTTGCGGGACGTGTATTCGAAAAGTACTTGGTAAAATAGATTGAACACGTGTCTGCTGGTTTGAAACACTCCGTTTAATTGTTTTCAGTAAAAAAGTGCGGCATAAAGCGAATGCTAAATTGAAAATGTTATCTCCGAACACATTCAAACACTTGAAAAACCTGTTATCGCAAATTTAGCCTCGACCAAGCCAAATAAGCATGTAATAATCGACCGAATATAGGTGTATGAAACTTAAGAAAGAGGCGGAATCACCGAAATACGAGTATATACGATATAAGCAATTTTCTTGCGCACAATACTTATCGGAAGTAGTTTCAGCGCATATAACAGTGTCACAGCCTTAACTGTACCACTGATGCCGTAGCCACCGTAAAACTACACATTAATTCTACCCTAAGCTTGCTGGGTGGTTTTCATTGCCTGCTACTTTAAGTTTTTTACCAAACTTACAATCGCCAATAGGCTCACGTTTTCCCTTATTTCCCACGTTTTCCCATATTGAACACTGCACTCGTGCATAGAATGCGTTCGGAAGCGCGCTGCTAAATCATAAACCTCAGGTCAATGATCTTACTCAACCTTCAAATTTATGGCGTTGTACGTGGAGATTATTAGTTTTGTCCATTTACAACTGGCAATAGATGTATGGAAAAAATAACCTACTGCACAAACATGTTCATGAACCGGAAAGCGTCCAAAGCGGAAAGAAGAGCATTTTGCAATCCGCTTCACGAAACCTGCGCTTCACAGAACATGTACAAATTAAGGAACCTAATTGCTGTTTGCTGTTGAATTGTTCTAGTTAATAAATTAAAACAATATGAATGCTATAAAGGAAGCGCTTTTGTGATGGCAGGAAAATAATGTTGCCTATACTGCAGCGTTTTTATACTTGCCGAAACAACTAATAAATTGTAAAATAAGAGATCGTGAGCACTTAACTAAACATGTGCACAACCACAACAAGAGTTCTGTGCACCGTGTCTGGCAAGGCTGATATGGGGGTCTTGTCACTGTCAAGCCGTGACAGGCAAATTTGCGACACATCACAAAGCGCTTTACCAGTGCTGACTTGTGGCTTCGGCGTGCGAAAGCGAAAAAGACTATCGAAACGATTTTATAAGCATTATTTAAGGTAATGTCTTTGCCCTCTCTTATCTTGTTTCAGGGCTTCTGGTGGGAGCTCTACAGCGTAGGATTTCTGTCGCCAGGATAGCCATATTGAGCTGTTTCGTCGCATCCATCGGTTTGACTGCGTCGGCATTTACAAAGGACATCGTCTTGGTGTCTGTAACGCTTGGTGCATTATACGGTAAGTAATTGTTGTGTTCTTTGTTGGAATAAGAGTCTCCAATGTTTTCGAGATTTAGTCGCAGGTAATGAAAATGATTCTGAAGGTTTAGTTAGACCAAATTTATTAATATTACACATTGACGTAAAAACCTCCTGTTGCTGCCAATCACGTGTAAGATTATTTTTTCCCTCTGTTTCCTTTGCATTTATGGTTTAGGATGTGCACGGATGATTTCAACATGTTTGTGGCAAACTTCGAATAAAAAATGAGATTAAACGATTACCATTTATTGACGTATACAGATTCAAAACTTTTGTGTTTGCAATTTTAATGGCTTCCATTATTTTTTTTCACTGAAGGCAGTACTAATAAAGTAATTTAATTATATGTAAACAATCTGTACACTTATAAACAAACAATTAACCAAGAGCATTTCTAGGAACTGAAGACTTACGTGTCATATACAACTGAGTAGTTTGTCGATATCATCGATTTATTTTGAAAAGCAAAGCTTTTCTTTGCAAACACGGCCGGGTTTCACGACCGTGGCTGCAGCCTGGCTGTTTTCTTGCTGAACACGCCAACCAATCACAGCGGAGTTCCATGCGCCATCACCAGATAACGCTCGCCTCCGCGCATCCGCAGTGGCTCCAGCCGTGCGGGTAAACAAAAAAACAAGCAAACGAGATAGTTCGCATTGACGCATCCGCGGCTGCGGGGTGATGAGGAAGCTTCTTACTTCCTCAATACCGACACCGAGCGCCACCTAGCTCTTTGTGACCCATGTGTTATCGCGTGCGACTTTTATGGCGTCGCGAGGTTTAGATGCTGTGGTCTGGGGTAGCTCTGTGTCGCGTAATTTCGCCCCCTGCGGTAGACGTTCCGGTAATGTTTGGCGCCGTCGTCCGCTGCGCGTCTCATGCACAGGTGAGCCGAAACGCCCTCGTTTTCCTTGGGATATACACCAATGTATTCCGTATATTACAAGCCTATTTCTGACTGCTTTCATTGTTACTAATGCACTAAGTGGTCGCACCTTCTAAGGTAACTGACTTTGGTTCAGAAGCAAAGTAGTTCTGGGGCCCTATAACGTAAAACTATTCCAATATGTTTCTATTCCAATCTCTTGACGTGAAATTTGCGTAACCACCAACGCAAGCACCGGGCGGTCACCCGCAGGGTTGTCTGAACAGACCAATCAAACGCTCTCCTCGTTCATAGGAGGTCACTTTTGTTTGCTTGAAAAACGAATAACATTGCCTACACTGAGCGGCTTGTCGTTTCTAATTCGCTGACAAGAGACGAGGAGAACGCTCAAGTGTAGAGGGACTCGATGGGGCCGAGCCACTGTACTGAAAGTCGATAACTGGATGAAAAGGGTGGTGCCGTCGTCTACGATTGGTCGGCTTTCCCTTACTTAGCTTGCGGTGGCTGGTCGAAAATCGCGACGGCACGCAACGGAAGCTCAAGAATGCCGCTAAAACGGACCCTCAGTAAAGAAGAGTTGGCAGAATGAGGGGGCAAACGTTCGGAAAGTGCTCGAAAACGTTACACGGCCACGCAAGAAGTTTGATTATGAGCAAATACGCCCATGCTCTCCGGCAGGTGCGAATAGCCAGCGTCTGAGTGATCGGCGGCAGACATCTTCTGTTCCTTTCGGAACGGGGCAGCCTGCGGCTATTCCGAAGAAAATTCAGTTTTGTTCGGCTTATTAATGCATCTTTATCGCGTACACGTCACTTTGACGCGGTGAGTTCTTGCGGTTTTGTGACGTCGCGTGACAGGCAGGTGAAGTGGGTGCAGCCCGAAGACTTTTTACCAATAGCCGAGGGCTAATGGCGAAAAGGGGTCGAATCAGAAATAACTGTTTTTCTTTTTCCTGTCAAATCATGCATAATCAGTGTGCACACATCATGTCAGATGGGGAGGTATCGCGGTTTTCGTGACGTCGCGTGACAGACAGGTGAAGTGGGGGTGGTCGAAAAAAATTTTTGACCAATCGTGGAGGGCTGATAGCAGAATTGGAATAGATAAGTTTGGAATAGTTTTACGTTATAGCGCCCCTGTAGTTAAGTATTTTTTTTTTGCTGAGC
Organism: Dermacentor variabilis; assembly: GCF_050947875.1. Lineage (NCBI taxonomy): Eukaryota > Metazoa > Arthropoda > Arachnida > Ixodida > Ixodidae > Dermacentor > Dermacentor variabilis. The sequence continues at coordinate 151,350,056 of NC_134570.1, forward strand.
CCTATTATTTGCTGGAGTACGGTGCTCGGTACCCTGTCGAAAATCTGCTAATTTAAAGGAACGCTAAAGGGAAACACTAATTCAAGCTGAAGTAATAAACTAGTCCTCGAGAATCTCTAAGGCGTCAATATTATCGCGAACAGAGCCTTAATTATCGAGAAATTGAGGTAAGCGCAGGAGATGGCTAGAGACTCCCCCGGGGCATTCAAGTACTCGCCCAATGACGAAAGCACTGCTCAGTTAAATTCTGTCATTGGTACTCGCTACTCGTTGCACAAAACATCCTTGTATTGTATTATAAGACGAAATAAAATGCTACTTGTCTAGTTCTATTTCACTTTTAGAAAAAAATAACTCATTGAAATAACCCTGTCAACGACGCGGGTGGTCGAAAGGTTTCGTTTTCGCTTGACTCCGCGCCGCCCATGCTTTCGCGTTTCTATAGTTATCGCGTAGTGCTGTGCTGGTTTTGCTGGCTCGCGAAACTTGCACAAACTGCAAGTAGCAGTGAATTCAGCTTCCACGTGGTGTCGCGGGATGCCCGAATGGTCTACGCCAAACAGACCAAAAAGAAGCTGCAGCGGCGAATCTGCCACTCCGTCTTAGGTCGGCAGCGCCGTCTGAGGAGCGCCGCTTTGTCCTCCACGGCAGCAAAGGGTAGTGATGGCGTATGCAACGTCACCATTCCCTCAGTTGGTAGCTGGAGATTTTAATAGAGATAAAGGTATTCGGACCTTCTAGGTGCAATTTTCTCGTAAACTAAGCATTTCCTTGGCACGAAACAACGGTGGCGACGTTTGTAGAATGGTAGTTAAACAGTCCACTTGGACTTAGTATTTGCATTTAGTGTCGTTTTATATGTTGGCCGAAGTGGTGACGACAAAGGCTTCAGGGACAGGTCGGGATATCGCAGTGCCTATAAAGCATCTTCAACTATCTCTTCCAACTCAAAGCGGTCAAGGAGACTGGAAATAATGGCGTATTTTGTTGGTAGTGTTGTGTTGAAAGGTCGTAGATGCGTATTCCGCCCGCAATCCGAACGCTGGCGTCGCTCCTCGACCAAAGGCTTCTGAGCACTGCGCTTATTTCAGTAACGGGATTAAGGTAGGACAGGCTAGGGCAGACGCAACTAGCTGGCCAGTTACACTTGCCACTGTCAAGTTCCGCTTGAGCGGCCATATCTGTTCGACGAGCTGCAGGTTGCGTTTGACACATCTGCCACCTTGCGATGAAAACTAGTACAAGAAATATTGAAACTAGTTATACATGCAAATTCGGCCCAAGCGCTAAAAAAGCTTTGCACAATATTGAATACATCGTTTTCGCCGTCCAAGTGCATCACGATGGGTGTAAGTTCATGCGCACGGGGCCATTTGATTCGATACAACGTTCATCTTCATGAGAATGCATTCAGTAGATGCACCGGGTCCCAGACCTTCAGTGATATATCCACTGCCGCTCTTCCCGCAACACTCCGTGCTCACATGGACATAAAAAAGGAAGTTCTTCGATGCTCCACGCGAACACTCTTAACTCCATGTAGATCTTATCTCCCTTTCGGCCTCTACCGACGCGAGGAGGTTGCATTGAAGCGGATAGGTGTGGGCGCTGCGTTAACACCAGCTGCAACTTGTCTGTGGGATGCGGACCCGGCAGCGTTCGGTGAAGCCTCTCTCTTGTGCTCTCGCCCAGCTGCCCTCGCAGATATGCCATACCAGTTGTGGAATTGCCCCGGACGGCACCCATGAAGGCACCACTAACTACCTATCAAATGAGAGTTGCACTCAAGCCACCCAACTAACTACCATACTTGGATCTATGGTCCGCACCACAGATCTTTCTCAGGTCCCATCAAACATTTGAAATTACGTATTTACACAACTATGCAACTTGCGCCCACCAGACGTTTTATCTCGCACGGGAAACTTTTGAGAAAGACGTGCGGCAGTTTCGACCAAAAGTCGAAGCCCCGATTGGGATGAGAAATTATTAAAGAGCCGCAAGACGTATTAATAGCAGTTTTATCTACCGTCGAAACTTGTAAGCATTCGATTATTGACTAAATTAACAAACATGGTGTCGCGTGCGCACATGCAAACAAGAGCACATCTCACTCGATGATCGTGGCCACTCGCAGTCAAAGCGCTGGCGTGAAGGAGAGCGACAGCAGGAGCGAGCGAATTGAACACCATGCTCCCTCTCGCTTCAACGCGAACTAAGTGGCCGAAACACAATGCACACCCAACCCCAGTGCCGCTAGACTTCCTACCCACTCCATATCGCTTTGAAAATGAGGCCTTCACGGCTGCGCTAAGCTACACCACAAGCAGCCGCCGCCAGAGTAGAACACACCTTGCTTCTTTGCGTTCAATAGAAAACGGTGCATTTCCTATCCACCTTCCACCATTTCTAGAAGAGTTGACTGTTGGGCTAGTTGGTCGTCCATATTTGAAATAGTAGCTTAGCGCAAATAAAACCACGGACACAAGGAAGACAGACAAGGACAATTGCTTGTCCTCGTCTGTCTTTCTTGTGTCCGTGGTTTTATTTGCGCTAAGCTACTACTTCAAATTTCCACCATTTCGCACGCAAAATCAAGCCTCCGTTTTTCCCGGCTGATCGTTGCGCGCTTTCACTCTCAGCCATAGCGAACGCTGCGTGTGTACGAGGTTATAGCATAGAACATCCCGACGACGCCGACGACAACGACAACGGTGCAATTTGCCTCGTGTGTACATATACTTGACAGAATGTGCCTATTGCGCTGGCAGGAGCAGGCGGCCCCGAAAAATGAAATTGGAGAGGAGGGCGTCTGTGAATCTCCTTGGCCTCCAGTCCGTTTGCAGGGGTAGCAGCACCAGCAACAGCAGCGCGCGATAGGGAAGGCACGACGGTCGGTGTCCACTCTCTCGGACAGATGTCGCCCGCGCTCTGACTTCCAAGTCATTGCGGTACGGGGTGCTGTGAATCTGAGGCTGACGCTACGACACCACCATCCGAATATAATTGTGTTGTTGTGTTGGGTTTAATGGCGCATAAGCAACTACGGCTATCATGCGCCAAACACAAGGAATATATTTGGGCGTATTGATGTCGACCTACTGAAAGCACTGCTGCTTTTCGGTCTTCTCCAGAGGCACTCGAAAGTGACCGACCTAGTGCACCATCAAGCAGTTACGGGCGGAAATATTCCCTTCTTTTATTGAAATAGCAGTATAGCTCCATTTTTGATAAGCTAGATAAAATAAATGTTGAAGCCCCAAGTGACATAGACCATTGAGAACGATAAAGTTTATAGAAAGAAACATTGTCCTATCTGAAATACGTTTCAGGAAATTTACCTTATTTATTAGAATAACGTGTCAGACTTGTTCCTGCTCGCTCCCTATTCGTAGCAGGCCCGTTTGTTTTGCAGAAGCAGTTTGGGTACTAGCCTGCCGTATCCGTAGTAGAGATGGAAAATCTCCAGAAATTTTCAGGGGCGCGAAAAAAACTAGTTTCTGCCACGTATGTTCAGAAAAAAAACGAAAGGTAAAAAAAATTGATTGTGCACTCTAACACTGAAAAGAATATAATTGTTACACTATTGCATCACAAAAGGCCCAGCAGAGCTCCCGGGTTCTAAATCTAGTTACAATTTCGCGTGACGGAATTTATTTGACATCAAAGAGTCAATACGGACATTTACATTAACCTGTATCTTATTCATTTATGCTTCACACGTGAAAGTTTCGCCGTGCAGTGGACGAAGCCTTCCGGACATTGAGGTTCGAGTGCACGGACACAGGTTTTCGTACGCGATCGCCTGGGAGCCTATTGTGTAGTTTAGTGTGTACATTTCCAAACTCGGGCCAGTTTATTTCGCATGCCGCAGAAGAAGAGGGAATCTGCAGTGCGCGACCGGCGAGGGGGCTCGAGGGTTCGTTGAAGCAAAGTGTTTGCCCCCGCGTAGATGAAGCCATGTGTTCCGTTCGCAGACTCCCGAACTCCTTCTTTTGACCAAACTTTTCGAAACGTCGAAAGCAGACGCATCGCAACAGCAGAGTTTTATACCCGAAGCTTTGCTTTTTTTCCCCTTTTTCCTCAATATTTTCCTGGTTGAAAAAAAAAAACAAAAAAATCTGTTTCTTCCCAAAGTTTTCAATGTCTTTTTCGACCACTTAAATCTCTACCCCGTAGCTGATGGGGCTATGGAGCTTGCTTCAGCTCCAGTGCTTGCGCTGCCTATGGAGACACACACGTCCTGCCGCGGTCAAAATAGTTGGATATCACTCTGTCTTGCTGTTCGAGGCTCTTGACATTGCTTGTGAATCCTACGTGCCGAACGGTGGAGTATTATACCTTAGTGAGCGCAAAATTCCTGAAACTGCTCACTTGCAGACCTTGTAAATGCTGATGACCGCATGTTTTAGTTCGATGAATTATATACACTGTGATATAGAGCGCTATAAAACGTGACTTCTATGCTTATCGGCAAACGTACTGCTGAGCTTCATATCTCTGAACGCCATGCCGGAGGCTAAATTTATCTCCAAATTCCTCAATGGTGGCATGACAAAGGCGACATCTCAGCTAGCGATCCGTGCATAATCGGCTAATGGATTCGTTCTTCTACACAACGATACCTAAGTAAGGGGCGCGGGTAGTGCGATTGCAAATATATAAAAAATAATAATAAAAGATGTTTTAGCTACATGTGGTGAAAGCACGGCACCCTCTCACCAAACTAAAAGACGTCTCACGCAAAAAATCCACTGCAACAGTAGAACTTGTGTTTCTCTATATACATAAACTGCAGTACTTATTGTTGTCCAAGATGTCAAAGTGCGGGACTGTGTGTGGTATGACCAAACAATTTGCTTAAACATTAAATTTGCCTTGATATCTATTCGAAATTGCAGAAGAATGTGAGTCGGAGGACACAGGAATTTAATTTTAGCCTCCTTATTACAAATAACTCCTCACAATTGGTATAAAAACATTATATTGGATACTTTTTAACCTGGTTTGCATACTGAACTTGCGAAACTTACATCGTACCACAACTTTTTGTTGGGCAGCCGCTTTAATGTCACATGCTCTATTTCTTTTTTCTTTGTATTTCAGGTCTCGGCATGGGCATGTTTCTCATGTCCGTCTCCATTTACAACCTCATGCTTTTTGAGAAGTACAAAGGGACAGCCATGTCAATGACCTTCCTCGCCTGGGGCGTCGCTGGACTTTATGGTCCCGTTTTACTGGCCTGGCTTCGGGACACATACGCTCTTCAAGGCGGCTTACTCATATGCGGTGGCATAATTTTAAACTCTGTACCTCTGGGCATGCTTCTAAGAAGGCCTTCACGCATCAACTTTACCAGCCTGAAATATGCAATCAGCAACTTCTTGTTTAGGAGGAACGCCAGTTCTTTGAAATCGGTAAAGGTAGCAGCGCTTCCTCTCGATGAGCCAGACTTCGCTGTGAGCAGCATTCCTGAGAAGATGCAGAGCGAAGCAGATATCATGAATGCGAATCTACAAGTGTCTGCCAATGCACACCCAGCAGATGTCGAAGAAGCTGACGCAGACTTACATGACCGCGGAATCCTGGTAGAAGATGATTCATCTTTTGTTACGTCTGAAACCAAACGACAACCCGCGCGCAGCCTCTTGAATTCTTTAGTAGCAGTGCTGAGAACTCCTGCCTTCTACGTGTTTTTGGCTGCAACTGTAGTGAGCGAGTACTCACTTGTGTCTTTCGCCACAACCATCGTGGACTATGCAACCGACAAGGGCATCGAGCTGTCCGTCGCAGCGCAGCTAGTAATATTCGGCGCAGTCGGCCACATACTGGCGCGTATATGTATCGTGCCACTGTCCGACTGCGCGGCAGCCAGTCGGTTGCCGATGTACGCTTGCGCCTTTGCTGTCGAAGCTGCCTCCACAGTGGCAATGCCGCACGTCAGGTCAATGGCCGTCATTACAGTCCTTCGCATCGCCGAATCCCTGGCGCAAGGCTTCGTCATCTCTACCCGGGGTATCCTGCTGGCTCAATACTTGGGCATCGAAAGGGTGGCGACCTGCTCGGGTCTTTTCGGACTGGCCATGATCCCGGTGTCTCTCAGTAGCCCTACAATACTCGGTAAGCACAAACTTCAACGAATTTCACCCCTAATAAGAATAAATTGAACAGACAAGGACATACAGGTCAGGAATCGTTTAAAGGAGCACTTCGACTAGCCTTCAGCTCTCCAACATATCGTTAGACATGCGAGCGCATTTGGTAACTTCATCAGAAACGTGCACGTTTATGGTTTTTATTTTGGACATGATTGTTATTATTTCTGTCTGGACGGGGATGCATCACGCTAATTCTGCAAAGAAACAACCGTGACAAGATTACCTGGCTTATCCTGCATAAGGAAACGCAGTGTATGCATTGCAATAGAAACAGCGACACCACTATTCAGACAGCATTTCTTCATTGGTGATATTAGGAATATACGATGCTGCCTTTACGATATTTGAAATATACATCCCGACAGGACAGCAAGCCCCTCTAAGCCAGGAAATTTACCGTGTTTTGCACCTTTTGTTAGTGAGTGTCTAACTGTGCGAAGAATTGATAATGTGGCTGTCTTATAAGCGTGAAAAATGCAGAGCACTAACCCGTACTGCATTTCATAGCTCCATTCCATAGGGAATGCAGTCGTTATCTGAAATTTTAAACACCCCATTTGAAGCCATTTGGAAGCTGTCATCTTTCTATGTAAGTTTGATGTCCATTGCAAGGTGCATACCGGGGTAACAAGTAGGACAATGTTGTTGAAAACTCAGCAAAGTGCGTAGGCTTTAATATACCTAGTAGTTGAGTATGTAGCAGAACTGATAGTTGGGCGAGTTGGTGCGAATTCATAGTAAAATATTTAGCGCTCACAATTGACAAGGACACAGTGAAGGAGTACACACGAGCGCTTACTCACAACTATTTTCGGAAGTATACAGAATATATAGATACCCCAGCTATCAGCGCTGAGCATGTGCAGCAAGAGTAGTCTTTAAAATAGAAAAACAGTAAATCTGTGCCAAGCTATTTCCAATAAGTTTGACAATAGGGTAAAAAAAATGCTGCTGCGGTCGAGAATAAAATAAAGAATTCACGAAATGCAGCATAGGTGTTGTGTACCGGCTTCCGTTAACCTGTGGCAACATGCACATAGGGCCAACCAGTTCGTGCATAAACACTCGTCTAAAAGAACATGAACGTTTTCTCGGTAAAGAAAACTATTCGCACTTGTCGAACCACCGTTATCTACGTCATTGTGATCCAGTATTTTTTTGACACTGACATTTTGTTTTCAGATAAAAACAAGCTAACACGTAAAATCACAGAAGCGTTTCATATTAAAAAGTGCACTGAAAAATGCACAAGCCAACCATCCGTTGCAATCACAGAAGATGAATTTGCTTTTCTAAATACTGGTTGAACCTTCTTAATCTGTTTTTAATCTGTTCCTGTTTTACTGACCACTCTTGTTGCACATGCTCAGCGCTGATAGCTGGGGTATATATGTTCTGTATCTTTCCGAAAATAAAATAGTTGTCAGTAAGCGCTCGTGTGTCCCCCTTCACTGTGTCCTTGTCAATTGTGCGCGCTAAATATTTTACTATGAGGTGAGTATGTTTTCTCTGAATTGCGATTGGTTTATGGTCGCTGATTTTATTGTGGTAAATGTCGTTTTATGGCGTGCTATAAAGCGGCAAGAAGGTTATATTTATAAATTGATGTGCAATTTACGTAAAAATATAGGTGCAAATAACACAATTCATCAACACATCAACCTCAGAAATGATGGCATTGCCTTTCACAGTAAGCAAGTGTCAGTGTACGGTTGGGTAGCCGCAAAAAATAAATTCATAAAGAAGTGTTGTGGCAGCAAACGCCAAAGGGTGCAGCTAACCCCGCTAATGTCACACGATTATACTTACATACGTATGTTTTACATACAACAGTAGCAATATAGTTATGTCGATCATAGTCACCCCAATAATTATTATCACATATGCTCATTCTGTTTGCCAATCACATGCCAATTCTGTTTGTTAAAATTGCAAAAAAAATTTTGTTCCTGATATTATTGACGAAGTGTTCAGGCGACAGAAAGACAGAGAAACAACTTAATTTACTGCATAACGAGGTCGGTGAATGAGCTTGCCGGTGGTCCGAAGTGCCCTAGCCAATTGCTTGCCGCAACCATTTCGCCTCAGTTAGTTATTTCTGCCCGAGTCTCGTAGTCAGACGCCGACAAGAGTGACTCCCGTGTGTCGTCAGAGGGAGTTGCAGCAAGGATTTACTACATATATTGAACTTACCGCTTATTATAGATCGAATCGCCAAAGATACGCGAACCCGTATACAGAACTCACAAGGGGACAGGCCATAATCTGGAGACAAATCCCCAGACAATATCCGCAGCCCCCTTTGGCTATCCGAAATCTACCCAGATGAAATCCAACCAAACTGCCAACACTGCCATTGTATGAAGGTTACCCAAAATCACATTCTTTGGGAATACGAGGGAAACCCTCATCCACAGACAGACAGACAGACAGACAGACAGACAGACAGAGAGACAGACACAGACAGAGTGATTGATCGACTGATTCATTGTGGCTTGTTCAAAACCTTTTTTTTTTCAACACATCTACAAGACCAGCTTGCAGAATCATTGATACTAGTATGCTGGACAGGGCAGCCCGTAAAGTTGTACCTTGCAGAAGGTCAGACACATTAGAACTTGTAATTCAGTTATAGTCTTACTATAAAACATTAAATGCAGTCCTCAACCGCGCAGTCAGGGAATAAATGATTTCTATCCATATTAACAGATACAGCAAGCATTGTGATATTCGGAGAAATGATACACACAAAATGAAAAGCAAGCCAAGATTTCATGCTAGTGAACAATAAAGGCAGCCTAAATTAGGCTTGTAAATTTTAGAAGCTACCGTCCATCCCAGCTAACATTAACCAACCAGTTCAAAGAAAGGGAATAACGACATAAACAGGGTGAAAGTTACATTAAACGGTCTACACTGCTCGGTCGTCAGACCCTCCGACAACCGCATAGGCAATAATTATTGTACTTCTGGTAATTTTTTGAATAGGTAGCAATCTCAAAGATGGAGCTTAGCCATAAATTGCAACTCCATACCTGCAAACAGATTCGACAAGTGCTTTGCAAATAACTCATCTCAGGCTCAAATCACCCGCACATCTTGCGTATGACAGCACAGAATAACCTTATGCGCGTAGCTACGTCATTTCTGTCAGGAAACCAGAAAAATACTTCATCAATGCACATTCTTATATATGTAACCTTTGTAGCGTACGATGTAGTGGAGCATACACAGTTGTGGCATTGTTCACTCTCTATACATAATTGAAAAAAAAGTTGAATTATTGGAAATGAAAGTGGATGAAAAAAGAACTGGTAGGGAAGGAACCTACGTCTTCGCATTACACCTGGGATGCTCTACCAATTATACTCTACCAAGATTTGCGAGTGGTGGCACTGGCTCACACTACCAGGATGAATTCCCAGGATTAGTTCTAGTAGTAACACATAAATACCCCAGAATGTGGATGTGAAGACGGCGCCGCGGCACCTCAATTGGTAGAGCATCGCACGCGTAATGAGAAGACGTGTGATTGTTCCCCACCGGCGGCAAGTTGTTTTTTCATCCACTTTCAATTCCATTATTATTTCATTTCTTTATTTCAATTAGTAAGTACAAGGAATTTCCCCTGTGTTGTCCTTGGTGTCTTTTTTTGTTTGTTGGCTTCATAGCATATATATATATATATATATATATATATATATATATATATATATATATATATATATATATATACATTGTAATGAAGAAGAAGAGCACACGCACAAGGCCAGCCGGATCGCCAGGGCTTAGCACGAGTGTGAGCCGTTCGGGCAACCAGCTGTTCCTGCTCTGCGTCACCTGCCTTCTCGGTTACGAACAGATGCTACCATCTGAACTGTTCATTGCACCCTTTACAATTGGAGGAAGGTGCAGGGTATTCAAGAACATCTACACCCTGGAGCTCCGGTGTCGGACTCTGCCTCCCGTTATGCCTGACTCTCCCCAGCCGACGTCGCCGCTACCCCCCATTGCCTGCTCTGGCGCTGTCCCGCAACGCCATCAAGCGGTTTTCAGCGGTATGGATGAACAGGACGTATATGACTCGTTCTCTACCTACAAACGGGTGAGCTTGCACAATCGATGGGGCGATATCACCAAGTTAAATGCCGTCATATTCTCCCTTGCGGGAGTGGCTCACCTGTGGTTTGAAAGTCACGAAGCCGACTTTCAGTCTTCGTCCGCGTTCAAGACCCGTTTCGCTGCAGTTTTCGGTCGCCCCGCCGTCCACAAGGAGCGCGCCGAGCAGCGTTTACGACAGAGAGCGCAACAACACGGTGAAACATGGACCTGTTATATCGAAGAGGTTCTCGACCTCTTCGATATATTCGTGGATTCGTGGATGCTTCTATGCCCAAAAAATGACAAATTGAAGCGCATTTTGAAGAGCATCGCCGATGACATTTTCCAAATGTTGATCGCCAAGGGTCCGCGCACCGTGGCAGTGCTCATAAATTTTTTCCAAAGCTACGACGAGTTGAGGAGGCAGTGCGAGTTGACCAGGCGCCCCTCAGTGGCTGGCGAGGCCCTCTCTTCCATGACAGCCTTCTCTGATCGCTCCCCCTTGCTCACACAAATCCAAGCTTTCGTGCGGGAGGAAGTTGCACATCAGCTTTCTCCACTATCCTTCGCTGAGCGACCCCAACAGCAGCCGCGGCCGCAACAGCCTCCTACACAGCTTGCTCCTGCGCTCCGGCGGGTTATTGAAGACCAATTCGCTGAGGCTCTACCAATGCAGCACCAGCAGTACCCTGTCGCAGCGCCACTTACTTACGCATCCGTCGCCGCGCAGCCTCCTCGTCAACCACTCGCGCTACATCCTCAGCCGCTACCACCCGTTCATCATCCCGTTCATCGACCTGCTCCTGCCTTTACTAATCCTTGTCGCATGCAAGACAACAGGGCCATATGTTATGCCTGCGGTATTCCCGCCCATGTTGCACGACTCTGCCGCCGCTGCATGCTGCACTCTGATGGGTTTGTGCAGTCGCCTCCCTACGCCGACGCGCGGCCTTTCCACGACACTTATTTTAGTCGGCAGTCGAACAGGCAACCAGCCGAGCGCCCTGTCCTTACACGTCGTTCACATTTCTCGCATCACCGCTCGTTGTCCCCCATGCGTCGGCATCCTTCCCCCCCGCAAGAGGAAAACTAAGCGCCGCAGTTCAGAAGGCAGGAACTGCGTCGCCATCGATCTGTATAAGTCCTCCATTGTCGCCTTCGAACGTTGTCTACCTTACTGTTGACGGCGTCCCTACCGTTGCGCTAATTGATACTGGAGCAGCCATGTCTGGCCTGAACGAACGCCTTTCTCGTGCTTTAGGAAAAGTTACAACGCCTCTTTCTGGGTTTTCTCTTCGCGCAGCAAGCGCCCAGCCTGTTCAGCCTTCAGAAGCACGCACAGCTAGAGTTGTTATTCAGGGCGTTCTCTATATTCTGGAGTTTGTAGTTCTGCAGTTCTGTTCTCATGACGTGACACTTGGGTGGGACTTTCTTTCGCGAAATAATGCCGTCATCAATTGTGCACGTGCGGAAGTCGAACTATCGCCTCTGTGTGACGTGCCCCCCGTCGGCGCCACTACTCTTCCCGCTAAGCTAGTTCTTTGAGAACACATCGCCATACCGCCGTACTCGTCTGCCGTTGTTCCTGTCTTCTGTGGCGCTTTCTGTGAAGGCGCTGTCCTCTTAACTCCTTCGGAACCCTTCATAACCCGCAAATATGTTCCCCTCCCTTACGCCACGCTTGACATTTCAGCCGGTGTCAGCGCCATCGTTGTCTGCAATCCGCTTCTTACAGCCCTGGTGGCTCTTTGCGGCGAAGCACTTGGCCATGTTCAGCCTCTTGATGACGTGTTTATAACCGACGTGCCGGATGCTTCGCGTGCAGAGCTCACTGACTTCTGTGCACTTTCTACTTCTGCTCCGCCCTCACCGTACTTATTCACACCTTTCATTGCCGATGACCTTACTTCCGAGCAGCGCTCCCAGCTTCTTCACCTGCTTGCCCAGTTCCGCTCTTTTTTTTGATGTCGCTCAGCCTACTCTGGGTCGCACGTCAGCCGTCAACCACGACATCGCCACTGGCTCCAACGCGCCATTGCGGTAGTGCCAGTACTGCTTATCCGCCAAGGAGCGCCAGGTGATCAGTGAGCACGTGGACGACATGATTCAGCTCGGCGTCATTCGACCTTCCAATAGCCCGTGGGCGTCACCGGTGGTTCTCGTGACAAATAAAGGATGGTTCCATTCGGCTCTGCGTCGATTATCACCGTCTTAATAAGATAAAGCGAAAAGACGTCTACCATACCGCATCGTCGAACGCACCTCTCCGGTCAACTATGTCATAGAGCCGCTTACATCGACATCCGACAAGCGCCGCCGTGGACGGGATGTTGTTCACGTTCGCCGCCTGAAACAATTCTATTGCCCGCTCGTCTCCACGTCGTAAGTCGCCAGGATGGCTCCGCTTTTGCACCGGGGTAATTGTAATGAAGAAAAGCACAAGAACAAGGCCAGCCAGATCGTCTCTTCCATGCCTGCAGTGCAACCAGTGGGCCAGCCGGATCGCCAGTGCTTAGCGCAAGTGTGAGCCGTACGGGCAACCAGCTGTTCCTGCTCTGCGTCACCTGCCTTCTCGGTTATGAACAGACGCTACCATCTGCACTGTTCGTACACCCATAACTATATATATATATATATATATATATATATATATATATATATATATATATATATATATATATATATATATATATATATATATATATATATATATGTGTGTGTGTGTGTGTGTGTGTGTGTGTGTGTGTGTTTGTGTGTGTGTGTGTGTGTACATTCTTATGGCAATACGTAAGCTCTGTTTTTCCCTATTTATAAATATGCAGTTGGTAATAAACGAAGTCATCATTGTATGTAGGTCCTGTCGCATCCACCGAGTGAAATTCACGTAGATTACGTTCGATAATACAAACGCGGTATTGTATGTGTATTAATGTAAGGCGAAGTTGAAATGTTGCTGAACAAGAACGTTCATGTACAGGCTCAATAACAAAGTTCCCAGAACTGAGACCTCTGTAACACCATGTTAACGTGGTATTAGTTCACTGTAAGCCTTACCAATTCTCACCTCTTTTCTAGGTCTATAAACTAATCCCTCAGTAATGTCACAAACGTCATCAAAAACTACAAGAACCCAATTCAGAAATGAGCGATTACTGATAAATAGTATTGAATCCTTTCTTAAGTGGTATGATAAAACCTAATAAAGTTCGAATTCCTGCAACTCCAACGTGTCGAACTCTCTCTCAAATTATTCGTACAATTCCTACTCCAAAATTCACATCGATCATTTGAAATTAATAACGCTTTCATGCAGGAGACCATGCGGTGTTCCGAAGCTTTTCGTAAGTACGCACGAGAGATGACAATATTGCAGCAAACCTGTAATTGGACAAGTATTGTTTCTCACCACTTTTTATATAAAGGCGTAACCATTGACATTTTCAGTCCTTTTATGGTGTTGCCTGACATTAGTACACTAGAAAAAATGTATAGAAGCCGCAGCCTAAGTTTATCAAAATTGCGAAAAAGGTCGTCCATGCAAGTGAGTTTTGTCGTAGCGAGATGGCCTGCTCAAAGAGATTGTTTTAATAACCGATTTTAATTCTTGGTCTGTGATTGCATCAAGTATGTTGCTCGGACTGTAGTGGGTAATTCCAGCTTTCGGTGCTATGCTCTCGATAAACAGTCCTGTAACCTGCCTACAGTGTAAACAAAAATAGGCAAAATTTCTTCGCAAGCTCTCTTGTTTCTCTGCCAGCGAAGTTAGCGCTAATTACTTCGTCTATATGAGTTCTTGGCTACGTTCCGGTCAAAATGCTCAGTATTTTTAAAGTCTTACTCATGTCCTGCCTAGAAGAAGAAAAAATTCCTTTTCCAGAGCGTGTTTCTTGCAAGCATTATAGTTGCAGTCAGCTTATTCCAGATATGCCTTAAATAATGTGAGGGTGACCTCGCTATTGCGCCATAAGCTTTCCTTTACGTGACTCATCTGAAATATTTTTTTAATTTTGCACGGTTCAACTTTTCGCATTCTCTTTACCGCAGCTCTCTTTTTGACAACTACCGCAATAAACTCTAGCTTAACTGTAAGCTTATCGCAAGCCTCAACGTGGTCATTGAGTGAATGGAAATTTTCTATGTGCAGTCTAACCTTTTATTCAGTAGTACATTTTTGCAACTGCCTGTTCACTTTTCATGCTACCAATTTCATTACAAAAAACAGAACAATGAAGACACCCGTGCACCTTACGATATGTTCTTGTTGACTGTGATTCTGTCTTGACCAAGAGAAGTTGCTCCAAAATGCTTTGTTCGTAAAGTTTTCGGAGATCAAAGAAAACAAAATACTCTGATCGTCTTACGAGGAAAAAATATAACTGATTGCAAAGCGACCTGTTACTAACAGTTCTGTCATAAGCTGTACGCGATTTCTGTTTTGCAGGATACTTCCGTGACACCATGGGGTCATACGACCCCTTCTATATGATGATGGCCGTTCTCAATGCAATTGTGGCCGCCGTGTTGGGCTTGTTCTTCGCTTACGACTGGAGACATAGGAAGCGACAAGTGGAACGGTGTGGTTCAACGCATCGAAAGCCCGACAACAAACAGCCGCGAGCCGAGCCTTCTTAGCCACCAGAAAACTTACACCAACAAGATTTCGTCATTGTGGATTATGCAACGATATTAACGAACCTGCTATTAGGTAGCAGCCCGAGGGGATCCGTAGATAACACTAAATGAGAACACGAACAAGAAATCTAGGCGGGGCTCCTTTGTTATTTCATTTAGGTTCTGAAAGCAAGACGAGTTTGTTAGAACGATACTTATATACAATCCCTAAATGTTTCATAACCTGCCGTAGGCATGTCGCGAATAATGCGCAATTCTTTTATCTGTGGCTTTTGTGTGAAGATCCCTCAAAAAATTGAAGCTGTTATAAAAAAATATATGCAGAGGTGCCCAAGAGGTGTAAAATATAGTGGACAATTGAAGTAGGTGCGTTGTATCATCCTTGAAAAGCTAGAATTTTTTTCTGTTCTAAATGTTTCTTACCGTCGTAGTTGCGCCGCTTTTCACCACGATGTGTTCGCTAAAACCTTACCATTGTTTTCCTCGAGTGTTACGTAGAATTGTATGATATAATATTTATAGTCGGATTTAGTACCGGTAACGAGGTGCAGGCGAATTTATCAAGACATGCTCTCCAAGTTGGTGTGCTTATGTAAGATACAATATTTAACACATTTTTGGGGAGACAGTTTATTACGAATGGCACATTTTGCAGAATACTGTCATTAGCAAGCAGAAAATTTACTTTTTGCTAGTGTTACTAACATAAACGAAGCAAATTTTTGGCGCACACTGCTTACTAGAAACAATTTGCGTACTTTGAAATTTGTGCGCAGTGCGATTTCTTCTGAAGAAAGATAAAAACGCGATGTATTCTCAAGCGATGCGAACGGGGTGTTCTTCCTGCAAAATGTGCTCCAATCCGGATGAACGTTCCCACGGGATACACAAGTGAACAAATATACGAACACGTACACGTAAAACCCATGCAGATTCGTGGTACTGGGGCATTTCTACTACCTCTGATGTAGCGCATGCATCGTTCGTATCGAACATTGAACAAATAGATTATTCATGTTGCACGAATAATATCTTCCAACGAGCTTTTGTCGCTACATTCATCAGCCTTGGCATGCAAGTTAACACGATTGTAAATAAATTAATTCTAACATTACAATTGTTTTCTTCTTTTCAATTGCTTGGCCTCGCGATTTGTAAAGATACCAAATCGTGCAAAGGTTCATATTTATTGTTTTCATTGCGAGTTTTCTAACTATATAAGTTTTATTCTGATAAGGCTACAACATTTTCATCATTATTTCGCGTTAAAATAGGACTGAACGAAGAAAGTAAATTGATCAGATTTTAACGATTATCCAGAAACTGAACTTATTTTATGTGAATGATGCATTAACGCTGAAGAAAAGCAGTAGGGGTGACTACATTTCAAATCTGTCTGTTGTAATAAGTGAAATGAACATTAATTTCAACCAACGTGCAACATACGTGGCCTAATGTAGGAGTCAAGGCTATTTCGTGTATTCTAGGTTTTTTGCTTGCTTCCATCTGCATTGGTGCTTTACATGAACAGTTCCTATGGGCTTTTCTTTGTGTGAGTAAAGCTGTCTATAGCAGGAAGAGAAAGCATCACAAACTTACAAAAATCGTCATTTTTATAGACATTTTCAACCACAGCAACGAGTATTTAGATAACCAGTAGAATATTATCTGCTAAGATAGTTGGTATTATGGGAAAGGTCACAAATCTAAAGGGCACACACTAACTAGCATTAAGAACGTTTATACATTTATGCATAGACAGTAGTGAATTGATTAGTTAGGTCTTAAGTCTGCGAAAAATTGTTGGACAATGTAAAAGAATAAGTGGGGCTAGGAAATAACAGAGCGGCAAAGAAAAAACAAACAAGCAGCATTTTTCCTGTATGGACACAACGTTGCTCATGTGACAAAAAGAATAGGGTCACGATTGGTGTCGAGGTAGTCCTGTCAGACCCTCAGAACATTGGACATATTTACACGATGACGAACGAACCCTAGCGGGACATCGAATAAATAAAGATGATAATAAGCGGTAAAACATGAAAAAGAAAGCAAAGTGGTGCGTCGGGGTCGTCTGTCGAATGTCCTTATCACGCGGCCGTAGTTATATTGGGCAAACGGGGCGTTGCACGATCCAAAGAAAAGGGGAACAGAAAAATTACCGAGATAAAGCGAAAACTTCTAACCTAGTGCTGCATTGCATTGACTAGGATGTAGCCCCAGTTAAAAGATGGATTTGTCCTGACCCTCTGCTCGGTTAACTTCCGATGTGACTAGCATCCCGGACACTGTGTTTGACAACTATATCATATTCTCTCTCTTTATATATATATATATAGACGCTAACCAGCGGGTCATTGTCGCCGTTGACCACCTCACACGGCTTGCTGAACCATCTGCGCTGCCAACCGTCACCAACGAGAGACGTTGCTTACTTTATTCTGCATGACGTCATTCTGCGACATGGTCCACCACGTGAATTACTAAGCGGCCGTGGCCCAGCTTTTCTCTAGCGTCATCGAAGCCCTCTTGAAGGAGAATCAAATTGCACAACGCACCGCCTGAGCCTACCATCCTCAAGCTAACGGCATGATATTGGCCGGTAGGAATTGAGAGGTCTTGCAGGGCGCCATGGCTTTAAATTAGCTATCACCAGACACCATCTTCACCTGGAGCACTGCGGCGCTTGGAGAGGCTCAGCGCGTGTCACAGCTCCTCAAGAGTGAAATCTGCTTCATCCATCTGGCAGGTTGAACCGTAGGAAGCGGTTATGGTGCTGTGACTTGTCAAAGAAGGAAGGTCGCAATTTCTGGTGTCACTGGATGCAGGAGAGACGAAAATGTCTGCAAATTCCTCCGCTATAACTTCTAGTCGTCGCTGTGCCCAATGCAGCCGTAGGATTCTTGCAGATTTCAGGATCGCGGAGAGCCTTCAATATGCGCATTACACTTCCAAAACCACTTCCAATATGCAACGAACTACACAAAGCTTCCCAGCTCTTGCGACGAAGCTGTTTTGTATGCTGGCGTATGGCTGCATCAATGCGATTATGCATAGTCCAGTCGACGCGTCGTTTGGAGCGCTGAGCACGCCAATAAGCGCGGCGTCGACATGCGCGGAGCCGCAAAATCTTTAGATCGGGGTTTGGTATGCCGATATTCCGTTGTCGTTGTACTCTAACTTTTCGTAAGCACTCACTCATCGGTTTGAACAGGCTGTCTTGAGATGGTGCCTCTGAGATCAGCTAACGGAACTTGTCCCAGTTAGTCACTGTATACGCGACAGCCTGGCGACCCGCAGTATGTGTTGGTGTTAACCAAATCGGTAGGTATCTGAGCTCCACGGGTCGGGTTCACATAACCACACATCTCTCGTTGATATCGCAAGTTCTATAGTGGAATGCTCATTTCCTCTACCTATAAATGTTGGTGAACCGTCAATTATTATTTGTAGGTCGTTCTTGATAATCTCGTTAATCTCTTCACCACGATTGTCTTGGAAACGGCTGCGCCATCGAGGATCATCATCATCAGCCTGGTTACGCCCACTGCAGGGCAAAGGCCTCTCCCATACTTCTCCAACTAACCTGGTCATGTACTAATTGTGGCCATGTTATCCCTGCAAATTTCTTAATCTCATCCGCCCACATAACTTTCTGCCGCCATCTGCTACGCTTCCCTTCCCTTGGAATTCATTCCGTAACTCTTAATCACCATCGGTTATCTTCCCTCCTTACTACGGGTCCTGCCCATGCCCATTTCTTTTTCTTGATTTCAACTAAGATATCATTAACTCGCGTTTGTTCCCTCACCCAATCAGCTCTTTTTTATCCCTTAACGTTACACCTATCATTCTTTTTTCCATAGCTCGTTGTGTCGTCCTCAATTTAAGTAGAATGCTTTTCGTAAGAGTCCAGGTTTCTGCCCCCTACGTGAGTAAGGTAAGACACAGCTGTTATAAACTTTTCTCTTAAAGGATAATGTCAACCTGCTGTTCATGCTCTGAGAATGCCTGCCAAATGCACCCCACCCCATTCTAATTCTTCTGATTATTTCAGTCTCATGATCCGGATCCGTAGTCGCTACCTGTCCTAAGTAGATGTATTCCCTTACCACTTCCAGTGCCTCACTACCTATAGTAAACTGCTGTTCTCTTCCGAGACTGTTAAAGATTACTTTAGTTTTCTGCAAATAAAGTTTTAGACCCACCCTTTGGCTTTGTCTCTCAAGGTCAGTGAGCATGCATTGCAGCTGGTCCCCTGAGTTACCAAGCAAGGCAATATTATCAGCGAGTCGCAAGTTACTATGGTATTCTCCATTAACTCTTATCCCCAATTCTTCCAATCCAGGTCTCAGAATACCTCCTGTAAACACGCTGTGAATAGCATTGGAGAGATCGTACCTCCCTGCCTGACGCCTTCCTTTATTGGGATTTTGTTCCTTTCCTTATGGAGGACAACGGTGGCTTTGGAGCCGCTATAGATATCTTTCAGTATTTTTACATACGGCTCGTCTACACCCTGGTTCCGCAATGCCTCCATGACTGCTGAGGTTTCGACTGAATCAAATGCTTTCTCGTAATCAATGAAAGCTATATATAAAGGTTGGCTGTATTCCGCACATTTTTCTATCACCTGATTCATAGTGTGAATATGGTCTTATGTTGAGTAGCCTTTACGGAATCCTGTCTGGTCCTTTGGATGACGGAAATCTAAGGTGTTCCTGATTCTATTTGCAATTACTTTAGTAAATACTTTGTAGGCAATGGAGTGTAAGCTGATCGGTCTATAATTTTTGAAGTCTTTGGCGTCCCCTTTCTTATGGATTAGCATTATGTTAGAGTTTTTCAAAGATTCCGGTACGATCGAAGTTATGAGGCATTGCGTATACAGGGTGCCCAGTTTCTCTAGAACAATGTGCCCACCATCCTTCAACAAATCTGCTGTTACCTGATCCTCCCCAGCTGCGCTGCCTCTTTGCATAGCTCCCAAGGCTTTCTTTACTTTTTCCGGCGTTAGCTGTGGGATTTCGAATTCCTCTAGACTATTCTCTCTTCCGTTACCGTCGTGGGTATCACTGGTACTGTACCTCTTATTAAGTTTCACAACAAGACCTGCCACCCTCTCGTTAATGATATAGAATTCCTGTATGTTACCGGCTATATTCTTATGAATCAGGAATCCGACTCCTTGTTCTCGTCTCTCCGTTACGCCCTGGTAGCGCAAGGCGTGCCCGCTTTTTAGCACTTTATATGCTTCTTTTGGCCTCCTAACTTCAGTGAGCCCAATTATAGCCCATTTACTGCCCTACAATTCCTCCAATGGCACTGCTAGACTCGCCTCACTAGGTAGCTTTCTAGCGTTAAACGTGGCCAGGTTCATATTCCAATGGCGGCCTGTCTGGAGCCATTCTTAGCACCCTCTGCTGCGTCGCAGGTCTGACCGCCGCCGTGATCAGTTGCTTCGCAGCTGCTGGGGACTGAGGGCCGGGGTTCGATTGTTGTGTTCATATAGGAGGTTGTGGCGAAGTACTGCACCAAGGTGGCCAATACTGCTCTGGTGAGGGAATGCGTTACCGGTTCTGGTCACCGGCATCAGGCCACACTACAGGCCTGTTTATGCAATTTTATCGATACGCAGATTTTTTTTCTTTTTTTAAAATCCGGTAGAAAATTGCGCGGCACCGCGATTCGAACCACGGACCTCTTGCACGCGAGGCGGGTGTTCTACCTCTACGCCACCGCTGCACCTGGAGGATGGTGGGCATTAAAATCTCCGCATAATAAAAACGATGCACCACAACGAGACTCTAAGCACTCAATTACTGAGGTGTCGGAAGAACTAGTAGGCCTGTTCTATAAGCTTGCCACCGTCGTAGGCATACCTCTGAGGCTTACAGTAACAGCTGCACACTCAAACTCATCGTCACAGATGCCATCTGTGTCAAGAACCGCGAAATATAAATCCGCGCCCACGTACACTGATGCTCTTGAAGCATTGCATGTATGCGCTGCGTCCACAGACTGGAAAGAGCCACAAGCAGGTTCCGGGCATCGAGTGTTACTGTGGACACCCACGAAGCCTGGGAATCAAAACTCGTCTTTCCTTACGTTAATTTCATGAAGCGCTATAACGTCTGGTGAAGTCTTCATAGCGATGAGTCGAAGAACTAGATCAGCGTGCCACGGTCGCATTAACCTTACATTCCTTTGCAGCACAAAGGGGCGAGGCTGCAGAACACTGTTAAAATGGTTTCCGGTAAAACGTCTAGTGAAGGCCGTCGAGGAATGGAACGAAGGCCTCCAAAAGCTGCTCTGCTGCTGATGCTGGTGGTTTCTGACGACCGGCGATTAGAGATCTGATGATGTTGACAAGCATCTTCAGAAGATTGACAAGTTGCACATCGCCCTTGCTTCAGACCGTTTTAGGTACTGTGTTTTCAGTGCTTTCTACTGGGGTCGATGTCCTTGTAGATACTTGTTCCGATGATTTCGATGGCAGCGCTGGCCAGGATGTGTCCGAGAAGCAGAAGGTCCGCCCCCTACACTCTGATGCGTTGCGCCTGCCATTCTTTGAAAGCTCTGCTTTTCCAGTCGCTGGGGCAGCACTACGGCGACGGGTGCTTTCATCTCAAGCTGTATTCTTTTTGGCTTTCTCTTTTTGTGCTTTTAGTTCATTCTTCAATGAGGCGCATCCTTTATCCGTTGCCAAATGTTCACCATTAGAGTTAGGGCACCGATATGCATGAATTTCACAGGAATCTACATGGTCATTCCCACCGCATTTGGCACAGACAAGATCTCTAGTGCAAAAGCCCTGAACATGACCGATTTTAAAACACCTATGACAATGCAAAGGCCGTGGTACGAAATGTCGAACAGGATAGCGCACAAGTCCAGCCTTTATATGACTAGGCAGCTTTCCAGAGGCAAAAAGTATCTTCATACACTTTGATGAGCCCAGCCTTCGAACGCTAATTATTTTGCTTGGTGGCGTGCAAACGATCATGCTCTTATAAACGTCGTCTTTGAGATCAAAGTCGACATCAGATACGACACGAGCTGCTATATTTGTACCCTGTGGTATGTAGGGCCGCGTGTTGACCCCACAGATTTCAAACAAACCAAGTAGTTTGCACCATCTTATCAACACTTGTGTCAATGGCAATGACTTTTTTCCAGGGGTTCATGCGAACATCTTCGATGAGTCCAGGGGCAAGTATGAAGAAAAATTATTATTATGAGGTAGCATTCAGTCTTACCATCGGGTCGACGGGCATGAAAGCTGCTGTCGTAGTCTTGATGATGCTGTATATGATAGTCACTTCACTTGAGGACAGTGCCGGAGACGCCAATCGTGGACGGCGGTGCTT
Source organism: Dermacentor variabilis (assembly GCF_050947875.1). NCBI lineage: Eukaryota > Metazoa > Arthropoda > Arachnida > Ixodida > Ixodidae > Dermacentor > Dermacentor variabilis. Next base: position 151,372,317 of record NC_134570.1, read on the forward strand.
GATAGGTATGAAAGGATCTGAATACACCAATCTTGAATCAGAAAGCTCAGAATAAGCAGCATCGGATGCAACTGTCAAACTGAGCCGCTTCCCAGCCGCTGGTGGTCTATGCTGACCACTAGACGAGTCCAAGACCATATCTTCCATGGCAAGCTCCGCGTGGAGGATCTCCCAGCTGAGTAGGAGTCTTCAGGGTTTGGCACAAATGTCATTGCCTGTTACTGATGCAGGAAAAGCATATAAATAGAGAAAAACTGTAATACCAGAAGATGATGATGACAACGTTTAATTTAAAGGAAAAGAGAAGGGGAGTTACGAGAAGGGAGGTCGGATTCTTATTCTGGAATCCCGTTGGCTAAGGCCGCCGCCCTAGCTTTTCCCACGGTGGCTCGCTGGTCTTCGAGAGTGAAAAACCAGCAACCGAGCACAAAAACTTCGTCACCGTTCGTTTACCACGCAACACCAGTGTCCTCAGAAATCACGACATGACGCACGCCTCTGCATCTCCTGCCCATTATTTCCCCAGAACACTGGTTTGGCTATGGATTCTATCCATCACTTTCGGCCTTTCTACCAAGCTCTTGTCCATGTAGCACAATCCTAACAGAGGCCAAAGCAAACGTCGCCCGTGAACTATGTCATCGAGCCAGTTGTGCCATCTCCAGACGATCGTTTCCGAGGGCATGAAACAGCTCGTATAGCACAGATTAAACCGAGCTACGTCACGCTTTGCTGTCTTCTGCCTAGGTCACCAGGTTGGCTCATTTATACCCGGGGATGGTTGTACTGGAGCACATCGTCGCCAGTTTTGTGCCAGCACGGAGGAAGAAGTTGACGTTCTTGTGTGTCTCGTTCTGTCGGTTTTTTCGTTCTTGTTGTTGTGGCTGCCTTGCGTTAGAGACCCTTTTCCAGACGCCCACGTTGCTGAGACGAACATGCCTGTTACTATACATATATGTATTATGTGTGTGTCTTTCCTTTTTCCGTCGTTCATTTTTCGCCTTTCCATACTTCAGCAATTTTACACCAAGGACCATAAGTGACTATACACTGTCCATATGCAATGTCTAGTTTGTCTAAAGACCATTCTCTTGCAGAATATCATGGACAGCCTGAATAATGATCTATGGGAATAGTCTATACCTAGTCTATGCACACTTCGCTATAAACTTATTATAGGCCGCAGTATACAAGCTGTAAATTGCCATCTCTATAGACAGCCTATAGAAAGTCTATAGAGAGATATTTAGTAGGTTAGCATAGGAAAAGTATAAGGTCACAAGTGTATAGACTGTCTATACATCAATCGATAGAATAGACTAAGGAAATATTGAGTAAAGCAAGGCGTAGATATTGTTAAAAAGATTTTGTAAGAGTGCTGGCCCTCTTCTTACTGTTGAAGGCCGTCCACGGACAAAACGCAAGCACGCAAACATGCAAACAGGGACGCATAAAGAACGTACTAGCAGTACTGTGAGAGACGCAACTAACTTTTATTGGGAGAACCTGTGCCCACAAAGACAGGCTACACTGAAAGAACAGCGACAGTGCGAAACCCAATTGGCAATCATCAGAATCTGATCAGCAGGTCAACTGCGTCGCCTTTTATACAGCAGCCGTCGAACGTTCCAAAGTAATCGCTGAGACCCGCGTGTCTTCCACAAAGTTCTACACTATTCCCGTCGCGCATACATGAAAGCACATTACACAAGGTTCGGTGACAGACAGCAGATGGAACCATGGAAAACATCCAGGAAACTTCCGATACATGTAGGCGCGTCCTACCCTGTGCGATAACATTTGTCAGGCGGTGTAATCTGGTCGCCCGATAAAGATACACAAGTACGCATGTCCATATATATATATATATATATATATATATATATATATATATATATATATATATATATATATATATATATATATATGTGTGTGTGTGTGTCTTTCCTTTATATATATATATATATATATATATATATATATATATATATATATATATATATATATATGTCGCCCGCTGTTCCAGCTTCTTTTCGATGGTCGTTGCTTCACATCTGAACTCAGCGACCGTGCGCGGTGGGTTGCGGACGAGAACTGCGAAGAGTTCCTGCTTTCCTCCACGCATGAGATGGCGCAGCTTCTTATCTTCACTCATGGTGGGATCAGCACGCTTGAACAGGCGGGACATGTCCTCGATGTACATCGCCACGTTCTCGTTTGTGAGCTGGTTCCTGGCTTGAAGTGCGATTTCCGCCTTTTCTTTACGATCCGTGCTGGCGTACATTGCTAGCAGTTGTCGTCGAAATTCCTCCCAAGAGGTCAAAGAGGGTTCGTGGTTTTCATAACACGTTTTTGCGAAGTCTTCCAACGCCAAATGTACGTTACGGAGCTTCTGTCTCTCATTCCAATCATTCAAGCTCGCCACTCTCTCGTACAGTTCCAACCTATCTTCCACGTCTTCGAACGAGTCACCATGGAATGTTGGCGGCTTGCGAGGTTGGCTTACGACTAGCTGTGCCGGTGTTACCTGGGTAGTCATTGTGGGGGCGTCCGTTGTGGGAGTTTCTCTTGGCAAGAAGAGAAGAGGGCCGAATTCGGGCGAGTCACCTCGAAGACGGCGGCTGGTCCGCTGGTGTACAGGTGTCAGTTCCACGGGATGGACTCGCGGGTTGTCGGGGCTACGCTGACTTTCGTTCGTGGGGCTTCGACTCATACCCCGCACCTCCACCAGAAATGTAACGATGTTAGTAAAACAAGGATATTTATTAAAGGCGAACTTGTGCCCACAAGTAAAAGTCACTGCGGTCGTGCAGAAATCCGCGGCAGTCGCGTTCTCAAACTGGGCTCGAACCGTCTTCCTCTTCTCCTCGCGTGACACCTCGTGCGCGTGGCGCATGCGAGCCGGGTCCAACTGGCTGCCCGTGCCACGAAGATCGCTGCCTGTTGCTGAACCCGGCACTGTACGGCGTGCACAGTGCGCAATGAAAAGGGCGCGCAACTTGAATGTCACCAAGTTTGTCATGGCTATATATATATATATATATATATATATATATATATATATATATATATATATATATATATATATATATATATATATATATATATATATATATATATATATAAGTCATGTTGCACGACGCAGTCGAAGGAAAAGCAAGTAGAGGTGTAGACTCACGCAGGAGCCCTACATACTAAGTGGAGTCCCTAGTCTAGAACCTCACTGGTTCAAGCCACCAGTCCGGCCCTCTTGACCAATGCCTTTCGGCCGTAAGCAATAAAGCAGGGCCGCTTCGAAGTCCTCTTGAGTAGTTTCGGGGATGCGGGTGAGAGCTTACTTTTGCTGGCAGGGAGCTTCCCCCAAGCACTGATTCAACTTTGGTAACTGGGCGCCGTGCGGCGAATCAATAGTGCCCGTTTCACCGGTGGCTGTCCGGTGGTGATGTTCGAGCCCAGCACTTTCCGCAGCCGGGATGGACACCCTATTTGACCATGGCTGCGGTCAGAAACTCTGGAGTCATTTCTTGGCGTGTACTCTGAAGCTAGCTGAAGAAAAGGGATAAATGGTTGCCAGGATGCAGCTTCTTGCACGCGAGGTGAATATGCGCGATTTCGCGGAGCACTCTTTGGGCGACGGGGCTAATACTTCGCGATGAGTCCCTGAGCACTTCAGCTGTAGATAACAGGTTGACTGCAATTTTCATAGAAGTTGTGCACAGACCTCAAAAGCGCGTTGCGGCTTTCTGTCACGTCGACGTTCAAAACTTGTAGGCTGTGGTTGGACCAGGGTGCTCTGGGGATGGGTGTCGTCTTAAAGGGGATCGTCGCTCAAGGCAGGTTGTCACCAGGCTGCCGGTGCTTCACAGTACATCTCTTCAACGGAGCATTGGTGGCACACGCGGTTGGCATCTGGGTCGCGAAAATGAGTCAGCTTACCTCATAACTCATCGTACTAATGCAGGCTTGCTCTGGTACTAAGTAGACTCCACATTTGCTACTTTGGTCACGTTGCCCAGCCAACCAAACTTGGGAAGAAAATTGTATACGTCTTCGGTAATTCCTTTCAGTAGGTGTCCATCCTTGCCCTCGACCGACACATTTGCGTTCACAATTCCGCAACGCTTCAGGCCTTCCTCAATGGAGCTAGTGCACGTCTCTCCCTGTAACTGCGGTCGTCGTGAAAGTGTATGCTCAGCCCTTTCCTTTTCAGAAAGCGAATTACCAAAGCATTTCTTTATCTCTTCGATAAATCTGCCCCAAGTTATTGCCGAACCACATAACAGCAGTTCCACACGGAAAAAGAACACGTTAGAAAGCTGCGCGGACGAGCTTCGTTCATTGTGGCGGCTCACTTTGATATTGCCTCAACCACTGTTCGACGTCCTCATTCGCTCTGCCTGAGCATGTGCGTGCTTCTTGATGATGTGTCCTGTAGCCAGCTTGCTTTGGGCGAAAGCTTTCTTTCGTGGTTTCCTCGCGAACATCGCCTCCGTCCGAATCACTAATGTCAGCGCCTTCCCCGTGGTATCCCGGATAACCGTGTTCTGCGTGATCTCCCAGCACGTCTACCAAAATTGTGTTACGGATGGGATAGGCTTATTTACAAGATCATAGATGGTTAGCGTAGAACAAAGGATAGGACCGTCATACAACGCCAGCAGGCAGAGGCCAGATCCTCGCGCACATCTGTACCTTGTCTTCCTGCGGCTGTGTCGTGCAGCGTGTAAATATATATATATATATATATACATATATATATATATATATATATATAGCACTTATAATCATCGTTACATGTGTTTATCTTTAGTGCACTAGCTCTGGCTTTTAGAATAAATGATAGCTCCATCTTTCTTTTGAATTGAATTCTGGGGTTTTACGCGCCAAAACCACGATTTGGTTTGAGGGACTTCATAGCGGAGGATTCCGCAGAAATTTTGACCACCTGGAGATCTTTAGCGTGCCCACGATGCCCGTCAAACGGGCGCATTTGTATGTGGCCCCCAAGCGAATGCGGCCGCCACAACCAGGATTCGGGCCCGTGATCTTATGATCAGTAACGCGACACCATAACTGCTAAGCCAGCTCGGCGTTTTCAAATGGATAGAAACCTAATACATATATTGTTAAAGTTCTCACCAATGGTAAATGTCTTCAATACTTCAGTTATACTTGTGGAACACGCCGCGAAGAGACAGCCGCCGTAGCCACGGTGTATTTAGACCGGCTAGCCGTGGTGCAGTGGGATGCCGGGAGCTGCCGATACCGCGGCCGCTCAGGTCGAGCGCGCTAGCGTGCTCTATTCTCGCTCTACCTGCATGCGAGCCGTCTTAAGAGCCGTCTGGAGCCGTCTTAGGAGCCGTCTTAGAAGCGTCTGGAGCCGTCTGGAGGCCGTAGGCGCGCCGCTATATACGAATCAGCTGTCATTGCGGTCCTCCATGTATTCGTTCTCTTCTTCTCCGTCTTTGTTGTCCTTCATATCTGTTCATTCAAGATCACTACATCATCCCAAGCTTCTATTATCATTTCTCCTGGCAGGACATTGAAGACAATTGGCAATTGATGCCGCTTATTTTTTTTCCTAGGCGTCCTTGATAATATACGGTCTTAAGAATCCCTTGGTGGTTTTCTGTTTTCAATATGAATGTGGTCTCACAAAAGGGCGGTTTGAAATCAACCCATTTCTTACCAGCACCATGTCTCCTGGCTCCACAGCGGGTATCGCAGACTGATGATATTTTTTGACGTTTTTCATTTTTTTACCACAGTTCTCTTTCTGGTTCAAATCCAGTGGCTTTTAAGAAAGTGTTATTTTTTCAGGTATATAGAGTTCTTTGTCCGCAGATAACCAAGTTTTCTGAAAGGCAGCGAAGTAAGGGCTTCATCTCCAGGCGTCATTTTGAGATCCGCTATGGTAACAAACAGCTGCTTGCACATCGCACTTCCACCCGTTTTTAATGTTGGGGCTCAGAGCTAGGAATATTTTAAAGTTCCGAATCACCCTTTCTGCAAGAGAATTCGGTTCTGGGTGATAGGGTGCCGGGGCGGGGGGGGGGATGCAGCTCGATGTCTCTTGCTTCAGGCCAACGGCGAACTTCGCGGCTTCGGAATGCTGATCCATTGCCCGCAACAATGACCTTAACACTGGAGAAGATATCCCTGTCTCGAAAATAAGTTACGCAGTTCACATCTTCCCTGACTGCAATAGCCAGCCGCGGACAGCGTAAAGTTTTCTATTGCAATTAGGAAAGTTTCCGTCTTTTTGACCCCTGGCCCTTCTTTTCGATTTCAGCAAAATCAAGATTTAGTGCTTCGAAGCGTACGATCGCTTTTTGCGGCGTGATCATTTTGTGGGCACGCGGCCTGAAGTTTGCTTTGCATAATGGGCAGTTGTGACACGTTTTTTTTTGTATGTTACGGCATCTGTCTTCCTGCCTTTCCAAGTAAATCTTTGCTTTCGAATTCTGTATAATTTAGTGAATCCATCATGTCCTCCAGACACCGGACTGTCGTTGTAGAGTCGCAATAATGTCGTTATCATTGTTTCGGGCATTTTTAAATGTCCGTTTTGCATCTGCATGCCTTGCATTTCTTCCTAGTATTTGCTCATATTCATTTCGTTATGGTTAACTTCTCTTGGTACATGAAGTCTAGACAGAGCATCTGCATCCTCGTGCTTCTCGCCTGGGCGATGCGTTACCTCAAAATTGCACTGTTGAATTTCACTCACCGATCTAACTTTTGGTTTGGCGAGTTGTCAGAGATGCGTCAGAGCTCCATTATCAGCAAGAAGTTGGAAGCTTTTTCCTCGCAAATAGCTCTTAAAATACTTGAGGGCCATAACTACAGCCAATGGTTCACTTCCTGTTCAGCACAGTCACTATGGGCTTTGATAAGCGTGTGAGAAAAATATCCTATCACTTCTAGTTGTTTCGCAAAAGCCTTGTTGGCATGTCTTTTGTAAAGAATGGCTCCTGTATCATGATGAGAGGCGTCAGGGTACAGTTCAAGTGCCAGCCTAAAGACTGAGAGTGTCGGCATAGGGTCTCAATAAATAATTTCCACAAGTTTTGCGTGGCACCGCTCGCAGTCTTTGGACAACACAAATGGGGACTTTTTTGGGGGGGGTAAGAGCAGTCAGACATTTTCTTTTTGGTGCATAATCCTTACGAAGGCCTGTAAATGTGCAGTAAGCCCCACGTAAACTCGAAGAGAGTGCCGATCAAAGTACTTGAAATATTCTTGATGTGCTGAAAACTTTTCCCTATTGTACTCTTTGTCTTCCCGTCAAATATTCTGCCTAGAAAAACAACCCACTGGCTTAAAAAATGACGTTGATCTTAAGCTGTGCCCGGTTCAGTGCACCTAGAACAATTGATCGATGACCGGTGTGGTCATCTCTTGTTCTGGAATAGAAGAGGATTTCGTCGACGTACAGACTACAAAATTGGCCGCTAAATTCTTTAAGCACAGAGTTCATCATTTTCTGCACTTATGCACCTTGGGTTTTTTTACACAAATGGCAGCCGGTTACGTTCGTGGATGTCGAAAGGTGTAATGAACGCTCCTAATATCTTGGTTCCCTCTTTGAATGGTAATAGCCAACATTCTTTACATAGTACTATCCTGGAGAACCATCAACACCCACCGGTCGCATAAATTATTTTTTCAATTCGTGGCATCGAGAAAGGAAACAAATGTCGCTTGAAAAGCCGCAATCAGTGTACAAGCGGTGAGATCCGTCTTCGTTTGGCCTTATACTAATGGATGAGGTAAATGGAGAGGTCGAAGGTCTGATGATGCCAGAATCCAACTTTCCTTATTTAACTTATTTAACTCCTGTTTAAGCCGTATTTTCTTTTCACGGCTTAAACCATAGGCTTCCTTCCTCACAACACTTTTGTCTCGAAGTTCAAAAGACATTGTGATTCCAATCCTCGCAGGGGGATAGGTGCCTATACGCAGATGTTTCGGAAATATCAGTGAAACGTCGCCATAACTTGTGATTGTCCTATCATGTGATTGAATGAGGTTGAAATTATCGGTGGCCATAATGTCGTTCCGAATAATGTTCATCTTGAATAGCTTAATGTCAAGCCGGGATAAAAGAAAATCCAGCTCCAATCCTTACATGACGAGGCTCCTTACGGTAAGCTGTAGTTCTCTGGATTTCACTTGTGCGTCTGTTCATTTTGCTAGCTCTCGACAGTTTCCGTCCTAACCTTCAACTTTAACAGCTCTTGCGGCAAAAATTTAGTTTTTTTTTCAACTCTTTTCTCTATAATAAGGGTGACCGAGGCACCTGTATACATGACTGTGGGCATCTCGATATTATTCACGATCATTGGGACAAACAACAAGTTAGATTTCACAAGGAATATTGCCTCCTGCATCTAAGAGGTCCTGCCGTTCTTGGTTTTTCGAAGATGTTTTCGGCAAATTCTCCTTGACTATGTGACAACTCATGTTTGCAGAGTGATCTCTTTTATTTTGTGACTATTCCCTTTACGGTTCGCGTTGAACCTCCCGTATTAAGAGAAAGCTCTAGCTCGCCTGCTCCTATCTAAATACATGTAAAAGGAGAATTCGTTTTTCTCGGCAAACAGTGCACCTAACTTGACGAGGTTGGTTGCATTTAAAAGAAAACTTGAAAGCTACTGACTGTTGGTTTTGAATTTTTGAGTTATGTGGTCATTTTTTATTAAAAATTGGAGAAAATCAAACATTTTCAAAAAACGAAATAATCAAGTTTACAACTCTGTAACCCAACCACAAAAATGATAATACAATTCTGTGAATCGCATCTAATAGTACATCTAAAGCCGACAAAATTGATATGTTACACATGAATATCAAAACATTTACTAATATGGAAATACAGCTTTTGTAGAACCCTTGCAACCAACGTAACAGTTTCGCGTAAGATATAAAATGGCATATCGAGTTTGTCCGCTTTGAATGATCTGATGGATTCCGTTTACAGAAGCACGATGTATGTTTTTGATGCAGAGCTATGAATTTGTGAACTTCGCGCTTCTATTTCTTTTCAAACTAGAATATTTAAAAAATTTTTAAACAAAATTCAAGTCTTTAATCAAAATTCCGCTTGCAACAGTCACCAGAATTAAACTTTCTCTCTCAAATGCAACAAATTTCATTAAAATCGGGCGAGAGCTTATCGCAGAAAGAAGTTTTTGCGTTTTACATGTATTTGAATGGGCCACGTCGGAGCTGGGCCCGAGCTAAAGCTTCCTCTTAACGAATGTTGAGGCCAGGACTCAAACGATACATATTTTAAACTGTAGAGCAGGTCCTTGGAAGTCGAAGCGTGGGATCCATCAATCACAGTAGACGCCTCTTCTGAAACTAATAGCCCACCAAATTGCTGTCTCTGTGCTTGTAGAAAAATGTTTTGTCCCACAAGTGGACTGGGTTCCCACTGAAATGCCTGAATAAGGCTTTTCTTTCACCTTTCCCTTGATTATTTCGCGCGTTCTGTGATGCGCAGAACATACCACTTTTTAGCGTTGGCAAATAGGTACGGACGCATTTTAAGTAACCAATCGGAGTTACTTGACCAATGGTTCTGCTCACACGCGTACTATAAAAAATGCAGCCAAAAAGCATCACCAGCTGTGCTACCATGAAACATTTCCTGCTTTACTGTCTCTCGCCGTACCACACTAGCGACAAGTATACTGAAAATTGCTTGCGTTAATTTTGGTACTGCATTTAGCATGCTTTGCAGATGCAGCAGTGCACTGTGATCTGTATCACTCTGAGGGCGTCACACTTATTTGCGATTTATTCCCTTTAGATTCAAGTTCTGCCAGTTCCATGTCAATTTTCAAGGTACCTCTTTTGGTGACGTTACTGATCTGCGCCTTGGCATTGTTGGTGATGGTTTCGACTAGGCCTCGTGCAGTCAGTTCTTCGGATGTCATAACAACGTTCCCACCTTCCAAAGCATAGCCCGTGATGAGGGACAGGGTGTCCCGTCTTTCGAGGTAGGAGGTGACCGACATCGGGTTGCCTGTGGTTGACTGCGCACACGCAGCTCCCACACATGGTAAGAGTCTTCAATAGTTTCATCATAGTAATGAGCTGCCATTACGGTCCTCCATGTCTTCCTTCTCCTCTTCCTCCTCCTCTTCTTTTTCATCTTTGATGTCTCTTCGTCGAGGGCCACTACATATACATGTATATATGTCGTCTGAACGAGCTCGCTTGCCCACGAGGAGCTTATAACTCCAAGGACCGCTCTGCCACATTCAGTTGGAAATTGGTGCTTTCGCATTAAGAACTCATAAAAAGTGCTCAGGTGTACTGGAACTTTTTCTACCAGCGATGACTACGTCATCAATTAAGAATCTAATCCCTCACCAATCTTTCATTCGTGCAGTTCCCGCTGATCAAAAAAATTATGACGCCAAGTGGACGTTCCGTCATTGTCAGCGTATGAGGCTCGGCAGTGAAGCGCTAGCAGCGTTCCAACAACCGTTTATGGCTCGAGCTTTGTAGGCAAAAACGCAACCGTCATTGCTATGCAGCTGGGTACGTGCAGTGGTATTTTCGCAATTGGCAGCAGACTTCCTGGCATAAAAACGCCGGCCATTTTCTTTCGGTCTGATCTCATGCGCTTTCTCATGTCAGGCTCGACACCTGCAACACGCGTTTTTTTCAAGCGGCCATGATTGTTAGAGCAAGAACCGGCGAGGTGCTGCCCAACGAAACGCATTACTGTCGCTTTCAATATTTCGCTCTTTAGCCAAAGCTAGCCAATCTTTTGACGACAGTTACGTTGTCTGTCCACATTTCACTCATATATTCATGCAATAATGCTCCGCCCATACCTACTTTTGTTATAATTTCTGCTACTATTGTCGTAATTAGCCAACCACGCTTAGTTCTTACTGACTTATTGCCAATTTAAACGGGCATTCGCGGCCACATCACGAGGAATTTATTCTCTGCTCGGGAAGGATGACTACAGCAGAAGTTATTTCATTTCGTCGCAGCGTCAATACAGCTAGAAGGGTTCTAAAGCCAACTCTACCTTCTGTGGACAGCATTTATAAAAGAGTGCGCGTATCATGTAACTGGATATTTTTAGCTCTGCGTGGAATTTTAACAATGCACGCAGAAATGCGCCACACGTAGAGTGCAACTGCCCACAGGTAAAAAATAACACAGGAATTCAAAAAATCACATACCAAGTAAAAAGAAAAGCACTTGATTCTCTGAAAATAAAACACGCTCAAGTTTTATGCTTAAATATTGAAATCTTGGTTTGTTTTTCTCCTTTCGCAGTAGCGGCCAGATGGATTATAGGGAGGACGACCTACTGTTTTGTGGAGGGCCAATATTTTCCAGCTGCGTGATGTTTTTTCCCGCAAGTGGAACCAAAGAATAGAAAGTTGGAATGTGAAATGGTGGCACCCAGACCAGCCAACGGCTTCACATAAATGCACGGAACCTTGGCATGACGTTGATGCATGCAAGGAAAACAATGTACGTGCCTCCACGCCCGTACAGAGCGAGGTTAGATTCCATATACGATAGTAAAGCTGTCACATGTTTCTATGGAAAAAATGCAAAATGATTCACGTCAAGTACGCCTCAAACGAACCGTTTTAGTTTGACACGTGTTGTGTATTTCCGATCTCACTGAGCTCTGTTCAGCCGCCCATGTCCATCCGCTGGCATTGAAGAGACTAACAGAGCTAGAGAGAGGGAGATAAAAGAAAGAAGAAAGGCAGGGACGTAAACTAGAACACAAAATGATGTTTACAACCTTACACTGAGGGACAAGGCTAGGACATGCAAAAATAGAAGAAAACGTTATGTAGTAGGAAAGCAGAAGGTGGTAAAAATTACTGTTTAGTCATGAACGTCATCCACATTCAGATTTTTCTTACCTGACTTCCTATGCTGTAGAGTTAAATGGCTCGGAGTCTCCTCTACGGGAAAATTTTTTTATGAATGAGTAAATTTTTTTTATTAATTCGTGTGGAATAACGTCAAAACGAAACACTACAGCTATAAGGGATGCCGTGGCTCACGGGCTCTGGAGCAAATTAACCACCTAGCGTTCAAAGCAAGGGGTCCTTTCGCACGCCCCTCAATCGATGCAGGGGGGCACTTTTTGAACTTGGCCACCATGGAAATTCAGTCTGGAGTGAAACTCACAAACTCATTTTTAGGAGCAGAATCTCATTGCCACTCGATCCCCGCAACGAGTGCGAATAATTAGTAGGAAGTCCGATGAGTACAACAAACACAAACAATGTAGGCACTCATTCAATATAATGGTTGTTCACACGTTGTGGTGGCTAATGTGATGATTGCCTGAAAGGTAAAGTTAATCATTTCCACATGAAAACCGCTGCACATTGTACGTAACAGGATTGTAGTACATAGGGGGAAAGCATGCCGCTTCTGATGAATTACTCTAAGCTGCGAAACACGATTTGTCGTGACGTGAACTCCCGCATCGCCTTTTTCCTAGCTTTACAAATGCCGTTGTATTTCCGAATACGCGAAAAGTATACAACTGCAGACTGTTCCATGTTACAATACTGACGGTTATAAATCTTGTTGCTTGCTGCTGGGGAATGTGTCCTGCACGAACGACATCGCGAATAAGTCGTATTTTGGTCACTTGAGGAAGCACTTCATAGTTTTCCATTTGGTCCACTTGCGATGCTTGTTTCTCGAACGCTGACCGGCGTTACTATTGTGTAGCGTCGCGTTGTCGGTGGGCTGCAGGTGTCCGGTGTACCATAACGGTGAGGTAGGCACAAGGCAATTTCTGGTGTGAAACTTGCACTGTTTATTCAATGGTTGGTGAAAGATTAAAAGAAGAGAAGGAATGGACGGAAAAACACATTGCGGGGCCCCTTAGGCCCAGTAAAATTGTAGGCGGGATCTTACTCACGTCAACGTCACGTGACATGCACTGAGTCTGGTCGCCGATAGGCGGCTGATCCCTGCTCCCAGGTGAGTTTGCACGGGTTTGCCTCCTCTGGCGGCAACCCACGGAGTCTGGTCGGGGGATAAGCGGCGGATCCCTTCTCCCAAGTGAGTTGGCACGGGCTTGACTCCTCTGGTGGCAACCCGGGGGTCCTGTTTGGTTCGCGGAAAGCGCTCTCCCCTGGAGTTGGATAGTTCATGGAAAGGGTTCTCCCCTTGGTCGCACACAGAAAGAGGCCTGTTATCACTGCGGGGCGCCTGGCAAACCAGGAACCACACGAGACAACCACAGCAAATTAGGAATGCATCCTCCGTTTCGGTTGAGTAGAGTCTTTCGAGCACCACTTTTGCCAGGGGTGTTACGTGCCAACCGTAACTGCATCTCCGGCGGGGGAGAAATTGGATTGGACAAAATTTAATACGACGGGGGAGCAAGATCCCGATGCGTAGAGGCCAGCACCCACTGGGCGAGGGATCGGCGTTTCAGCAGCAAAATAAGCCTTATGGGTGACAAACCTTTGTTTCGTAGCTCGTAGTTTCCTGGGAGTCGTTCATCTATCCTCGTGGCACTCTTGTGCATTTTCTCCCTGGTCCGGTCCGGTGGAACTGGACTTGCAAACCAGTCTCGCCACTTTTCTTCTCCTGTTTGGACAAGCAATCACTCCAGGACATTACCGGATCCACAACCGCAAAGTAAGCGAGTACAAGGCCACCCTCGCCCAAGACACACCAGGCTTTACGAAAACAAAAGAAAACCCGCTACTGCTTTCCCATCCCTTTCGCGTGTCCTCTAAACACTAAAAACAGCCATTTCTTGAAAACGTTAAGACGTGGTCACTAAAATCAGCTAACAATCAACTACCACGTCGAAGATAATAAAAAAACGTATGAAAAGAATACAAACGTAAAAATGCCATGGAAACAAGAGAGAGCATGAGGCTTTCGCTACTCTAGGGGTAACGACTGAGACCGTCGGCATTGCCGTTGAGTTTACCCTTCTTGTAGCTAATATCGAAGGTGTACTGTTGAAGAGACACGCTCCAGCACAAAAGACGACCGTTTTTCGTCGACATGGACTGCAGCCATGTGAGGGGACAGTGGTCAGTCTCTATGGTGAAGCTTCAACCAGCCATATAGCAAGCTAATTTCTTCACCGCCCATACTACGCATGCGCATTCCTTTTCTGATGCACCTGTGTGCTTCCTCACGAACTAAAAGCTTCCTATCGGTGTACAGTACGGGGTGTTCGTTTTCGTCATCTCTCTTTTGACAAAGCACCTCCCCCATACCCCTGTCGCTGGCATCACACTGAACAATAAATTGCTTAGAATAGTTGGATGCGTTCAACACTGGCTGACTCGTTAGTGCTTTCTTCAGCATACTAAAAACCTTTTCTTTTGCGTCATCCCACTTTACTATTCACATTTCTGTTTTTCTGGGAGAATCTGTAAAAGAATTTGCTACCTCGCAATAACGCGGGATAGATCTTCGGTAATAACCTGAGAAACCAAGGAATGACCTATCATCCTGCTTGGTGCGTGGTTTCGGGAAGTTGTCTATTGCGGTCAGTTTAACCTCGGAAGGCCGACGATGTCCTTGCCCTATTACGTGACCCAATTAAGCTGCCTTCGCGTGCCCCAATGGGCATTTGGGAGCCTTGACAGTTAAGTTGGGCTCTCGTAGACGAAACAACACGGTTCGCAAGGGTTGCATATGGCCCGCCCGTGATGAAGAAAAGATTGCTATATCATCGAGATACGGAATTTTCTCCGTCGTACCTGGCCCATAAGGCTAGAGAAACAATAGAGCGCATTCTCCATTCCTAAGCTCAGGACTTTCGGCTGAAAGGTTTCCATCTGCGAAATAAACACCGCAAGCCTGCTTGCCCTATCGGTCCCCAACAGAACCTAACAGTACCCTCTAACTAAATTGAGCGTACAGATCAAATTAGCACTGCTCACTTTCTCAAGCCTTTCCACGATATGCGTATTTGGTAGGTCTGGTCCTTCGTGATTAAGTTGAGCCGGCGGTAGCCGATACCCGGTTGCGGCTCCTTTCCTGGGACCTCGACCAAGATAAGAGGCGAGGTATAACCATTCTGTCCTGGCTGGATTGCACCTAGCTATAAGATGTTCACTTCAGCGGCAATGACTTGACGTTGACGAGGTGAAGTGCGATAAGCTTTAGAATGAACTGGGCCGGTCCGATGAGGTTAACTCGATATCGTGAACGATCGCAATAGTCGGTCCAGGTGTGTCTGAACATGTGTATTTAAATTCAAACACGAGTTCCCTCAGTTCGACCCTTTGATGGGGATTCAACTCTCTCTGCTATACTAGCTTGTCAATGGTCTCGTGAATGTCTTTTGCCCTGTTATTGATGTTAACTCCGCAAAGTCGACAAGCATCTCCTCAGGTTGGTTGAAGGACATGTTCACAATGGTCTCCCTCTGCGGGTATGGATTAAGTAAATTGCTATGGTACACTTGCGGTGTCCTTCGTTTTTCAACTACCATGATTGCGTACTTTGTTTCAGATAATTTCTGAATTATGTCATCCGGTCCTTCCCATTGAACCTGCAGTTTTATTTTCAATGAGGGCTTCAGGATCATTACCTTTTCCCCAATTTCAAAGCGTCGCGTTCCAGCCGTCCTGTCATAGTATCGCTTAGCATTGCTTTGGGCCCCGCGCATATCCTGCCCTGCTAATTCTTGAGATGTGTGCAGTCGGTCTAACAGTTCTAGCACGCAGGCGACAAGCGAAGGGTCGTCCGCCCGGCCTTCCCAGGCTTCTCGAACAATGCGAAGAGGGGACCCAAGGCAGCGACCGTAACCGAGCTCTGAAGGTGAAAACCTTGTTGACTCGTGCGGTGCAGTTCGAAGCGCGAACATTGCTTGAGGCATGCAAACCTCCCAATCGGCTTTATGCTCCTAACAAAAGGCTCGCAAAGGCCGTTTCATGACTGATTGTACTTTCTCTACCGCGTTTGACTGCGGGTGATACACTGAGCTCTGAATAATTTTAATACCACACGTTTCCAGAAATGTCGAGGTCAGTGCACTCGTAAAGACGGACACTTGATCTAACCGAATTTCAGCGAGGAACCTCACTCGCGCGAAGATAGACAAAAGCACGTGGACGATCTCAACCGAGCTTAGTTCTTTGAGGGGCACCGCCTCTGGGAATTTTGTTGCGGGGCACAGTACAGTGAGAATATGCCGATAGCCAGACTGCGGTGCAGAAAGTGGTTCCACTGTGTGTATTATGAGCCTGCGAAACGGCTCCGTGAAAGTGGAAACAAGTTTCACTGGCGCTTTAGCCTTATCTCCGGGCTTGTCTAGGCGTTGACGTGTGTCGCAGCTTATCACAAATGCTTCCACTTCGCGAAAGCCGCCGAGCCAGTAAAATTCCTGCACTAAGTGGTACTTTGTTTTCCGAATGCCCAGATGCCCTGTCCACAAGCCCCCGTGAGCGAGGTGGAGGAACTGCTCACGATAGGGGTGTGACACCACGAGTTTGTCGAATTGCACTCTCTTTCGACTGGCGCACTTTCTACATAGGACGCCTGCCCTCTTGAGGAACTTTACGTTCTGTGTGGCGACACCTTCTTTCGCGTCTGGCCTTAGGTTACGCAGGGTAGAATCTTCTTCTTGCTCAGCAATCAATGTGGCAGGGCTTACATTGAATAATTTTCTTATGTATTCTGCCTCTCAAGACATTTCAGGATCCGGTACATTAGTGACCTCTTAATTAGCTAGTGTACTTTCCGTAATATCGCCTATTAGGCGGTCCTGTTTGGTGTTGGTTGACGAATCCTCCGTCAAACCTGTTTCCCCCACCGCTCGACATTCGTACCTTGCCTTGGCGGCGATCTCCCTTGCCTTGGAACAAGTTAGGGCTTGCACTATTCCTTCACTAAACCCGATTCCCTTGCGTCGCTGTAAATACTTAGATTTGTTAGAAAACAAATATGAATACTGTGGCGGGAGATTTGCCGATACGGTGGCTTCAATGTCCTGTACTCCAAAAGGGCCTTCGAACGCACGGTGAGTTACGTACTCCTCAGCCAGGTCGGCCACTCTCATGATAGTGTCCACGCCTGGCCTATCCTGAACCCAATACTTGTTCTTTTCTGGCAGCCAGCGATAGAACTGTTCTAAAGCAACGCACTGAATTGCATTTCGGCGTCGCTGAGTGCACCATCTCCTCTGAGCTATACTTTCAGGTTTAGTTCCAAGGTGTACGCGAAATCTGAGTATGACTCACCTTTGGTCTTCTGGACCTCCCTGAATTTTCGCCTGTACTTCTTAAGCAGATTCACTTTGAGTTTATCGAAGTCCTCTGCTTCTTCTTTCCCCATGCAGGCAATGATATCAGCTACCTCACGTGGCGGCAACGTAAGGAAGCGCTGCGGCCACGTGTTTCTCGCGAATTTCACTTTCTCATACTGGATTCAAACTGCACCGGAAAAAAACCTATGTCCCCTCCTACTGCGTAGGGTGCCATCAAGCCTGTCATTCTGCGCTCGCTTTTGGTGCCTCTGTGCTAGGTCTGGTAATTTGAGCCGTCAGAACGCAATATCTAGGCGCCTCATTTCGAGTGCGTCACGTGCAACACAGTCAAGCTCTTCTTTTTCTTCTAGGTGCTTACGCTCTTCCTTCTTATGCGCAATGCTCTCTAGGCATTCGTTTAGTTCACCGTAGTCTGACCGGATCGCTTCGATCGCCTCAATGATCTGCGGCAATTTGGACAACCAATTCTCTGGCCAAGGTAAACAATTCCGGCTTCTTTAGTGCCTTCAAGTTCATGGCTGCCCTTAGTGCTGCTAACTATTCATAACTATTCACTCTGTAACAGTGTCCACGTACTCAAAACTTCCGTCCACGGTTAAAAAAATAACTGTTCTGTACTTCCCCTAAAAAATACGTAAAGCCAAGTGATATCTTAGTGAAGAAAAGCCGTGCGCTCACCATATGCAGTCATGGATCGTGACACCTTCCTTCCCAATGTTATCGCCAGGACGAAGAGGAGACGACCTCTTAGATGTTAAAATTTGGGGACTCCAGAGTAGCGCATCCCTCCGCTACCTACCAGTTGTTGCGACGCCTGTTTCTCGAACCTCGACCGGCTTTACTATTGGGTCCCGTAGACCATGGCGACAAGGTAGGGACGAGACGATTTCTAGTGCGAAGCTTGCACTGTTTATTCAATGGTTTGTGAAAGATGAAATGACGAGAATGAATGAATTGAAAAAGTACATTGTGAGGCCTCTTAAATAGTTCCCACTAAAATTGTAGACGAGATCTTGCTCACGTCAACGTCACGTGACATGCACTGAGTGTGGTCGCGGATTGGCGGCTGATCCCTGCTCCGAGGTGAGTTTTGCACGGACTTGCCTCCTCTGGCGGCAACCCATGGTGTCTGGTCGGGGAAAGGCGGCGGCTCCCTTCTCCCAAGTGAGTTTGCACGGGCTTGCCTCCTCTAGCGGCAACCCACAGTCTGGTCGGGGATAGGTGGCGGATCCCTTCTCCCAGGTAAGTTGGGACGGCAACCCGGGGTTCCTGTTTGTTTTGCGGAAAGCGTTCTCCCCGAGAGTTCGTGAGTTCGTGCAAAGGGTTCTCCCCTTGGCCGCACACACAAAGAGGCCTGTCATCACTGCGGGGCGCCTGGCAGACCGGGAACCCCACGAGACAACGATAGCAAATTAGGAATCCATCCTCCGTTTCGGCTGAGGAGAGTCTTTCGAGCATCCTTTTTACCCGGGGTGTTACACGCCGAGCGTAAGAGTCCACAGAAACTAATACTAACGCTACTACTACTAGGAACTACAACTGACACGCTTTTAATAAAGGGTGTCACATCCAATTTCTTTCGCACCCTACATGCACTGTCCTTGCTGGCAATGACTGAGCCGACGAGGCTGGCAGAACCGCCCATGCAGGATACCGAACGTTTCCGATCCCCGTGCCCTGAAAAGACTGTGCGAAAACCGTATTTCCAGACTCGAACTGTGACATGAACTTTTTTATCTGCTAACGTTTCGAACATGTCGTGATATTCTGCCCTATAGCTGGAGATGCCACCAAATATTTTGCGCCCTGAGCGGATATTGTCTTTCTTCCTATAATTTGAGTTACGCATTACGATCCTCTACGTTTTCCGCATTTCAATAGGTGACACGCCTATGTGGCACTCTTGCGGAAGCAAAAACACATTGCTGAACTTTTTTTTCGTGTTTGTTTCCGATGGGACGTTCAGCATCGAATTACCCGGACAGTGTTAGATCAGCTGTACTCGAAGCAGTTTTTGAAAGCAAAAGTTCTTTAACCATGGCAATTTTAGCTGCTGGTTCAGAACGCAACAAGTCGCACTTTACTAGTGTCTCATGGCGACCAGTTTCTGCAATACTTTAGAGATTTGGTGCGTTATAAGGCAAAGCTATTCCGAACAGTTTTTATTACAATTTGCAATAAGACGTCTTCGATTCGTCAGAAAGATTGCGGGCCACCCCTTCTTCGCCTGTGTGTGATACGCCGTCACGAAAATAGAGAGAACTCCCCACTTGATATGACGTGTTCGCGCTGAATATGTATGCCTGTTTAGACCGAACAATTGAAAAAAAAAGTTGAGTTATTCAAGCATACGACAAAGAGGAGGAAGGCGAAAGCCTGCACTCTCATGAGACTGAGTGCATTACTTTGCATTTTGATTGAAATGCGTTGTTACGGCCTCTTCCACGTTTTCTCCCACCAGAGGTCATGGGTGCGGGTGCCTCAATTAACTATACCTTAATCGACTGTGCCTTAATTAACTTCGCCATAATTCACACCACCTTCTCAATGTCAATCGGAATCCAATTTGGAGACATGGCCGGTTCTGCCACATCTCAAAGTTAGGTCTTGGGTGCGGGTGTCTTAATTACCGTCGCCTTATTAACACCAAAGGTTGTGGGTTTGACTCTGGACCTTTACGATACCAATTGAAGTCCAACTTAAATATATGGCCACTTCGCCCATATGCCAATGTTGGTTCACCTGAATTTTGGTTGGACGGCACTGCACAACGGATTTTTTTATTTATATTACATCTAAGGCTGTCATCTTAATAATTATTTATGATTCGTCGCCTTTTCAACCATTACGCTCTGCTGTTTGTCAAAAGCTTTCGGGCTGCGGCCACTTCTTCGGTTTGTCACGTGACGTCGGACGAAACCGCTATAACTTGTCTCGCTAAAGTAACGCGTTCGTGGTAAAGATATAATTTGTCGAATAGAAGGGATTTTTTAAATAGCCGGGGACTGCTGGGTTCCGAGGGATAGAAGATGGCTTCCGCCCATAGCTCTTGCATCAAACTACTCGGAGCTCCCTGGGAGCATGGATTTATTATTTTCTTTTGCATAGCACGATAGCGCTATGGAGCCCTTTTGATGCGTATAAGAAACCGCTCTGCCAACCCTTCTTTTGCTGAGGTTCCGTCCTAGCGGCATTTTTAACGTTGCGTTGCACGCCGCCGTGGTTTTCGGCTAGCCATTGCAAGGTAAGTAGGGGAAGTGAACCAATCGGAGATGCCGGCACCACCCTCTTCATCCGTTTATCTACTCTCACTACGCTAGTGGGCCCCACCAAAAGCAGCCACCTAGATAAGAGTAACCGAACAAAGTAGGCAATGCGGTTCGTTTTGAAAGCAAACAAAAGTAAATTCCTATAAGCGAGCAGAACGTGTGGTTCGGCTTGACACACAACACATCGTGTTACTGCCCAATACCTGCCTCGGTGGTTACTTAAGTTTGACGCCAGGAGACTAGAATAAAAGTAGAGTAATTTTACTTTATAGGGCCCTTCATGTTTCCTTGAAACTACTATTCTTTCTGAGCCCTTCCTTCTCTTTCTTTGTACCATTATTTCTTTTCACGGATGCAAGGTAGCAAGCCGAACTTGAGTCTGGTTAAACTTTCTGTTTGTTTTCTCTCTCTCGGCACTTCAATGTCGCTCCGATGCGGTGTATTTCGCTTTGTGCATTGAAAAACATGGAGAATCTGGGAACGTGCTGACAAATCACTTCGTAACTGCAGAGGGGGGTTTATTTTCACGAGCTGGTCGACAGCAATTGCAGAGGTGGGACCTAGGCTTGTCCGCTAAAGGTAAGTAACGGCCGCAAAAGAAAGCACTGTGCATTCAAACCTATATATAATAGGTGAACACGCATAAATAAATTGCATTTCGGGTAACTTTAATGTGACGCTGTAATGTAAACGAAAGCCGTTTTTCTAGAAAGGTGTCCATGTTTGTGTGCTCCTGGAAAAATTGAAATGGCACTCGACCATTCTAAACAAGGATCCACATCACGGCGTTGCTTACAACAGGACTGGTTAAAGCAGCCAATCCGCTCTAAAGGAGTCATGTTTAACTGATACTGTTGCGCGCAACAGTGTTGCGTGACCCTGCAGCCCGCAGTCTGACTTCGTTAAAAAGTGCTCGGAATGTGAGATGGCTGAAGAAAGCTTGGTGCTGTCATAGTCAGCCTTCTGTTTTTTTAATGCATAAGCATTTCTATGCTTACCAAATAAAAAAACCGTCCGTCCATCCGTACGTCCGTCTGTCTAGCAAGACGATCGCCTTCAAGAAAGCGCCCACAGCAGTGACCTAATTCAGCTTGGCGCTGCCTCTCGCTTAAGCGCCAACGAAGCGACGAGAAGACGGCACTCAGGGAGCTCTCAGTACACGCTGGAATATGCGCCTTTCGCAGATCGCTTCCAAGACGGGCGGCCGCGCATCTCTCTTCAACACTAAGCTGCGAGAATACAGCGTGCGAAGCTATCAGCAGTCAGAACTCCCTGTCTGCCTCGCAGGTCGCATTCAAGATACATTGCGCTTGGCCGTGCCATACACAGCCGCCGCCGGAGTACGACCAGCCACCGTTCACAATGGTTCGGCGCGAATACGTAAGGTGCTAAAGAGCGATAACGGCTTATAATGATTGGAACGCCATCAGCGCACCTGGCGCCGCCAGCTGCTGTACTTCGCTTGCGTCATCAATGTACCTTGCGCCGCGGTCCGCACCAGTTCATGTTGCCGCAGCGCTTTCGTTTGTGTTGGCTTGATCACGTTTCATAATATTGATAATGACATCGGATGAGCAATCGGCACAGTGAAGTGTACTATAGAATTGTCTGGATGAGCTGGATGAGATGAGCAAGCAACACAATGCTTACGCGCACTTAAACAAGTTCCAGGGGAGTTCTGCGTGATTTTTTTTTTTCGTTCGTTCAGAATACGTCAATTTATTCTTACTTATTCTTCGTGGCGTTACTTGATATGCTCTGCAAAAGGTTTAAAACTTCGGAGCTAAATGTGTCTCTCATATTTAAGGAAAATGGGTGCTATCGAGTGGATGATTGTGGGAGGCCCATATAGCGAATTCGACTTTCTTCAGCTATTTTCGCATATGGTGAATGTTGGTTGCGTGAATAGCAATATGTGAATACGTATATTAATTATTTTACGAGTGGTTGTCCCTAAATCACAAATTGTAGCGTATCTGCAAGATAAAACAAAACTACAACTCTGCTGCGCTTTTATGTGGCGGAAGCATTTTTAGGAGCGCACATGAAATATCGCGTTACGCAGTAAACGTACTCGACACGAGCATTCACTGCTCAAGGGTTGTCGCTATCGTGGTGCACGTCTTGTCAACGTCCTTTTGCTATCGCGGCTATATAGCCTACATCAGTTGTCCAGTTTTCCAACTCTCCAGTGATAACTGGATCATTCGGTTTACCCGAAAGCCCGCTTTTTAGAAGCGCGTAACACGACAAAGCTCCGATAAATTCACAAATTGCGGCAGTGCTCCGGGTCCCGTGCAATTCTTAGGCGTTCACTCAATCCAGCACATCACTCTTCTGGCAACATCTTTGCAGCAACCGAGCTGTGTTATATTCCCAGTTGCTGATTTCGCGTTCTCCTCGCATGCGGCGTCTGCTGCAAATCCCAATAGCTTGTTTATCGCTGTGATTACTGCACTTAAGTACTTCTGAGTATTGTTGGCGCAGCAATAGTTTAAAATCCGCAAACATGTCTATGCTGTAAGAGGACACTCGCTCAGTTACGTGCCAAAATAATCAATTATTTGGGCTCGTTATAAATAACTGATCCGGTATATTAAGCATGTTAAATTTGTTCGGACTGCGCAGAGACACGGCCAGTGCAAAGTTTCCGATAGCGGCCCAGTTCCGCTAACTATACAAATCAACTGAACGACAGAAATCAAGTGATAACGCTGAAAAATGGCGCCTTCGGCACCTTAAAATGACACAGAAGGTATCGTAGATATGTTGTGGTGCTCGCAATAAATGCTGGCGTCATAACTACAGTGCTTCTCATTGCAACTGATATTCTTAACTCCAAACCTCACTCTACAACTCATGTGCTTGTAATGAAACGAAGAATATTATTGATTGCACATGTGGCGCCCAGCAGTAAAATCTACATCTACAAAGTAAAGGCACACTTGAGTGCACCTAAAACAACAATAGCTGAAACAGCTCGCCATTGCAGATGACAATAGTCATTCTACAACCTACGTTGCCCTTTCATAAATGCTTGTAGAGTGCGAGCAAAACTTTTTTGTTCCTCAGACGGGTATTTCAGACAATTCTGAACAAGGCTACAGATGTAAGAAAAGAACGTTCTAGAGTCACATCTGTAAACCATTGCAGACACGAGCAAAAAGCTACAAGAACGCTTGCCACGGGCAATTTCTGGTTTGTATTGACAGTAAGGAAGAAAAATAAACTAAGAAATAAGAAATAAGAAATTCTTCTAAGAAATATGCTACGACAGTGGGAAAAATACGTATGAGGTAATATGTTTCATGATCTAGGACTGCTACGAAATAATAAGAGAAGCCGCCAAAGAGCTGTGTTTCAGCCGGCAAAGTTCATATTAACCTACGGCGATCAGCCGCTGTGGTCGTGCGAGCTTATTGCTATGTAGCAAGCTTTTTGGTGCCTTTATCTGAGGAAAATGAAAATAAATCAGCTTACTTCCGGAAGTTAATTTGCTCGGCATACTTTTTTTCCTTACCAATTATACCAGCCACATGTGTTTTCCTTACGGACAGGGTAGCCCTCTTCACTAAAGTAACACGACGAAAACCTGTTGCACGTCAGAGCCACTGGGAGAGGTCAATGAACTCCCACAGTAGCGTTGAACGACAGTTAAATCTTTTTCTTTTTTTTTTACCAAATCGGAAGGGTCGACGTAATAACAGCTGTGTGCAGCAGACCTGCACCATGAAGTTTACACTGTGACTTCCCCATGATTTTTCTGGAACGGCTGTTTATAATCATGCCTACGCAAATATAAAGATACCGATCGTAAATAAGCGGGTGCTCACCAGACATGAAACTACATTATTGCTGTCTGTGCTTTTATGAAATATAATGGCCAAGTAACAAGAAATATTCACTCTATAGTAGTTTACGCTGGCCTGCTTAGGTACCTTGAGGAGGTGTTTGACAACTAATAATTGCGTTTTACAGGCTCCGTAATGTCTTAGAACCGAGTGTCCTTGTTTCGTGCAGGGAAAGCATATGAGAGGAGGCATACGGATGAATGCGTTTTATTTACTATAACTGTTTCGTGAAGCAATTTTAATAATATCCGTGTGCGAGTTTATGATTAACCAATGCCTTCAACGCCCTTGTTTTCCTTCAAATAAATGCGTTCCACTTTGCCTTTAAACCTACACTTATATCGATAAACATCAAATGGACCTCGTTTTTTGATGCCGGTCTAGGAGACTTAGATTCTTGCGGTAATCAAATGCAAACTGGGTTATAGCATTTTGTGCAGAGAAGTTAAAGTGATCGTTCTTTCATTTCAGAGGTCATTATCACAATCTTGCAAATAACACATAAGCGAAGGACTGATAAAGTATGAGAGAACACTGTAACCTACGTGAAGGCACATAAGGGCACATTAGAAAGTATATTGAGTACTTTTCTCCATCATTCATAGTCACTCGCGCTCCCTCAATCGCATTTTTAGACCCACCGGCTTCTTGCTCCATGTCCCAGGATGATTTTGAAGTTAGGACCTTATTACGTTGTTCTATAAATTATCATTCCTGCTTTCTGAAATTTTGTTAGAAATGATTCGATATTTTAGGGTGGTCGGGGATATGTGTGGAATATGTCTCGGTCATTATTTAAATATCGCTCGCCTACTTCACCTCTTGTCCGTTTTTTTTCTCCCTAAGGAACAGCACTCTCCCAGACAAGAAAAAAATGTCACATGCCGCGAATAATCCTGATTTGGCATGCTTCAACAAAAAGATCGATTGAGAGTGCATGTAACGAAGCTTCCTGCGCAGTTACGCCAGCGCCAGCTGCTGCAATGCTAATATTTTTCTATTTTTCCTCTTTTTTTCTGCTGTAGAAAAAAATAAAGCGCTAAAAGTAAAAGAAAAGCAGCAGGAACCTAGTGCGCAATGGTGGCTGTGCACTTGCGCCGGCGGCACCCGTCCTGTTCAGTACAGCTGCGGCCAGGCTGCTCTCCAACGAGCCAGACTCTAACGTAAGTAAGCGTGAGTTGGGCGGGCAAGTCGGACATTTCTTCAACGCATTTGCTTTTGTTTGTGTTTTTTTTGTGTGTGTTGGAGTTAGTACAACTGAATTAAACTTAAATTTTGGTCAAGACCCTGCGCGCGGAATCTCGCAAGAGGCTAATTCATGGCGAGCTCCCATTTTAGTTTCTTTTTCTTTAGTTCGAATCTGAATGCGCTCGAGTCGGAATACTAGTCTCTTTATCACCGAATTACTGTCAATAGGCACAAAGCACACTGTACTATATATATATATATATATATATATATTAGAAACGGTGTTCAAAATTAGGCTTTACGGTTTCCTTAAAAGTAGCCACTGGGAGACACGCGAAGGCCACCTATGCAAACAAGTTACGCGGCCGGGGGTACACAAACCGATATGATAATTATCTCCGTGAGCAGCCCTAGTAACTGAAGTTGAATAATTGACTTATTTGTTGACCGCAGTAAGTTGGTATGTTTGTATTGAGCAGTTAGAGGCAGTTCTGTTTCTTCACAGTATCAGTTGGAGGAATTCTTCTGGCGTGTCTGTGCTCGGAGATATACGATCCCAAATTTTAATATTCGCTCACATAATTACGCATGCAAGAGAGTTAGAATCGGCGCAAAGCTTCTCCCTGATGTGACCACGCTGTTGCATGCGGCGTTTAGTCTGACAACGGGGCGGAGGCTTAGGCAACGATGATAACTGCCCCCTTCTCATCTCGGCTGGCGAAATAAAAAATCGAAGAACCCGGAACCGCTGTCGTAACACGCGACCACGCAGCCTATAACGATGGCGGCATCTGCCATGCCGAGATAATGGCCCTAGCGGAGAACCCCGAGGGCAGTGCGGGTGCATAAGGGTGACTAGACGTGCGGGCATGGTCCTTGCCTGGGCTACGCAAATTGAGTGACTGCTGATTTCCAACTATTGTAATTATATTGAAATAAAGAGCAACTGCACCGCACACCGCGCTGTCATCGTATTAATTTCGCCAGCCGAAAGGGGAAGGAGAACAGTTATCATCTTTGGCTATGCCTCCGCCCTGTTGTCAGACTAAACGCCTTATGCAACAGCCGCGTCACAACAGGAAGGACCTTTGCGCCGATCCTCACTCTCTTCCATGCGTAATCCTGCGAACGCAAATAAACCTTGTAGTTGGATATCTTGGAGACCGGACACGCTTGAAGAATTCTTCCACCTGATGGGTGCATGGATGGATGTATAGATGGTAAAACTTTATTGACAGTCCTGGGATACGCGCTTATTGCGCTGGGGGCCGCTCCCACGTCGGGATGGGCAGGCCGAGCCGGGCCGCCGCATCGGTGTCTCCATGGACGTTCCAGATTTGGCCCCTATAGTGGCCGCTTCGCAGCGAGGTATGCCACCTTGACTGGTCTGCTTGATCTGTGCCTCGTAAAGAAGGGCATCGCAAGAACCTATGTTATAAGCTGGCTGAATTTTCGCACTGAGGGCAGGTGATGCTGTGTAGAAACATGACTGCCTCTAATTTTTCAATAAAAACATACCCCCTTGCTGCAGTCAACGAAAAAGTGAATCATTTAATTTTAGTTAATTGGTCTGCTGCCAGCGATAATTATAATCTCGGTCTGTGCCCCGCTGGCCACATAATTATTTGTAGAGCTAATCATCGCGTGGTTTCGAAGTGGCTTATTTTAAGAAAACCATGATGCTTAATTTTGAACATCCGGT
Organism: Dermacentor variabilis; assembly: GCF_050947875.1. Lineage (NCBI taxonomy): Eukaryota > Metazoa > Arthropoda > Arachnida > Ixodida > Ixodidae > Dermacentor > Dermacentor variabilis. Next base: position 151,399,590 of record NC_134570.1, read on the forward strand.
ATATATATATATATATATATATATATATATATATATATATATATATATATGTGTGTGTGTGTGTGTGTGTGTGTGTGGTTATTAGTCTCACGAATAGAAATAAAGTATTACTTAAAGCAGATATTGCTAGTTACTCCTGAAAAGCAGTGTTTTGTGTAAGTTACGAACCTTCTTATCAGCCGAGGTAGAGAAAATGATGCTGAACTTGCCATTGATGACGGTGATATTTGCATTCATTTTGAAAGCCAGAGTGCATCGTACTATTGTCCTCACCTGGTTGAATAAGGCGTTTCCTTTTCGTAGCATAAGTGAATACCCAAGGCAACCGTTCTTTTTTACTTTTTCACAGTATTATTGTGTGGGCCATAGAAAAACAACCTTCAGGTATTAGCGCTCTCAGGCACTAGGATGAAAATGAGCATGAGCACGCAACTATGAGCTCATCCCTGGGATTTCTGGCTAAGTGAAACATATTTAACTCTTTTGTTCAAAGTTCCACCTCCTGGAGTATATGCATCAGTCTAATCGTACAACAGTGCGTGTAGTAGGACTGGCTCGTATTATCAGGTGCTTGATGATAGAATAACGAATGTTGGAGTAATACATATTCTGACATTGTGAAACCATGATTGCTTTTGCAATACCACAAAGCATAAAAATGCCAAACGTGAAAGTGGGAAAATTCCATACGATCATCTTCCAGTATGGAAAAAATTCTTTCTTCTCAATAAAGCAAGGCAGCTTTTTTATCTGACTGCTCTCGTCTGTACTTCTATATTGTACGAGGCTGACATTGGTCTGTAAAAGTGTAAAAAAAAAGAGACCGAAGTGGCATCATTCATTTCCTGATATCGTGTCTTTCGTGCATGTGACCCGGCAGTGACACTTTTTGTAGGAATCTACGTTACGTGAGAAAACATCCTCGAAATGCCTGCCGTGTGATGAGTCAGCCCATCCATTGGTACGCAGCTGCGCACGGGCAGAGGCGGGGGGATAACACCATGCCACCTCTTAACGCCTACGCTTTGTCACTTTCTATAGGGTGAGCCGCGGCGTCATGCGGCTTCTATGTTCCTCGCCACATTTTTCGCACGAGCACAGACAATACTCCCACATACTGCAGGCGGCGAAGGATAGGAGTAAGTTGCCAGCATTGACTGCTTATAGTAAATGCATGGACAGTTTTTCATTGTTAAAGATTTAAATATAATCCAAAGGAAATGTTCTTGCTCGATCTGATGATGCTGATTGATTTTCCGTGACGTCGCTTGTGAGAAAACTAGGGTTCCTCTAAAATCTGTGTATTCTGGTTTCTTTTGTGTGATGGAACCATCGATGTCTGTCAGCAGTAAATGATCCTAGCAGCGTACGTTTGAAAATGTTTGAAGATATCAGCAGCAATCAAATCCAAGGAGGATCCGTATTTCTGACTAATACCGGGGCTAAGAAGTCACTTTCTTCTTTGAAAAATCCGAGTGTGTGTCGTTATGAAAATAAGAGTTCATAACTCTCGAACAAGTTGTACTCTGGTGCACTGCTTTGTTTGAATGTCAATGTAAGAAAATACTTCGAATGCAGAAATAGAAAGTGAGTAATTCACATAATTTTATTAGTAAGCAGAGAAGCTTGCACGAATAAATAACCCGTAGAAATGTATGTGTGTTGCACCAATAAGAAATTATTGTATGCGCATTTATTAGCACGAATGGCAATGTTTTATTGCTGTTTATGCGATTTCCTATGCGATGAAACTGAATATGGCTAATCGCCTGCATATTCGACGAATCATCTTGACCTATTGCCTAGATTATTAGCGTATTTATATCTCAAGGACGAGTAACGGAGCTACTCGGACGAGAGTTTATGGTACACAGAATGTCGCATTGTTAGTTCCTGGATATTTTTATGTTACTACTAGTGTAATACAAGAGGAAGCAGGAGGTGAACAAATGATGGAGACCCGTCGAGGAAGTTCCTCCTCTCGCAACGCTGACCAGCTGATTTGAGGCACTGAACTCGATTTCCTTCGTTTGAACTTCCTATAGTAGTGTTATAAGATTTCCTGGCAACCGGACTTTATTAGCGTTAAATTAAGGCTTGAGTGTTGAACATATATTGCTTTAAAGTGGCGCCAAGGAGGAAGCCTTTAGGTCTATGCTTGGTGTCTCGCTACCAGCCTGCTTGACGCCGAATAAGTTGTTACAGTAATAGTTGTAGAAATAGCAACAGCAGCCTCAGTGCGCTTAACTGTAGTACATGTAACAGAAACGCTGCAGAAATAGCAGTTGCTCAATGCTCCATCAATACCGGTGGTATATTTAGTTACAAACTTGGAACTCCATCATCCACCCATGGACGAAAGCCTCGCCCAGCGATCTCCAATTACGGATGTCTTGCGCTAGCTGATTCCCAGTTATCCCTGGAAGTTTTCTAAGTTCATCACGCCAAATAATTCTCTGGCCTCCTCGACTGCATCCGCGTTCTCTTTGCAGCCCATTGTGTAAATCTAACAGAACGCCCGCTATCTTTGGTACGCACTACATGGCCTGCCAAGCCTTTTCCTTTTCTTAGTGAACTGCAGTATCCGCTATCCCTATTTGCTTTCTAACCAGTGACATTGTCTTCCGGTTTCTTAACATTACGCCTAACACTTTGTGCTCCATCGCTCGTTGCTTGGTCCTTAACTTTTCAAGCTTCATTTCCCTCCATGTTTCGACCCTATAGGTTAATATTGGTAGATTGCAATGATTGTATGCTTTTTTCATTTAGGGGTATCAGTAAATTTCTGGTGAATTGTGCTCAAACCTATTATATTACTGTTCTGTAAATTTGCATGTCATCATGAGCCTCTTGGGAGTAGTTCAATTAAACAAATGTACCGAAGTCCCTCAATACTCCGTGCCTCATAATTAGGCATATAAAGTGCCACAGTTAATATTTTATTTTGTTGCGATAGCAATCACATGAACACTCCAACCGAATTTCTGCTACCGCCGTCGCCGTGATGTTCCGTATGAAGTCCAAATGCAAACACATCGTCGCTGCGCGCTGTACGCTGTATGTGCGAGTGAAAGCTCGCGAGAGTCAGCCGACGACCGCGGCTCAATCTCGCGAGCGCGAGGGAGGAAGGCGTAGTGGAAGCGAGCCGTCTTCTGTAGTGCGTGAGGAGCAGGGGGGAGGCGAGGGAGATGGGGCGTTCTGCTCCGGAAGCAGCTCCTTACGGTGCGGCCGCCCGTAGTCTTCAAAGCGATCTGCGATGTGGAGAGAGTGTATGCACCATCTGCCGGTAGCTTCGCATGCGCTGTGCTTTCGACGTTCAGTTCATGTTCATGCGATAAAAACACAAAGGTCAATTCACTCGTTGCTGCTGCGTTTCCTCACTGCAGTGTTTTGGCAGCGAGCTTCCGCGGTCATCGATCGCGATGTGTTCATGTGTAACTGTGCGCACGTGACACCGTGCTTGTTAATGTAGTGAGTAAGCAAATGTTTAAAACTTTATACGGCCGATAAAACGACTATCCTTACTTCGTGTAGCTGTCTACTAATTTGTTATCGCAATCGATTCTTCGCCTTATGGGAGAAACTGCGAGTTTTCTTTTTTTTAATCTTCAATTTTGCTCTTGCACCTTGCCGGCTATAGTCCTCAATCATTTGTTAGAACTCAGGTTCAGCGTTGCCGATGTTGGATTAACTTATTGGTGCTATGTTTATTCAGGGCTCATTTTTTATGAAGAAACGCGACTTCGACAACTGAAGCACACCTCTATATAGGTACTTCAATACACAAATTCACTATGGAAACGATGACTGTTTAATTGCCGCCCCAATACATTTGTTTTCCAGGTGACACGACTAAGGAGGCTGCTTTACCGGTCTCACAATATTCGCCTGAACTAATGTCCCCCACGCCAGTTTCCTTGAGGCGCTCCGAGGGAGGCGGCCAAAATGAACTCCCAGTGGATAAATGCTGGGGAATTCCTTTCTTCGCTGCCCTGTCCACGATGCTCATCACACTGCCATCTTGTTACATGGCTCTTCTCTTCGTCTTCTTCGTGGATGATTACAACGTGAGCCGAGAGCGAGCGTCGTGGCCTCAGAACTCCCTCACCATGGCAACGCATGTATCGGGTACGTCTTCATGTATAGCATGTATCGCATGTATCGGGAACATGCATGTATCGGGAATGCGTTCGTTTCTGCCTATTCTTTGTACAGCGAAACTGTCAAGGGGACTGTCACAGCCATTTTTGTGTGGCGCCGCATGATAGCGCGGTTAATATGTAACGTGAATGCAACTTAACGTGTGTCGGAGCCGCCAAATTCACATGGGAACGTAATGATCCACGATTATTAAGTATAAGACAGCTTTCCTAAATCACACGCTGATCGACAACAACACGAATTTGCGGATTTTTTAACCAGAAAAACGTATTTTTTTTCCTCACGTCATGCTATACCAGCTTCCCGGTGAATTTCATGTAGTTAGTGCGACAGCAGCGATGAATGGCTGATGCTTTGACGCTGGAACTCAGCCTGCGTGGGAGCCGCCACTTTTATCAACAACCGGTCATGACCGCGGTAGAACGCTGAAACTGTCACCTTATCCTAGGCTTGAGCCTTTCCTCGAGCTAGCGAATCTACCGGACCCCTTGTACTTTCGTAGGGTGTGAAAACTCGCTTGCACAGGTTTGCTGTGAATGATGCGTCAGTTGTCCGATTAGAATACATCTTTGAATGTCTTATCCCGAAAGTGTTCTGTGCCAGGCTCCAGGAAAAATCCGTCTAATGTACATGAGTCACGCAATTATCGTCAAGTGAATGTCCTGGCATACCCTCAAGATGGCGATCCGGCGGCGGTTTGCCTCTAGCTTGTGGTCGAGAAAATAGGTTTCGTTTAATAAATAAATGGCGTCTTTGATGACGTCTATCTGTTGCAACGAGGATATTTAGGTATCACTTCTTTTAACATTGAGTAATTTCGTAGAAAACAAGTCCAGCAACACGGACACCTATAAAAATAGTAAAGCTAGCAGTGACTAGGGAATGTCTTTTGTAGTATAAATGAATCAGCATTTACGGGCCACGGCAATCCTAGCGCGTTCCGGCCACTCCGTCGAGGCATATCCCCGAAAGCCGTCGCCACTGGGTGGCACTGAGGCTCCTCGGTCCATTTTCGCGTGTCTGCTGACCTCTCTGTGCACGTGTGTGTGGAAGTGCGCACGTAACTCCGCCTGGAACCCTAACGACTCACTTTCGCCACCTACGCATTCACTGTAGCGTCGCACGTCGTGCGTCAGATGCTCAGAAGGCATCATGTACAAGCTCTTTCACTTGGATCAAGCGATGTCGGAAAACAGGGAAAAGACGAGGTGACCCTTAAACGGAGACTTAAACGGTTGCTCTGAGTTTAATGGCAACAAGGCATATTTGGAAGCTCACCATTCGAGGTTAACATACATCTGTTAACAAATGCGTCTTTGGCAAGCTTCGGGATGCTTTCACATGAAAACAGTAGAGAACTGCTGGAATTCATAAACATATTCATTATTGAGGCCTCACACTTGGATGTGTTTTCAGTAGATTCGGAAGACATGTGTTAAACCAACCTTACTAATTGAAAAGAGCACGCCAATTCTTTCTGCCACAGATAGCGCATATTCAGCTACAGATTATAAGCGGAAGTCGATAAGAAAACGATTATGCCAGAAAATATTAGGTATTTCAGAAGGCGTACTACATAACTGACGATTATTATATCATTTACCAAGACCATAGTGAAAGCGAGTTTGTTCAGAAGCAGTGCGCACTTGAAAGCCGCATGAAAATTTGGTACGCCAACTATGCGCAATACAGATTTCCTATAGAATGCTTCGTCTTTCTCTCAAACATTTGCCTTAGTTGCACAATTGAGCGACTATGGTGTTCATGCGAATGTTCATCCTTCCTGCCGTATTGCACACATAAATTCTGTGATCCAGCCGACGCTACAAGTACGACCAGCTACGCCACCGCCCAAGAGCCAAAAAGTATACGCACCTCAAATACATTATATTCATTTATGGAATTTTATAGCACGCTCAACGCGATGATTTAGATTATGGATTCAAACGAAAATTGGTTATTCATTAAACCTAAAATTATTATTTTACTCAGATGTATTTCTAATTGGGTCGTAATATCTTAGTTTTCAACTGACATCGAGTACCCGAGAACAGATTAAAAGATTTCAGCCCTGTTTTAAATTTGCATATGTCAAGGTTATCTTTCCCACTTGTTTTAGGCTTACTAGTGGCTGCACTTCAGCGACGAATCTCTGTCGTTAACATCGCCATTCTGGGATCACTGCTCGCGTCACTCGGGGTCATCGCGTCGGCCTTCGCCCGCGAGGTCATCTGGATGTCCATCAGTCTTGGCGTCATGTACGGTAAGAAGAGCGTTACTTAAACCCTTATGCACTTTATTCTGATATGTGTTAGCACCAGAGTGCTTTTAAGTTTTGTTTAGTGGCCATTTTATTTTTATTTTCGACATCCCTCCGCTTGTACCAAAGCTTGCGTGCCTTATTATGTTGCCGTGTGGACAAGACCCACGCTACAAAGTACAAAGCAGTCAGAAGGAAAACAAGGTCATCTATTCCTGATGCAGTAGCTGAGTCGCACGGTAAAAAAACCACAGCGGCTACAAATGATTCCGGTATCCACCAGCACGACGTGCCCCGTGATCATCTCATAATTTTTTGCACGAAACCCGCAATAACTTATTTAAAAGAGCTTATTCCCCTCGCACATATTTCTAAAGCCAGTTAGTGATGGACTAATGGACTAATGAATTTCTGAGAACGAAGGCGGCTTTTTTAATTGGCATATGAGGTAGACCGACATAGCCATGATATTGTTATCGAGGACTGCCCGAGGCGAAACTGAGGACAGTGCGGAAGACGACGGCTCTGGCTGATGTCGCGCGGACTGTCTTTCTATCTTGCACGCCCTATAGGCTAATGGACGTGTTAGAAAAACCTGATTAATGTAGTTAATGCCTCTTTTCTACCCGTAATATTTTGGTGGAGGTTGCGGTCTCTCCCTGACTCACGACGGATTTACGCATCGGGTGTTTCTTGGCTGCATAGCAATGCAAGCCCAAGGCGAGAATGCTTCAGCCCCGTCGCCACCCGCACCCACCGTCATCCTGGCACAACCTTGCCAGCATTCCTGTAGCCCTTGGGCTTCCTCGGTCGTCATCGCGAGAAAGAAGGATGACAGCTGTCGCTTCTGTGTCCACTATCGCCGTTTCAACAAGGCAAGACGAAAAAAGAAAGACGTGTATCCAGTGCTGCGGACAGATGACGCAATCGATTGTTTACATGGTGCAAAGTATTATTCTTCGAGAGGCCTTCGCTCCGTGAACTGGCAAATTGTGTTGACTACATCAACCGTGAAAAGACTGCATTTGTTACATCTCGTGGCTTCTATCAGTTTAAACTGATGCCGTTCAGCTTACGTAATGTCCCGGCTAAATTTTCAACGTGTGATGGACGGTCTCCTTCACGGCATTAAGCTGTCAAACGCCCTGTGCTACCTAGATGACGTTATTGTCTTTTTACCACCTTTTGCCACACACCTCGGACGTCTTTGGACAACTCTTTCTGCTTTTTCGCAAGGCTGTGCTTCAGCTCAATTAATCTAAATGTCACTTGGGCCGCCGACAACTTACAGTACTCGGGCACCTCATCTATTCTTCCGGCGTCCGTCTTGGTCCCGAAAGAGGTCGCGTCGTCAAGAATTTTCCCGTGCGGACTTGTGCCAACGACGCTCGAAGTTTCTGGGCCTCTGCTCGTACTTACGCCTGTTCGTACGCAATTTCGGCAATGTTGCACGTCCTCTCATAGATCTTCTCAAGAATGACGCCATTTTTGTCTGGAGTTTGGAACAAGCTGCTGCGTTCACTGACCTGACAGTGCAGCTCACCTCACCACCACTTTTCGCCCATTTTTGCGCGACCACCCCACCCGAAGTTTGAACCAATGCCAGCGATCATGCACTCGGTGCTGTTTCGGCCCAGCGCCCGCAAGGTTGCATTCGTGTTATTGCGTACGCTAGCCGTCTTCTATCCCAAGGGGAGCACAGGTTCTCAATTACTGAAGGCGAGTGTCTTGCCGTCGTTTGAGCTGTGGCTAAATTTCTCCCCTACTTGCACGTCCGCAAATTCACAGTTATCACCGATCATCATGTCTTATGCTGGCTTCCATTCGTAAGGGATCCTACTGGACGTCTCGGTCGGTGGGCTCTACGACTTCAAGAGTACTCACACACTGTTCTGCATAAGCACACCTTAAGCATGTTACATGAGCATGCTGACTGCTTGTCGCGCCATCCAGTAGACCCACCAGAGCTCCAACGACAGCTGCGAGTCTACCTGCTGCGTGCTGTCGCTTACTGCGTTTCAGAACATGAGCGATGAGCAACGCCGTCACCCCTACTTGCGACGACTCATTCTCCGGCTGACTTCTAAGACATATTCCCATTCTCTGCGTATGTTTGTCCTGCAGGACAGCGGCTTGTGCCATTACAACATGCACCCTGACGGTGCTGAACTGCTATTGGCTATTCCCACACATATGTGCCATAGTTTCCTCGCACAGCTACATGATGTTTCTACCGCGGGTCACCTCGGAGCCTCTATGACGTATGGCCGCGTTCCGCATCGCTTCTTTTGGTCGACATCTTCCGTTGGATCGGCCTTTACGTTACTTGCTGTGAGAAATGCCAGCGCCACAACAAATCTACAGTACTCTCAGCTGGCCACCTCCAACCCCTTGACTCACCATTGGAGCAATTATTCAATGATGATCTTGCCCTGTTGGCCTTTTCCCGCTTTCTGCCTGCGCAAGTAAGTGGATAGCTGTCGCTACCGTCTACACTACCTGGTACGCGATCACTCGGGCTCTCTCAACCAGCTGTGCAACCGACGTCGCTGACTTCCTCCTCGAAGGCGTTATATTTCACCACGGCCCTCCTCGACAGTTCCTCAAAAACCGGGGCCGTTACTTGATATTAATGGTTATCCCAAATTCTCTTTCACTCCTGCGCTACAAAACATAACTTGGCAACGGCGTACTAACTTCAGAGCAACGGCCTCACAGAGCCTCTTAATAGAACCATCAGACATCCGCTTGTCATCTATGTTTCTCCTTACTATCATGACTGGGACGTCACTATGGCATTCGTAACTTTGCCCATAATTCCTCCCGACATGATCCTGCACGTTTTTCTCTGTTTTATCCCTGGCATGGAAGAAATCCCACGCTGCCATTTCACACACTCCTTCCCGCCGTATTTGATCCGTCGTCAGAATACACCCACCACGCCATCTTCAGAGCTGCAGATGCGTGCCAGATTACACGCTGCACCTTGCTGTTTCGCAGGAAAAGCAACAACGCTTCTACGATGCTCGCCAGCGCAATGCCTCCTTCAGCCCCGGTGACATGGTCCTTCTTTGGGCACCGTCACGGCGAGTTGGCATTTGCGAAGAGTCAATTTCGGCTTAGTATGACGCGTGCCTTGTCTCGCGCCAAGTGAGCGACGTCACATATGAAATCACACCTCTCGATTCCACCGTGTCTAGGCCTTTCTGCGATGTCGCGCACATCGACCACCTCAAGAGAAATAACTCAGACGATCGTGCGAGCACCGGTACGGTGTCTTCGCGCCAGTCGTCGTGTTACCAAGCGCTGCCAGAGGTGAAGCTGACGACAAAACAGTAGACGACGACGGTCGCTGATGTCGCGTGGACTGGCTTCTATCTTGTTTTCCTTGTGTGCCAGTGGACGCGTCGCAAATACTTTGTGAATATATTCTAAACCTCTCTTCTTCCAATAACAATATTATGAAATGGTGTACGGGACTTATTTATACAAGCAAATTAGCCATAAACAAAACATGAACGAAAAATATAATAGCTGGGACTGGTGAACGTCTGCGAAAGCTTCGCATCGCCAAGCAGTGTCACTGCGTCATGTGTATCAAGTGTAAAATATGTAGGAAGTCACAAAATTAACCCTGAAGCTACTTGAATATGTGCCGCTGAGCATAAGACAATAGCGAATGACTTTGAATAGGAAAGCAAGCTCATGTCCATAGTGCCTACAGAACGCACGAATCCTAAGAAACACTGCTGCTCTGAACTTTCCGTTTTAACGCGAAAGTGTTAAGGGCCTCGTCTCGCAGAAAATCCGGCGTCAGCGTTGCCGGCGTTGTCAGTCAGAAAAAAGTCATCCCGAACCACAACCACGAAGGCCTTCTGCTTGCCGCACAGGCGTTACTGAAATAATTAAATTTATCAACGTAAGATGCGTCAAAAAATTTTTAACTTGCGACTTATACACAATCTGCAGACATAATAGCATCGGATAGTAATTTGAGTATGCGAGAAAACATAATTCTGTTTCGCGGAAACTCAAACCCCTTTTTACTTGATACGGTGGTGCGAATCACTAATGCGTCGCTGCTTGTAGCCTCTACCAGAGGACAGGACGAGGCATTGGGCTGCCCTGCGCTGCCGTCGGGATCGGTGCGCTATTGTTTTTATCGGCCCAATGTCGCCGAATATCCGTTGTTGGTGACGGCATCAACGGGTCCCGACAACGCTATCGCGTTCCACTCTCAAAGGCAAAGCTTAAACGTGTTTCTAGCTATTTTTTTACTCTCTTGTTAAGACAAAATTAGATTCACACGTCATCTGCTACTGCATACTAAGCTCGCTCGACAAGATTGGTGGCATAAAATTTACACTTAGCGGCATACCACGACTGTAATTATGCGCACTGTCATGTTAACACGTGCCTTTGCCGTACGAAGTGCGCATGCTCATATTTGTACATGTCCTTATATAAGCAGCCCCTTGCCTGATAATAAACACACTTTTGTTCCCTGCCTCCCGCCCGTTCACAATGACAGGCTTAAGATCACAAGATCACCATCTAATATTTATCAGCATGCTCTATGTGTAACCAGAATAATCTCCCCAGTCGTTATTAAAGAGCGTATTTTACGATACCGAAATAATTGCTCAACAAAGTAGAGCCTTCTAGTGCACCAATGTTTACATAATAATTAAGCGAACATAGTAATAAAATCATATTGCGAGCACTTTTCCCGTGGAACCCCTCTGTGGTAGTACGTGGCTTTCTTTTTACTAAATCATAGTTTGCGTGGAAATATCAGCCTGTAAAAATAATCAACGAAGCAAGCCTAGCGAGAAGCTGAAATAAGAATTTAAGAAAAATTATGGGGTTTTACATGCGAAAACCACGATATGTTTATGAGGCACGCCGTACTGGGGGACTCCGGAAAATTTGACCACCTGGGATTCTTTAACATGCACCTAAATCTAAGTACATAGTTGTTTTCCTATTTTGCCCCCATCGAAATGTGACCGCCGTAGCCGGGATTCGATCCCGCGACCTCGTGCTTAGCAGCTCAACACCATAGCCTGTAAGCAACAACGGCGGAAGAATAAAAATAAAATGAATATTGTTTAACAATTGGTACCAAATACCTTTCCGGTAATGAAAATGCCAAAGGCATAATTGACACGGACTCTCACTAACAAAATTATACTTGAGAAGAAAATATTTGTTCTTTCAGGACTTTTATTTTTCAGAAGGTGTGCCTGTATTATATTTTGCCGCGTAGATTATTTATCATTTGCTCATCACTTTGCCGGGGACCATTTCAAGCGCCAACAGCGTAAAGTTATCGCCCATCGCAAGGTATGCGTAGAAACTTCCCAGAAAGTTATGATTGATTTCATCTGCTGCCTATGTTGTCGCCGAACCTTGTGTAATCAGACCTTATGCGGGCCGTGATTAGTGTTGTACTTTCTTGAAGAAAAGCGCACACCAGCAATTACTCTGGATGTTTTGATGAGTTACGCATAAATATCTGACGAGCTTAACCCGCAGATCAGATGGTGTGTGCTCGTTATCGTGCTGAGTGTTACTTTTCTTACTGGGTACAGGTTCGTTCATAAACAGTTCATTCTGTGACGTTCGCCTTGCCACTGTGGTTGTTTGACTTAACTATGTGAAAACGTTCGAATAACCAATATTTGATGAAATATAGTACAGAGGTAGGTAATCCTTTACATTACTGGACGGCCAGCCCAAATGCAATCTGCAGCATAGGTTCAAGAAAACTACGCGCCAGAGTATTTGGAACTTTCCCTTTCCCAAAGAAACCATTATGAGGGCAGAAGATGGGCATTAATGACACTTTTCTTCATAAGTCTTTTCACGCTGCCCAAACGAAGTCTTCTTAATGAGTCTAACATATGGTTTTTTAGCCACAGGCCTTGCTATACACCGTGTGGCCCCCATTGCAGGGAGAATGCAATAAGGCTGCTACTGGGATTAGTGTAGAAGAAATTTTCATGCATAAGTACGGCGACATTTTTACTAAAGCGAGTAGCAAAATGCAAGTTGTAGACTTCATGACCTGCGGAGGCATTATTGGAGTATGTACTGAAGGAAATGATACACGTATTTAGAGGGTAAACAGAGTGAAAAGGTACGAAAGTAAATGTGGACCATGGGAAGTCATTACTATGGCACGCACGTCAGTAAAGGGTGGCCCATATAGACTCTTACGTCACACCAGCATATTTTACGTGGTAAGGTAGAAAGAGTGATCTTGCACTATTAGCGTGGACGAGCAAAGCGTTTGATAACCTATTTTTATACAAACCTGTGAGTGCTCTAAGCAGGCAATATTGCTTCGACTTTTCGCGTGCTAAAACTTTCTTCTATCTTTTGCGCAGGACTCGGCATGGGCATGTTTATCGCATCCATCGCTATCTACATCCTTATGCACTTCGACAAGTACAAGGGTACTGCCTTGACGCTGGCATTCATCGCCTGGGGTATATCTGGCCTATTAGGCCCAGCGTTCCTCACTCATTTGAGGGCAATATACGCTCTGGACGGCACCCTGCTTATGACTGGAGGTCTCCTGCTGCACGCTATTCCTCTGAGCATGCTGCTCAAAAATCCTCGTCCTGTCAACACTGAAGCACTGAAAAGTCTGGTCCTTAGATGTCCCTGGTGGACGCGGGCAAGGTCGGTTGAGGCGCGACATGGACTGGAAGTTCCTCAACACCAGCGACCATCAACAATCACCCTCAGTCGCATGAATGATCCTGTGACATGGAGGAGGGGAAAGAACTCTAACGAGTCATGCCCTAGGGCTTTCGTAGAACCAGTGCTCGCCGATGAAGTCCTTCCGTCCAGAAAGCATTCGCTTCAGCAACAACCCTCACAGGATGTTTCCGAGAGCTCCACATGCGCATCTTTCCGTGGCCTTCGCCGATTCGCCGCCACCGTACTCCGTATGCCCGCCTTCTATGTGTTCCTATTTGCGACGGTGGCGGGCGACTACTCCGGCGTATCCTTCAGCACTACCATTGTGGACTATGCCGTTGACAAAGGGATCGACGTGGGAGTTGCAACGCACCTAATCGAGTTGGGCGCGGTGGGTCATCTAGCGGGTCGCATCTTCATCATGCCGCTGTCGGACTGGGCTCCGATCAGTCGACTGCCGCTCTTCGCTAGCTCGTATGCCCTCGAGGCCATGTGCGCCTTGATCATGCCGCACATTGGGTCGTCGTTCAGCGAAGTCGCGGCAGTGCGTGTTGCAGAGACCACCGTCACCGGTTTTTCATCGGCCATAAGGGGCATCCTCTTGGCTCAGTACATGGGCATTGACCGGCTGGCTTCGTGCATGGGACTGTATGGACTCGTCATGATACCGGTCTCCCTCGGCAGTGCTTCAATTATCGGTAAGGATATTCATCTCGAAGCACAGCCTGATCGTTTCTATACAATATTTCCCACGTCACCCTTGACACAATTATTTGGATATGTTTATTCAGTACACTGAAATAGCAATAAGATACGACAAACGTGCAGCATAAATGTTGAACATTTTACGCCACCGAAGAATTTATTTCATGAGTGAAAGCTCAACAATATTGTCACGGATTGGAATTGGTCTCTAGCGCATATGTGTACACATGTAATTGTAATAGCAATATAGGAATGTGTACACTGACCATATTGCATGGCTAACAAACTACTGCAGATTAGTGGCGATGCGCAAGCACGATATAAAAATACGAACGAGAACAGCAAGTCTCTTCGTTGGACAAATGCACCATAATAAGAACGCACGAATTACTTAACAATAAGAGCAGCGAGTATGATCAGCGATCATCACTATGAATTCAGCTGATTAAGCCTGCCTTATGTATATGCATTATTCATTGTACATTATAGAGCACTTGACAGTCATAGTATTGTTATCACCATTCATCGTATTGTTATCGTATTAGTCACCTTATTGCTATCGTCGTATGTTCCTTGAAATACGATTTGGGATGTTCTTGTTCCTCGTCTATTTTGTTCATCACTACATCAAGTAGTGTTGCTTGTTGCATGCGGTGCGCAGCGCGCAGATATTTCTTTTTGTGGTAAAAATTAGTCAGCCACTTCCTCGTTGTACTCGTATCGTCCCGAACTGAACTGATCTTCGCAGGAGCAGAGAAACAAATATCAACCGTGGTGCTGTTGCAGGACGAACCTGTACTCTATTTTCGAATTCCAGGTGTGCTCAATGAATATAGGTACTGTTTTCAGCGTCGCATTGCCGATTTCATCAAACATGAAAAACTAGACGGTATTGGATGGACTATGCCAACTGCCCATGGCATATGGAAACCACATGGAACCGAGAAACAAAGTAATTAACAAAACGTGAAGGTTGATTTGATGCGTTGCGCATTGTCTGTTATAACGTCAAAAGATGCACGCCGCTCTTTTATCAGTAATACATTATTTAAACGGCTTCCACCATCCTTCTTTTTGGTATGGTAATTTGTAACCCTAATTATGTTCATGAAACGCTGCCATGATTTACAGCTCTTCATGTGTTTTTAAAAAAACAGCGCAGCTTTTAGTCGACCGTTCCTGCGACGAGTGTCGGCGTAACAAAGCGAACGAGCCCAACAGCGAAGAAACAGCGAACGTGGAGCGTGAGACAAAGGCGCGAGCCGTGAATGGCGGAGACCAGTGGGAGTGGCCTCTTCAATGACGCGCGCGAGGGAAGCTAGTGTCATGCAGACAGGCCCCACCACTCGATGTGTACTCGTATGTGGTCTCAGCCGGACTTCTTCTTTCATGCTGCCGTCTGCTCGTGTCACCTCCCTCGCGCGCTTGTTTGATTTGCTTGGTTTGGCCTTGTTCGGGCTTGCATCGGTTGTCATGCTTTTAGAATGTTACTTACACCGGCGAGTCTAAACCGAGACGTCCTCATGGAAAGGGTTTTGTGGCCAGCACGCCATATCCGCTTTATGTACTAGAACACGAATCCGAATACAGGGACGCGGAGGTGACACCCTGCACCTCACTCTCCCTGACTTTCAGGGAGAGCATACTAGTGATCATGATTATTATCAGTGTCAACGGTGTCATCTTCGCCAAAAACGAAGGACGAAGAACGTAAACTCAACGCCAACCTGTAAGCAGACCTAGGGAAAAGCGCGCCACATCTCGCACCCACAAAGAGGAGACGACATTTTCATGCTGTTACATGACTGCCACAGCTGCGTTAACGCCAGCGGCCGTGCTGCGATCATTTAACCGCTAGTGTGTACCGGGCTTTCTGTGACGACGATCGCTCCAAAGTAGCGCCAGAGTAGCGCCAGCCGCCTCTTCGTCTACGACGCGTTCGATAAAGCATGCGGACAGCTCGTCAAAATAAAGCACTGCATAAGCGGAGGAACCTTGGAAGAACGCTGACATAATCCTAATCCATAAGAAAGGGGACGCGAAAGACTTGAAAAATTATAGACCGATCAGCTTACTGTCCGTTGCTTACAAACTATTTACTAAGGTAATCGCAAATAGAATCAGGAACACCTTAGACTTCTGTCAAGCAAAGGACCAGGCAGGATTCCGTAAAGGCTACTCAACAATAGATCATATTCACACTATCAATTAGGTGATAGAGAAATGTGCTGAATATAACCAACCCTTATATATAGCTTTCATTGATTACGAAAAAGCGTTTGATTCTGTCGAAACCTCAGCAGTCATAGAGGCATTACGGAATCAGGGTGTAGACGAGTCGTATGTAAAAATATTGAAAGATATCTATAGCGGCTCCACAGCCACCGTAGTCCTCCATAAAGCAAGCAACAAAATCCCAATAAAGAAAGGCGTCAGGCAGGGAGATACGATATCTCCAATCCTATTCACAGCGTGTTTACAGGAGGTATTCAGAGACCTGGATTGGGAAGAATTGGGGATAAAAGTTAATAGAGAATACCTTAGTAACTTACGATTCGCTGATGATATTGCCTTGCTTAGTAACTCAGGGGACCAATTGCAATGCATGCTCACTGAACTTGAGAGGCAAAGCAGAAGAGTGGGTCTAAAAATTAATCTGCAGAAAACTAAAGTAATGCTTAACAGTCTCGGAAGAGAACAGCAATTTACAATAGGTAGCGAAGCACTGGAAGTCGTAAGGGAATACATCTACTTAGGGCAGGTAGTGACGGCGGATCCGGATCATGACACGGAAATAGTCAGAAGAATAAGAATGAGCTGGGGTGCGTTTGGCAGGCATTCTCAGATCATGAACAGCAGGTTGCCATTATCCCTCAAGAGAAAAGTATATAATAGCTGCGTCTTACCAGTACTCACCTACGGGGTAGAAACCTGGAGGCTTACGAAAAGGGTTCTACTCAAATTGAGGACGACGCAACGAGCTATGGAAAGAAGAATGATAGGTGTAACGTTAAGGGATAAGAAAAGAGCAGATTGGGTGAGGGAAGAAACGCGAGTTAATGACATCTTAGTTGAAATCAAGAAAAAGAAATGGGCATGGGCAGGACATGTAATGAGGAGGGAAAATAACTGATGGTCCTTAAGGGTTACGGACTGGATCCCAAGGGAAGGGAAGCGTAGCAGGGGGCGGCAGAAAGTTAGGTGGGCGGATGAGATTAAGAAGTTTGCAGGCATGTCATGGCCACAATTAGTACATGACGGGGGTTGTTGGAGAAGTATGGGAGAGTCCTTTGCACTGCAGTGGATGTAACCAGGCTGATGATGATGATGATGATGAAGCGGAGGTTTCTCTGAGGCGGCTGCTCTGAATCGCACCCACGCGTCATCCGCGCGCTGCCTCTCGTGGTCTCCCGATTAGCCGGGCCATCTGCCGCTCGAGCACCAACCATGCACAGGCTCCGCCGCAGCTGCCTTGCCGTCGTTAGGCGTAGGACGTGCCCGTCCAGGCCCGTAAGATATGGAATTCTCGGTTCTCACCCGCAGGATTGGTGTCCAAATGTGCCGTAGGTGTTCGCAAATCAGGTCGCAGTCAAAAACGTTCGCCGCGCGCGGTATAAGCTGGCCGAGAAAAAAAAAGGGAAAAAAGCTCTATGTGAGTGCGCGTTCACTCGTCGGCGCCCTTAGCGGAGATATGAGCCGTCGGTGAACTTCTTTTTCTTCGTGTTTTGCAGGGTTCTTCCGTGATACAATGGGCTCGTACGATGGATTCTACAGGATGCTCGCTGCTTTGAACTCTGCAGTCGCTGTTCTGTTCGGCATGTTCCTGGTGTTTGACTGGACCCGCGCAAAACGAAGAGGATCACAGTCGTCAGAGAGCTCCTTCACCAAGGTCACAATCGGCAGCGGAGCGCACTCAGAGCAGAGGTGCTAAATGGAAAGGTCACACGTTTCGGCCCTACTGCCATTCACGCTTACCGCAACGAAAGTGCCTGGTGCACATGCGTCGGTGGCACGTGCACCGGCTTCAACACTGCCATTGAGAGGAAAGGGGAACTCAAAACGTTGCTGCTTCAAGATGAATCACCGTTCAGAGAAACAGACCCACCATCTACATAGCCCACCTGCTGCTGCAACCGAGATAACCTCAGTTGCTCTGCGGGACGCTACGGTGTTTGTTCTTATGCGTACACAAATAAGAAATGGGACGTATCTGCATGCAGCTGATCTTTAGTGCGCAAAGTGGTGGCCGGTGTTCAAGTAAAAGTGACTGGGCGAGTTGATGCTCGGGTTTCGTGATTAATATTCCTTTGGCGTGTCCACTTGGGCGCCTGTACGCCTCGCCTAATTTACGGAGCTAGCAGAAGACAATTTGATGTTGCCCGCGGCTGTTCAATTGTTTCGCCATATTGCTCCATATGAGAGAGAAAAAAACTATACGAATTACGAGATTCTCCTATATCAAAGCGGATGACACACACACGCACACGCACACACACGCACACACACACACACACACATATATATTATTGTGTGTATTTGTGTGTGTCTGCACGATACCTACAAGGAGCTCATGTTTCATGTATGAAACGTCTTAACAGTTTCCATGATGTCTGGATGCTACTAAAATACATTCACATTCCCTCTGAAAAGTCTTTCAAGTTCATTTTTGATAAGACGAAGATTGTAGTTCAGGCAAAAAAAGACAATCCTGCCTTTTCACTGCTGTTTATAGCCCTCCAATACTTGAAGCATCACCTTCTCTGTCGACTCGAAACATGGGCAAATGGCACGCTTGATCGTATCTGTTTTTTCTCTAATGCGCACAGCTACAGCACGTGTGAAGTATTTGTGTAATGTCCATGGCTAGGCTACGTATGGCGCTGTATAACTTGTTGCAACAACTTCAGGGAGTGGAAATACTTTGACAGGGTGATTGAAACAGGTGCATCAATGGGAAACGAAAATATTTTCCTTTCGTTCCGTTTCTTCGAGTACGAAGGGGAATGGTCGAGCTGTTTGAGAAATGTGAAGTTTATTTACTCTCTCTCTCTCTCTGTAAATCAAATACTCAAATTCCACGTAGTGAATAGATAGCTGTAACGCTTTCTATGCAGGGCCTCTGATCACTCGTGCGCATGATCCGTATAAACATATTGAGTAGTTCCCATTTCACTTAGGTGTGGTCCTAGGCGTTTATTGGCAAATCTTGGCAAAGTATATCCACTCACCTTACAACTTCTGTGGAATAAAGACAAAAAAACACTCTACGTTTCCTACCTCATGGCTATTTCATGAAATATCTGAAGTATAAAAATGTGCCCTGTGTTGGTACTATGCCTACAAACAAATAAATATCAACAAGCCGCTTCATAGATGTGTTGGGAAAAATTTATAGGGTCTCTTACTATCTCTCTTAAGAGGTGAACGGCCAAAACCTATTTGACTACAATTGGTCATTTTGTAGCCATTATTAGTAATTACAAGTCATTTGAGTAATTATTGCTCATTACTGCTCACTATTAAGCATTTTTGGTCATTTGTAATCAATTGTGGTCATTACAAGCCGTCATTAGTCATGTTTTTATCATAGTCATTAATAGTCATTACAAGTCATTTCAGTTATTTTCGTCATTACTGGTCATTACTAAGCATTTTTACTCATTTCTAACCAAGTGTAGTCGTTACAATTCGTCGTTAGACATAGGGGTCGTTTCGTAGTCATTAGTAGTCGTTTCCAGTGATTTCAGACATTATTAGTCGTTACTGGTCATTACTAAGCATTCTAGCCATTTCTTATCAATTGTAGTTGTTACAAGTTGTCGTTAGACATATTGGTCATTTTATACTCATTACTAGTCATTACAAGTCATCACTGCTCGCTAGTAAGCATCTTTACTCATTTGTAATCAATTGAGTTCATTACTAGTCATTTCTAATCAATTGTGGTCACTACAAGCCGTTGTTAGACATTGGTGATTTCGGAGTCATTAATTGTCATTACATGTAATTAGTAGTCATTATTAGTCCTTACTAGTCATTAGTAACCTCTACCAATCTCTTTATAACGTTCTAATTCACTTAACTGTTACTATCAATCATTTTTCATTCTTTAGTGTGTCTTTATATGGCGTGATGAAGCTTTGGCAGAGACTCCGACGTTCATGTCAACTGATACCATGAGCCTAGAAAAGCTTTCGTCTTAAAATGTTTGCAGACACAACGCATGTGTAGGAATCTATGTGAAGAGGCTCTGTCGGAAAGCGCCTAAAGAAGTGCTATATGTTTCCGAACTCTTACGCCTTTGGCGTTAAGCAAACTGGGTGCACATGAGGTTTGGCGGCTACGCGTGCGGGCGTACATGGCGAATATTAAGGTGTAAGCCTTTAGTGGCTCATGAGTGACGGGGCGCAGTCCGTGGTGGAGGCAGGAAAGCAATGATCACCGCCGAGGGAAGCAAGCAGAGGAGGCGCCATGCCCGTAGCGCTGTGTGAGTGGGGGGTGGGAGAGCGCGCACATGCGCGTGGGGGTGTGCGGATATTGGGGACAAACCTTGCAGCCACATGGCTTGGATTGCATCCCATGCTCGCGGCCACGCCAGCGTCCGTTCGCAGAACAGTTCAGACAACAGCAACAGAGGCAGCCATAGGCTTTCGCCTGTCGCAGTTTAGCTCAGCAATGGGCTCATAGACATATTTACAGCCTTGTATTTGCAAATGTATCTTGATATATCTGCGCGGCAGCCGTGGATCATAACAGAGCTCGTGACATTTATTTATTTATTTATTTCATACATACTGCTAGCCTCCATTTTGAGGCTGTTGCAGGACATGGGAAAATACATTGCATCAAAATAAGAATGACAAACTTATACACTTGTTAGTATTGTAGTTTACAAGTAGACGTAGTGGAGTAATACAACAAAGGGTGTGACCTTCCTGAGTCAGGCCTTAAAGGTTAATGAACAGAAATACAGAAGCATAAGATAAACAACAAAAAAGTACATCAAAACCAATTAGAGACAAAATGCGGGGTCTGCAGGCGATACTGGTAAATCAAGATGCGCATTCATAGACATATTTTTCCAGCATAGGAAGGAAATCGTCAGGTGAGCAAATTATGATATCACTAGGCAATGAATTCCAGTCTCTGATTGTCTGGGGAAAGAAAGAATACCTGAATGTGTCTGTGTGGAACCTGTATTCAATTAAATGTTTATGATGTTTAGTTCTAGTGTTTCGCTGTTCAGTGAAAGATACATATGCACCACTGTTTAATTTGTAGACCCCGTTAAGGAGGTGGAACAGAAACTTGAGGCGTAAGTATTTCGCACGCTTGTAAATAGTCGGGAGACAAGCTTTATCAAGGAGTTCTGTCGGAGAATCATTACGGTTGTACCTATTATAAATGAATCTGATGGCTTTTCTCTGTATTGTTTCTAGGCGTTTTATGCACTGTTTGGTATGTGGAGACCAGCAGGTAATACCATATTCTAGTATAGGACGAACGAATGAGGTGTAGGCTAGCATCTTAGTGTCTGGTGAGGCAGATTTTAAAGAGCGTTTAAGCGAACAAAGTGTTGTAAATGCCTTAGAAGATATGTGTGACACATGCTTGTCCCATTTCATATCAGATGATAGGACAATGCCCAAATATTTATAATCATCGACTATCTTTAATTTTTGCTGTTCGATCGTGTAGGTGAATTCTAGTGGGGTTCTTTTTCGGCTTACTCTCATAAAAACAGTCTTGTCTAAATTAATCTTCATTTGCCATGCCTGACACCAATTTGCTACTTGCGCAAGCTCGTGATTTAGTATTACTTGATCATTATGGTTCCTAATCTCCCTATATATAATGCAATCATCTGCAAACATGCGCATCGTTGATTTTATGTTATCTGCCATGTCATTGATGTATAGTAAAAAAAGAATTGGTGCTAAGACTGTTCCTTGTGGTACTCCGGATGACACTTCTACCCAATCAGATTGCTGACTTTCGATTTCTACGTACTGTTGCCGACCTGCAAGATAAGCTTTTATCCAGTTTATTATGCTGCCAGATCCGAGAATGTGTTGTAGTTTGCCCAGGAGTTTAGGATGGGATACCCGGTCGAAGGCCTTCGATAGATCTAAGAATATTATGTCAGTCTGCCCGCGGTTATGAATTGTTAGAGCGAGATCATGCACAGTTTGTGTCAGTTGCGTAACAGTAGACAGTCCTTTTCTGAAACCATGTTGGTTGATGCTAAGCAAGTTATTATCTTCCGCAAAGGTTACGATGTGTTTTAGTATGATGTGTTCGAGAATTTTGCAAGATGTGCAGGTTAGCGAAATCGGTCTATAATTTGATGGGCTTGTTGCGTCACCTGATTTGAGAATCGGGACAATCTTTGCTGTTTTCCAGTCTTTGGGCACGTCAGACGATTCTAGAGATTTTTTAAAGATAAGTAAGAGGTATTTAGAGACCCATTCTGCGTATCTCTTGAGGAAAGTATTGGGGATCCCATCTTGGCCACAAGATTTTTTAATGTCGATGTTAAGCAGCAGTGAAAGTATACCTGATTCTGTTATCTCTATATCACCAAGTATGTCGCCGGTTCCCCTCGGCTGATGGTTTAAATCTGGTGAAATTCCGTTGTCTTGTGTAAAAACGGATTTAAAAAAGTTATTAAACTGATTTGCTCTTTGGAAAGCATCCTTCTGCGGCAAATTGCTTTGCTTATGCACGTTCGCGTTAAAATATCTCCAAAATTTTTGAGGAGCCGTCTTGATGAAGTTGCTAAGTGTGACGTTCATGTACGTATGTTTTGCTTGCTTTATCACTACTTTCAACTCATGTGCCAATTTTCTAATTTTGTCAGAGAAACAGGGATTTGATGTCTTACCCTTAAGTTTCCTCAGCCTTGACATTTTACGTTTCATATGTATTATATTCCTTGTGATCCAAGGGTTTCCTTTGTGCACTTTCTTTTTTTTCATGGGTACGAAGTTTGATAAACATTCGTGTACATAGGTCTTAAATTTCGCCCATAATTCATCTACTGTCACAGAATTATCATGGAAAAGACAAGAAAAATTGGGGTAGTGATAATCAAAAAAGTCAAGAATGCCGACATCATCTGCGTTTTTCCAATCATATATTCGTGTGATCAATTTTTCTGAGCGTGCTGACGACGGTAGTGATAGACAACATTTGGTTGCCTTGTGGTCCGAAATTCCGTCAATTATTTCCCATGATATGTCCTCTACAGGAATGTTTTCACTCACAAAAGTTAGATCAAGAATTGTGCTGCTCGACAAAGTGACACGTGTGGGTTGCTGAATGATTTGCTTTAAACCACTATTGAAGGCCATATCAAGTATCGCCTCAGCGCTGTCCTTATCGATAACACCAGCATCGTACGAATCCCATCTTATACCTGGTAGATTGTAATCCCCCGTAAGGACAACCTTTTTGTCCCCTTGAAGGTGACGCTGCATGTAGTCAGACAAGATATGTAATGGCTCCGGGCCAGAATTCGGTGCTCTGTACATTGTACCAACATAAAGGGAATATACGCCGATCGTGATCCTACAAAACAGTGCTTCTGCGCCGGTAATGTTAGGTAGCGGTGTGGTCTGAATGTCGTCTTTCACTAAAATCGCGACGCCACCGCCACGTGTACATCTATCCTGACGAAGAACTATATAACCTGGGGGAAATATATTGTTGGTCAAGATACATGATGACAGCCAAGTTTCACTAATGGTTATGATATCAGGTTCATGTTCAAGAGACAAGGCCTCAAGTTCTACCGTCTTATTAACTATACTCCTGGCGTTGATATTAAGAATAGTTAGTTTTTTCTTAACTTAGCAGGTTGCCGTTCGGCAATTCGAGGAGACACTTTTTTTACTGGTATTTTCTCGCCTAATTCTTCATCCCATGCAAAGAGTTCATCATTTACTTTGATCTTATCGTAAACGAGTCTGACCTTTTCATGCTTTTCTCTATTAAGTTTGCAACTATCCCAAAGTTTTTTTCTTATATTGCGTACCGCCAGAGAAAAATCTTCGCTGACAGAAATTTTGGAACCCTTCAGTCTAAAACAGTTCTTAAGTATCTTGGCTTTGTCTCTGTAATCGAACAGCTTGAAGATCACGGGGCGCGTTTTGTTAGCCTTCTTCCCTCCCAAGCGGTGAATTCGCTCGAAACCGGAAAACGTTACACCAAGCACTTCTTTAATTAGTTTAGTGCTAACCTCGTGTTCTAGGATTTCCGATGTTTCATCCTCGAGTTCGCTTAGTCCATAAATAATTAGGTTCGACCGTCTGCTTCGGTTTTCTAGGTCGTCAATTTGACGCAGAAATGATTTCATGGTCTTTTCCAGTTGCATGCACTTTTCCTCGATGATTGACATACGACTTTCAAGCTGTCCTAAAAGATCTAGTTTGGAGTGAATACTTGCTAACGACTCACTTGAACCCTTATTTTCGTTTCTGATAGCGGTGATGTCGGCAGCCATTTTTCTAATTTCAGCAGCAAGTTCCTGCATGTTGGGACCAGGGTTGCTCTCTACATCCCCTCCCAGCAACAACAGGTATCTTAAAGACACTATGCAGTTTCGAAGCAAAGAACACATTTGCCTTGGGCACGGCAGCACAAGAAGAATCAAGCAATTACTACGGTAACATTTGCCAAAACGTTTGCTCACCTGGAGCATGAAGACAAAGGGGTTTGTCAGCCACATATTCATTCCGATGCGACCGTGCCCAATGCTGTACTCGTGGAAGCAGCTGCTATTTAAAGCGGTTGATGTCGATAAGGTTGCCGATGTCGCTGCAGCCATGAAGAAGTGGTGATCCAAACGGAACGGAATGGAAGCCTGAGCGTCGTTGCGCAGACGTTGTCGCGCAGCCCAGTTATCGTCCGTGAACGCGTGGTCACTGCTTTGAGGCTCGTCGATGTGGACTGGACGGGAGACGACGAGGGCACTCGGTCCAGCCACCAAGAATACAGGAAGCGCCTGGAGCATGAAGACAAAGGGGTTTGTCAGCCACATATTCATTCCGATGCGACCGTGCCCAATGCTGTACTCGTGGAAGCAGCTGCTATTTAAAGCGGTTGATGTCGATAAGGTTGCCGATGTCGCTGCAGCCATGAAGAAGTGGTGATCCAAACGGAACGGAATGGAAGCCTGAGCGTCGTTACGCAGACGTTGTCGCGCAGCCCAGTTATCGTCCGTGAACGCGTGGTCACTGCTTTGAGGCTCGTCGATGTGGACTGGACGGGAGACGACGAGGGCACTCGGTCCAGCCACCAAGAATACAGGAAGCGCCTGGAGCATGAAGACAAAGGGGTTTGTCAGCCACATATTCATTCCGATGCGACCGTGCCCAATATACATATATATATATATAAGTATATATATATATATATACATATATATATATATATATATATATATATATATCTTGTGACGAAGAAGATGGGCAGGCTCAAAAGCTCCGTTTCCATCGCGTGGCTCGTAACCAGTTCGTTCGCTCGCTGCGCCATACCTGCTGGTGCTGAGTTTGTCGCTGGTACTCTACGAACCAAAAAAAGCCCTTACAATTGGTGGAGGTGCGGGGTACAATTGGACACTGCTGCCTGTCTTCACAATGCCGGAAGAAGGACACCACAACCCGCTGCCCCGGTGACTACCGTGGTCTGGCCCGTGCCGTTGCGTCAACGCGACCGACTCATCTTCAGTGGTACCGAAGACCAGGAAGTAGAATACTGGCTCGTTGACTACGGCCGGGTGAGCATCCACAAGCACTGGGACGACACCAAAAAACTGAATTACGTGTCGTTTTATTTGAGCGGTGTCGCCAGCGCATGGCACCGCAACCACGAACGCGATCTGACGACGTGGACGGCCTTCAAGACTAACGTGACAGAGGTATTTGGGCGCCCGGCGGTTCGCAAGCTTCGCGCCGAGCAACGTTTGCGTCGTCGTGCGCAACAGCGTGGCGAGACATTTACCAGCTGTTTCGAAGATGTTGACTTCTGCAAACGCGTTGACATCACAATGGCTGATGCCGAGAAGATCCGCCATATCTTAAAAGGAATTGAAGACGACGCCTTCCAGATGCTGTTGGCGAAAAATCCTTCGACAGTCTCTGAACTCGTCAGTCTCTGTCAAAGCTTCGACGAACTGCGCAAACAACACGTAGCCACCCACCAATCTACACCTCAGGCCACTTCAATATCGAGCTTGGCTGCTGCCCCGGATAACAATTTGCTGCTGCTACAGATCAAGGAGTTCGTCCGTGAAGAGGTGCCTCGTCAGCTTTCCTTGATTCCACTCACACACGGCCAGCCGAGTACTCCGTTGGCTCCCGCTCTCCAATCTGTCTTCAAGGAGCAGGTAGCCGACCACATTTCGCCTTCTCTCCAGCAGGCTCCGACGGCCGCTCCCCTGACGTACGCCGAAGTCGCGATGAGGCCTGTGCCACAGAACTACGCCCCCCTTCGCCCACCTTTGCGCCCACCCGTATCACCTCCAGTCTGTCCATTGGTTTCGCCGCCTAACAAATGTAATCGCACAGCGCGGGATGCGCCTGCATGTATCCGAAGTTTCTGGAAAGTTATCGATGCTTCTACCCGGCTGTCTTGTTCGCCGAACCTTGTGTTATCTGATTTCATCGCGTGACGCGAATGGTGTAGAACTTTGTGGAAGGCACGCGGGTCCGAACGATTAGTCAGAAACATTCGACGACTGCTGTATAAAAGCTGACGCGCTTGACCCGCTGATCAGATTTTTCGACGATCGCCGACTGTGTTCGCCGCTCTAGTTGTGCTATAAGTGTAACCTGTTTTGTGGGCGCAGGTTCGCCCATTAAAATCTAGTTTTGCCTTTCACAGTATTGCTACTGTGTTCTTAACATCACCACCATGTGACAATATCATAGAATTCATCGTGTTGCCACCATGTTCACACGACGTCATATTAGGTTGGGATGCCGAAATGGAGCTGCTTCAGTTTTCGACCGATATTACCACTGACCATAAGGACCATTTTCGCAAAATCGCTGCTTCAGAAGACACCGTTATACCTGCCTGGTCTTCCACTCTTGTCAGTATTTCTTGTCACTCTGCACATGACGGCACAGTAATTTTCGCTCCGCCTGAACTCTTAGTTTGCCGCCGTTCACTACCATTGCCGTTCGCCGTCCTCGAGTTCAAAGCTGGCGCCTGTCTCATATGCCACGCAAACCCATTGGCTCAACCAATTACTTTACGCCGCCGTGAAAGCATTGGAGGACCAGAGCCACTGACCTGGTCTTCAATATTTGAGACGATGAACGACTCTACTTATTTTGCTGCTCTCGGGGCATCGCCTCCTCAGTCATTGCCGCGTTCTTTTACGCCAGTGACCTTACGACGACACAGCGCGACGAATTTTTTCGGTTGCTCCAATGCTTCTGTTTCTCTTTTGACTGCCAAGCAGCAGCACTCGGCCGTACAACGACTTTTTCGCACACTGTCGACATTGGGAGCCATGCACCCATTCGACAGCGTCCCTACCGAGTATCGGCGACTGAAAGACGCGTTATCAATGGCCAGGTGAACGATATGCTCAATCGCGGTTTCATCCAGCCTTCTATTAGTCCCTGGGCATCATCAGTCGCCCTAGTTAAAAAAGACGGCATGATACGATTTTGCGTCGATTATCGAAGGCTTAAAGATGTATACCCGTTGCCACGTACTGACGACGCACTTGACTGTTTGCAAGGAGCGGAGTTTTTTTCCTCAGATCTCCGCTCTGGCTACTGGCAGGTGCCCATGGCTGACGCTGACTGTTCTAAAACCGCGTTTGTAACACCAGACGGCTTGTATGCGTTCACTGGAATGCCGTTCGGTCTGTGCAATGCGCCCACCACCTTTGAACGCATGAGGGACGACATCCTGCGCTGCCTGAAGTGGCATACTTGTCTCAGCTACCTCGACGACGTTGTCGTCTTTTCTCCTGACTTTCCGACCCATCTTCGGCGTTTACATCAAGTTTTGACCCGTCTCCGGAATGCTGGTCTCCAGCTTAACTTAAAAAAAGTGCCGATTTGCAGCTCTAAAACTGACTATATTAGGGCACGTTGTCTCCAAAGAAGGCATTCTTCCTGATACTGCTAAACTTCGCGCCGTATCCGAATTTCCGAAGCCCACTAACTTGAAAGCACTACGCAGCTTCATTGGCCTATGCTCCTACTTTCGACGTTTCGTTCGCAATTTCGCTGCTATTATCGCACCAGTAAACTAATTTCTCCAAGGCGACAATGAACTTTCTGCTTGGTCGGAAGCCTCTGATGATGCCTTTACGACTCTTCGTCACGTACTCACGTCTCCGCCAATCTTGCGCCATTTTGATCCAAACGCACCTACAGGACTTCACACTGACGCCACTGGTGTCGGCCTTGGTGCCGTGCTCGGACAACGCAAGAACACTAATGCCGAATACGTAGTCGCTTATGCCAGCCGTACCCTCACGAAAGCTGAGGCCAATTACTATGTAACAGGAAAAGAGTGCCTGTCTATCGTATGGGCCCTTCAAAAATTTCGTTCATGTCTCTACGGTCATCGCTTTGACGTGGTGACGGATCATGACGCTCTTTACAGGATGTCTAACCTAAAAGACCCGTCGGGCCGCCTCGCTCGGTGGGCCCTCCGAATCCAGAAATATGATATCCCTGTCACCTATCGCTCTGGCCGCAAACACACTGACGCCGATGCCCTCTCACGCTCCCAAGTTACTTAAGACAGCAGCAGCTTTACCTACAGACATGACATCTCACCACTGGACATCCTGGACATGGCACCAGAGCAACGAAAAAACCCATGAATCGCCATGATATTCGACTTTTTGTCAAATCCTCCGGCAACTTCGGCACCTCGA
Organism: Dermacentor variabilis; assembly: GCF_050947875.1. Classification (NCBI taxonomy): domain Eukaryota; kingdom Metazoa; phylum Arthropoda; class Arachnida; order Ixodida; family Ixodidae; genus Dermacentor; species Dermacentor variabilis. The sequence goes on from NC_134570.1 coordinate 151,428,338, forward strand.
GCGTTACGCCGACAGGCGCAGCATTTCACTATCCACTACGAACTTTAATACCGCCGCCACTACCACAATGACGGCCGCAAATGGCTCTTAGTAGTGCCTCGCCACCTACGACAAACGTTATGTTCCGCTTTTCATTCTGACCCGCCGTGTGGTCACGGCTTCGCCTACGATATTATTGGGGAGGGATGTACACCTTCGTCCACAAATATGCGCGCTCCTGCATTGCCTGGCAGCGACGCAAATGTGTCCTGCCTCTCTTCTCCGCACCTCTCCAACCACTTCCTTGCCCAGCTCAGCCATTTGACCATGTCGGCATTGATATATACGGGCCTCTTCCATCTACTGGCGCTGGGAGCCGATGGATTGTTACCGCCGTAGATCATTTGACACGGTATGCTGAAACCGCCGCCTTGCCTGCCACATCAGGAAAAGACGTCACCTCGTTCATTCTAAACAACTTCGTTCTCCGCCATGGCGCACCTCGGGAACTGTTGAGCGATCGGGGCCGCGTATTCCACTCGGATGTCCTGCAGTCACTCCTATCTGAATGCCAAATTATTCACCACACTGCAACTGCTTATCATCCACAGACCAATGGCTTAACAGAACGATTCAACAGAACTCTTGGTGACATGCTGTAAATGTATGTTGCATCCGACCACTCCAACTGGGATCTTGTACTTCCGTTCGTCACTTACGCATATAACACTGCCTCTCAAGCCACTACCGGATTCTCACCATTCTTTCTGCTTTACGGCCGCCATCCCTCCAGCACCATTGATAAGGTTCTCCCGTACCGGCCGGACCCTGCTGAATGCTCAACTGTTTCTGCGGTTGCTCAGCACGCTGAGAAATGCCGACAACTGGCCCGTTCTTTGATGTCTGCTCAACAGTGCAGCCAGAAATAGCGACATGACCTCAATCCTCCCCCTCACCCCTTCCCCGTCGACTCACTCGTGTGGCTTTGGGTCCCGCCTGTTGCTGCTCCTGGCCTTTCGTCCAAGCTCCTCCCGAAGTACTACGGGCCCTACCGCATGGTTGCGCAAACATCACCCGTGAACTACGTGGTCGAACCCGTATCGCCATCTCCCGATCTGCGTCGTTGGGGTCGAGAGACTGTGCACATTGACCGGCTGAAGCAGTATTACGATCCGCCCACCTGTTTCTAGGTTGCCAGGATGGCTACTCTTCAATTCCGGGGGTGATTGTGACGAAGAAGATCGGCAGGCTGCAAAGCCCGGTTGCAATCGCGTGGCTCGTACCCAGTTTGTTCGCAGGCTGCGCCCTACCTGCTGGTGCAGAGTTTGTCGCTGCTCCTCTACGAGCCGAATAAACCCCCCTTACAATGTATATATAAGTAAATTGAAGCTAGGTTAGCAGGACTCTTTGAGGAACTATTAGGCATTGCTTGGGATATCATTGCCCTTAGTGAGGTTAGAAGAACTGGTGCCACTTATACAGTGCTGCCTTACGGCCATGTCCTCTGCTATAGAGGACGTCCAGATAAGAAACAATACGGTATAGAGTTCTTAATCCATAAGGTCATAGCAGGCAACATTGACGAATTCTAGAGCATTATTGAGAGGGCAGCAGAAGTCATAATAAAAGCAAATAGCAGGCATAGAATAAAGGCAGTACATGCCTATGCTCCAACCTCCAATGACGATGAAATGGAACAGGTTCATGAACATGCTGAATTAGCGACGAGAAAGTGCCAACTCCGTATAGCGACGAGAAAGTGCCAACTCCGTATAGCGTACTTATACGCGACTTGAATAAAAAACTGCGGAGAAAAACAGGCTGGTCAACAAACGATTGGCAAGTGCGGCATCGATTCTAGGAACACTAGAGGAGAGATTTTCCTAGAATTCACGGAAAACAATAACCTGCGAGTAATGAACACTTTCCTCAGTAAGCGTAGCGGCAGAAAGTGTGTTGTAAAAGCCTTAACAAGAAAATATTAAATATATTTAATATTTTCTGCCGATCCCAGCGTAGTGTAGTATGTAGAATTGTTAGGTAGGGAAAAGTGCTGTGATCATAGGAAGTCTAGCATTGACCTCAGGGTGAAGAAAGAAAGAGTAAAATTAGTGAAGAAAAACAGGCCAACCTAGACGCAGTAAGGGCAAACAGAGGTAAAAGCAGACTAATTTAGAACCCCAGGTGGTCTTCATTTCCGGAGTCCTCCACTACGGCGTGCCTCATAATCAGAAAGTGGTTTTGCCACGTAAAACCCCATAATTAAACTTTATAGAGCAATTTAGGCTGGTACTTGCAGACAACTATGCAGCCTTAGAACAGAGAGATGAAGATGACATAAAGGTAATTAATGAAACCGAAATTGGGCTGGCTACAGAAGCAGCAGTTCAAGTGGGAGGTAAGGCGTCAAGGCTGCACGTAGGTAAGCTCTCCCGAGCATCGAAAAATCTAATAAAGAAATGACAAAGAATGAAAGCGTCCAACATAAGAGATCAGATAGGACAGACAGGTCCCACAAGCCAGTTTGGCGACGCCGCCAATGCCGCGGTGCATGATGGTTCTTGTAGTCATCCAGCCGCTCCAGCCGCCCGGAGTGCCTGATACGCCCTGCTTCCGAGCGATTATTGACAATTTTTTGTTCGCGTGGAGCCATCGTGCGATGGGAGGATTCACCTGCTGCGTTCCTATTGTACCGGTCAATCTATGCGCAATAGTCCCCACACGAGCCAGGCTAATGAACCAGCTGCACGTCTCGAAAACGTATCGAAAACGTTAAATGCCTTCAGTGCACTATGCTTGTACCCTATCAGCATCTATGTTTTCTGGTGTCACGCTGCACTGCTTATCTGATGACAGTACCTATGCTTTATTACTGCTGACTTCAGCTTGACTGTATAGTTATTCTTATTTTAAAATTCTTTTTTATTCTCCAGACATCCCCAAATCCCACAAAAATGCGCATTAAATTCAGTGGGAGGGCCCACACGAAGTACACGGAGAAAACCGAAATAAGGAGAAAAAAATTAGTAAGGTAGCTATTGCAAAAGACCATAAAAAACAAGTGACGTTACAGAAATATCAAATAAGTATATGATATAACAGCATAGCAAAAAAAATGGCAGCAACGAAATAGAACGGGTACAGCGGAAAAATGAAAATGAAAAATTAATCCAACGCAATTAAAAGTAATTGCAAGGAAGCCATTGACTATTCTGAAATGTTGCCACTGCATGAGTGCTCTGCAACGATAATGCAGTGTTCCACAAGATAGTTTTAAAACTCATCTGCAACCACAGCATTTGCTATGGAAAGAGAAAAATAGGCGGCTCTGAGGTAACTGTGTGCACTTGCGACTCGCGCGCTAGCGCCGCACTCATTGGCTCTTGGTCCTTACATGCGGCTTAATCGACCAGTACCAATCACTGGTGAAGCTATATCATGACTGCTCATCATGAATAAAGCGCGTATACACGAGCGCAAAAGATGGGACGCTTGCCTCACACCACGCAGTCGGAGTTTTCGAAGCAGCGACCATACCATTCGCTTGAATACAAATAAAAGATGCTGCCTAGCTTAGCTAAGAACTTCTAGACATTGCAAATAGGCTCTTACGCTAATATTTTGTCACTAGCTTTGTATGACATGCTGTGTTCATTTCTGTTCAGTTCAGTTATATTTGTTTTAGTACCATTCTGTTACATTTCATTTCGCTTTTACAAGTTGCCGCTAACATGGTATACGCAGCACGTTTCATTCTGCTCTTTTCTTTGTTTATATGTTGTCACCCACTCTTCTCCGCAGTGCCTCGGCGATTGAGGGTGTTTGAAATAAATAAATAAATAAATAAATAAATAAATAAATAAATAAATAGATGTTACCGAAGTCTGCAAGCCTTGCACGGAACCCATACAGGTTAGCATCATTAAGGCATGAAAGTTTCGGCGCCGTGCTTCAAACCTCTCTTGATCATGTATGCAAATCCTATTATGTCCGTCACTAAGCGAAAGTAACGTTGCAGTAACCGAGATGCACATGTGCAAAACAGTAGCGCGAAGCGACCGCGTAAATCAGCATGTACTACATACATAGCTCGAAGAAATACGATGCGTGTACTCAGCGGGTAACAACCGAAATGAAAGAGCAGCAGTCACTTTTGAACGTTCGCCTCGCATGCTGCAATAAATAGCCGTTGTAATTTCTTCAACTACTCACATGAATTTTTCTCGGCGGTGGAGTCGCACACGTGTCTTGGAAGCTCGTGCGCAGTACTCAACGAGCGGAGGCTTCGGCAACGTGGTTGACCAATTGACTACAACAAAGATTGTGGCAGTGCTATTTCCGGAAAGCGGGCGCATGCGCATATTGGTTGGTGGAATTTCTTTATTCGCAGAACTATCGAAACTAATCAACAAGGAGAAAGTAAGGGATATTTGAAAGAATAGTGTGAGAAAGACTGAGGAAGCAGTAAAAGACGGATGCAGCATGAAATGAGTGAGAAGAAAACTTGGCATAGCAGAAGCCAAGATCTATGCACTCAAAGATGAGCAGTGCAATATCATCACCAATTTCAAAGATATAGTCAAAGCAGCAGAAGAATTCTATACTGACTTGTACAGTACCCAGAGGAGGCACGATACCTTCATTCGAAGCAGCAATGAACACATTGCAGAGTCCTTGTATAACTTGAGATGAAGTTAAAAGGGCTTTGCAAGGCATGAAACGGACAAAAGCAACTGGATTGTAAAGAACAACAGTCTATTTAATTAAAGATGGAGGAGAGATCATGCTTAAATATCTAGCGGCCCTTGCTACGAAATGTCTAAGGACTTTGACGGTTCCCGAGAACTGGAAGAATCCCAACATTATACTAATAAAAATAGGCCGATTAGTTTAGTTCCAGTATTTCATAGGATATTCACCGATTTCCCAATAAATAAGGGCAACACTACAGTCAGCCAAGAGAACAGGCTGGCTTCTGGAAGGAATACTCTACAATGAATAACATCCATGCCACCCATCAGGTAATCGAGAGATCTGTAGAGTGCAGTCAACCTTTCTATATGACTTTCATAGGTTATGAAACTACATTTGATTCAGTACAGTTAACATCAGTCAGAGTGGCATTACGTAATCAACAAGTACAAGAGGCTTAAATAAATATCCTGGAAAATAGCTACAAAGATTCTACAGCTACCTTTATTTTTTACAAGAAAGGTAGCTATAGAGCAAAGGGTCACGCAAGGACACACAATCTCTCCAATGCTATTCACTGCGTGCTTGGAAGCAGTATACAACTTATTAAACTGGGAAGGCCTAGAGGGAGGATGAACTGCAAATACCTCAAAAACTTTCGGTTTGCCGATAACATTGTCCTGTTCAGCAACACTAGAGACGAGTTACAACAAATGATTACCGAAAATGACTTCAACAGAGGCAGTGTAAGAGCGGAGCTGAAGGTTAACATGCAGAAAACATAATGACCGATAGCCTGGCAACAAAACAAGAGTACAGCATCGCCAGTCAGCCTCTAGAGTGTATGAAGGAGTACGTTTGCCTAGCTCAATATCTCACAGGGGGCACTGATCCTGAGAAGGAAATTTAAAAAATAATAAAAATGGGTTGGAGTATTTACGGCAGACATTGACAGATGCTGACTGGAAGCTTACCACTATCATTGAAAAGAAAGGTGTAAAATCAATTCATTCTACCGATGGTAGCAAATCGGGCAGAAAACTTGGAGATTGACGAAGAAGCTCGAGAACAAGTTAACGGCCGCGCAAAGAGCATTGGAAGGAAGAATGTTTTACGTCTAAGAGACAGGAAGATATGGGTGTGGATCAGAGAATAAACGAGGTTAGTCGATATTTTAACTGATATTACGAGGAAGAAATTGGTTGTCGCTTAGCTCAACCCTCCATATGCAAAGCGAATGCTTTGTTTAGCCTGGTTAAGTCCTGGTTTCAGTTAGTTAGCCTTTGTTGTTGCTGTGATTATTATACTTAGGTGTACAATCATCATAAGGCCACGTAGGACGGCTGTGCCTGGGTTGGTGGCTAGGCATGACTGTGATCATGCTCGGGTAGATACGCATCGTTCCACTGTGCTACGGCTTTTGTGCGACAGGGAAAGCCCAAGTCCTACACATGCAAAGAGACGCCGAGATCATGCGCAGCGTCGAAGCACAAACGGACAGGGAGCGAACGAGGTGGTTACATTGATCTCGATGGTGCGACGCCTGTTGCATTCCGGACCCTCTCCCGTGGAGCAGCTCGCCGGGTGATCTCCGAGGGTGGTCAGTCGCCACTTGTTTTACTCTGCTGCATTGTAACCACTCCCATCTTTAATAGGATGCAGCCCTGAGGCTATATTAAGTAAAAATAGAATAATAAAGTGAAGGGTGACTGCCAGAGCTTGTCAACATGAAGCATAATTTCCTCAAAATTGCACTTAGCGGTTTTGAAGCTTTTAAAATTCTTTGTTGTTTCATGCAACAAATTACCACAATGAGGGAATATGTGATCCTTGCTGGTGATGTCTGTCAATCTGATTTGCAGATAGCAGATGACAGAGTTTGCGCATTAGAAAGTAGGAGACTTGCTACATTGTTTCCATTCTAGTCGTGATGGTTATAATGAGGAGAAAATAAACGAGTTGGGACTTCACTTGTTACGTCTCCGATTGTCATAAAACGCCCTTAAAAGCAAGTAAGCTTGTAAATCAAATTTTAGTATTCCTGCTAGGTACTATACAAAACTGTAGACTGCTGCTTTCCTGATAGGGCTCACAGCCCTCTATCTGGTAAACTTGCAAACATTTCATGGTGAGCCATGTAGTTCAAGAGGACATGTTGTCATTATGGTGACAACTGAGCTTTTTATGGCTTGGCATGGGCAGCTTGTAGAACAATTATCTATCTTTTGTCCATCTTCCTGAAAAGAGAAATTATGAAACCATGACAAACATGCAAGCAGAAAAGGGTGAAACAAAAGTTACTCAAATAAATGAACAAATCACGGTTCTAGTTGAAGTGTTAAGAAACATAACTTGCGAGGACTATGGCTCTGTGGTGACACTTTCACTGTTGACTTGTACGTCCAGGGACAATAAAGTCCAAAGGGGTGACCAACTATGAGCAGCGTCTTGGAGGCTGGAGGCAAAAGAAGAAAGAGCCTCAATGACTATGGTGGAAATGTGGGTGAGGTTGTGATTCATGTAAGACTAAGAATAGTGCACAAAACGCTCCATCACAAAATAGCACACACACACACACAACACTGTTTTCACTGTGCACGTCTTTCAGTGGTCTCCTTGTGTGGGCTGTGCTTAGTAAAGCCTCGACAATTTTTTTTGCCAGATACAAGGTAATAAACATAGTAACTTTATTATGTATCAAATGCCACTCATCCAACTGTATCACTGGAAGTACGTTTGCACTGATTCGAAGTGTATTTATCACAGTGTATCATTCTTGTAGACACAGCCAAAACTATTTATTTTTTAAACTGTACTCCGTGCTGTAAATCTTAGCAGCGTGGCAAAAAATTAAGTCCTTTGTTTGACTTCCCTTTGAAGACCAATAACATTATTATAATTTTCCACTTTGGGAGAAAAAATGACTAGAGTAATCTGTTTTATCCGCTTTGCAACCTAAGAAATTCATAGTTGAAAGTGTGAAGCAATGTTTCTTATACTCACTGGTGCGCACATCCAGTTGCTGCAAGGTTAATCCCCTTTCTTGGGTACTTTCCAAACAGACTGTGCTCAGTTCCAGCGACGAGTTTTCAGGATAGCTATCACATTTTTTTCAAGCAACACATCGTTACGCGGCCAGACGTGGCATACCACTGACAACGGAAGCCGTGTATGTAGCCATCATGCCAGTGAAATGCCGCAGCTGTTAAAATTCACCGTCTTTTAACACGTTCGCCTGGCAGCCGCTATCGAATGTTGGGCGCATAAACTGGCTGGGATATTATCGTGGTCTAAATAAAACGAACCTGCGTGATGCTGTACACAGGAAACGACCCGCCCGCTCGCAAGTATAACCGTCGCACAATTTGAATCGATAAACGGCAGTGACTGGAATTCATGCCAGTGGGCTGCTGCTTATCACACGTCAGTGAGGTCTCACATCTTTTTAAGTAATAAACCACAGGATTTAATAAGGTAAGTCCAATGAAAACGATTGTCAGCCTATTTGGCAAAAAATTACACGTTAGCTATGTTTCACGTTTACTATATGTATATTTATACATGAAATATTTAGCCACGTTAAGCGCCCCTAGCCGAAAAAAATACGAATTAAAGTATGCGACCAAATTACACTAGCTCCACTTGCGCGCTTCATGCTGGAACGCGCCGAGGTTGATTTTTCGCCCTCTGTGGCAATCGCTGGAACTTGAGAGTGCGCGGGGCCTGGGAGCTCATATTAGCAGTGGCGATCGCACTTGCTCACGCGGAGCGTTCTCAAAGGGACTCGGTCGTGGTCACGGACTCCCAGGAGACATGTCGCATGTTTCTCAAGGGGCACGTGACTGCAGCTAGCCTCGCGATAATCCTCAAATTCTTCAACCACCATCATCGCCTACTCTGGTGCCCAGGCCATGCGGGGGTACAGGGGAACGAAAAGGCTAACGCGTTAGCTCGAGGGTTCACTAACCGAGCGACGGCGTCCTCTTCTAACCCCAACTACCCGCACTACCCCTCACAAAATTCCACCAATTTAAATGCTAAAGACATCCTTGCTCATCAGCGTGGAATCCGCAGAAAATACCCACCGCCTCACCCACAACTTGACGGGGAAGAGGCCGCCGATTGGCGTAAAATAGACTGGGGTGTTCCCTCATTTAAAATTGCTAAACGCCATGTATCCCACTCGTTATAGGGCCAACTGTCCTTGGTGCGGTGGCATACTTACCTTAATGCACATAACCTGGGAGTGCACTAAGCACCTTCACAGGCCAAATACCAGTAGGACAATGGAGCAGTGGGAGGCACAGCTCGCCCGCTCCGACCTGGCAGGACAAAAGTCATTAATTAGCCAGGTCAGGCAGGCGGCAGAGGCCAGTGGGGCCCTGGCCTCAGAGGCTCCGACAACCCCTCCTTCAAATCTTTACAACTGCAATAAAGTTTCTCTCTCTCTCTCTCTCTCTTCCTCTTAGCCAGGCACGCGGCGAATCACGTGGTCAGGTGGCGACCCAGCTGCGGATAACGCTTGCGCCAAGCCGCCGGTGGCGGTGGCGGAGCTCGGTGCTCTAAGTCGGGGGATGCGCTGCCAACGCTGCGGTGCAGCTGCGGTCCTATGAAGGTCAAATTGCTTGCCACGGCGAAACTCGGCTCGACTAGGTTAGTAAAGCTTTCGCTTTAAATATGGAGCTTGTCAGGCCATGTAACGCGCAGGTTCGACAACCGGTGGACCATTAGAATGGGGGCCAAGGGAAGGGAAGTGCAGCGAGGACGGCAGAAGACTAGGCATGGGGATGAAATTAGGAAATTCGCAGGTGCAAGTTGAAATCGGTTGGCGCAGAACAGGGGCGATTCGAGGGCGGAGTGAGGGGCATTCGTCCTGCAGTGGGCATGAAAAAGGCTCATGATAATGATGATGATAAATGCATTCACCGCTGCTTGTTGGAAGACGGTTGTGGGTGTGTGCCATTGGGCGGAATTGATAATAATCATTATCAAGCGGTAGTCATCTGAAAGAGGTAATTGACGATGGCACAGCATAAAATCCTATTATTGTTACACCTGCCACTTGCCGCTTCTTGGCCGTCATTGCCCGTTCTGGGCAGGTGCCATTGTTTGGAAACCATCATCATGAAGTTGCAGATAAGTTTCAATCCCCCCCAATGGGTTTGTGCAGTAGCATGTGAATCTTAATCACCTAGACGCGGCGATTATCTCAAACAAGGTAGTTTGTATTGGCACGACAGAAGTGTAGGCCTGATTGTGGCCTCAGGACATAAATGCATTCAAGACACATTTTCCTGACATCAATTATTTGTCGCTTCTGTGCTGCATATGAACCAATTGGACATTGTTTTATAGACTGAGGAGATGACATTTTGAATAGGAATGTGCTTTACCCAGCTCTTCATAAACACTTTGATTTAAATCTTCGTTCAGCTCGACATGTGGCGCCAACTAGTTGCGACGATGTACCCGCTGACCTGTTTTTCCTCATTAAAATGCAAAGCCTGTGGTAAACAGGCATGTTGGAACCGAGCGCCAAACCACGAATTCCATTAACTCGTTCCATTCAAACGAACGCCCGACAGAAAAGTCTTTACGAACAACGGAATTTCGTCCAAATTGGAACTCTGGATTAATAAGATGCAGAATAAAATTCTTCACGAAATTCGACTGTTCGCATAGATTTTCACTTGGACGATCATTTTAATGAAATGTATTGGAAAGATGAGGTGGTGGCGCGGAGCAGAGGTACAACACCGGACCTCTAAGCTGACGGTCACGTGCTCGAATCCTCCTGCAGTCGACTACGGCTTGAGCGGCGCCAGACACGGGACAAATGCCTTGAGCTCTTGGGGTTATGCTAGCCTAGCTGGAACAAAAATTACAAGAGCCCACTGGGCTTCGGCAAAAAGGCTGTCCCATTAGAACATGAAATGGCCTCCCACATGCAGTATTCAGCCACTATCTCCCCCATAAATCTTCCAATTAAGCCATGGCCCTCACTCCCCGGCCGCTGTGAAGAACCTGACGAAGGCAGCGGCAGGACCTGCGGTGCATCAGAGGGTGATAAGAATCCCTGGATCTGGACATACCGCGACTTGAAACAATCTGGCAACGTTTCACAGGGAAACGTCCTCGAATGAGGCTAGCTTAACAGAGCTCCTTGCGGAATTATCAGGCATTGCCTGGAATATTATTAGTAGAAGGCGTTATATGTCCCAGGCGACAGAAAAGTCAGCGTTGTCGGCAACGAGTGGTAACAAATATTATGATCATCAGTGACATAATTAGCGTCGTGTATGACGTCATTAGCAATACAGAGGGCACTAAATGCTACAACAACGATGATTAGCAGTAAACATAGGTCACTGTTCTAAATTAAGGTGATTTAGATTGAAATAAGGGGAATTTAAGTAAGAACAAGTCAAAGTAAGGTGACTTAAGGTGGAGCAAAGTGAATTAAGGTGAATTGTACTGGATTCGGACAGATTAAAGTGCATTAAAGTGGAATAAGGTCGGCACAATTTAGAGCATGGCTAATTAAGGTAGAGTTCTGAAGGACACGTGCAAATATGAGGCGTCAGGTATCACGCACATGATCAATTAGATAATTTAACATGCTTGCGTATTCAGATTACGTAAGGATACGCAAGTGACAGCAAATTTTATCCTTAGTGAGGCCTATACAAGTGTAGCCAACGGTCACGTCTCCTGCTACAGAGCTCTTCTAGGTGAGAGAGAATAAGGGGCAGGACTCCTAATTCACAATGAGATAGTGGGCACATTGATGACTTCTACAGCATTAATGAGTGCGTGCCATTCGTCGTAACAAAAGGCATAGGATGTATAGAACAACGACATTACAAGTCGACGCTCAAGCCCCCAGCCAAGATGATGAAATGTAAAGTTTCATGATGATAATGAATAAACAATGAGAAATGTGCAAAGTCAGTGTACTGTAGCGCTGGCTTACTTCAATGCGAAAGTGGGGAAAACATGCCGCGGAGCAAGCAATTGGAAACTGCGGCATCGATTCTGGGAACACAAGAGGAGAGATGGTGGAAGAATTCGCGGAAAGTAATAGTCTCCCAATTATGAATGCCTTGTACAGCGACTGCAGTAAGAGGGATTAGAACTGGAAAAGCCCTGATAGGGGACATGAAAGTGAAATATATTGCTTACTCTCTGCTGATCCCAGCACAATGCAGGATGTAGAAGCGTTAGGTAGGGCAAACCGCAGTGGCCATAGGTTAGTGAGGTGTAGGATTTCTGTCAGTTTGAAGAGAGAAATAATAAGATTAGTCAAGAGGAACAATCCTAACCTAGATGCAATGAGCGTAAATGCAGACGAATTCAAGCTCGGAATAAATTATCCAGCTTTAGAACAGAAAGGTAAAGATAGAAGCAATGAATGAACCCGCAACTAGGCTGATTTCAGAAGCAGCAATTGAAGTTGGAGGTAAGGCACCAAGTCAACCAGTAGATAAGCCTTCCCAAGTAACAAATAATTTAATGAAAAACTACAAAGCATGAAAATGTCTAACGAAGGGATTAGATAGACATCACTAAACTGTCAAAACTGATCAGCATGAAGAAAGTAAGGATTATTCGAAATTATAACGTCGGAAAGATTGACGAAGAAGTAAAAATTGGCTGCAGCGTGAAATTAGTCAGAAGAATGCAGTGGATCAAGGAAAGATGTGTGAAGTGAAAGATAAGACGGGTAATATGTGCAGCATTTTCCATAACATAGTAAAACCAGTACAAAAGTACTTTACTGACTAGTGCAACACCCACAGCAGCCACGCAAACTTCATTCGAAGTAGTGAAGAACAGGCTACAAAGGCTCCTTCTATACCTATTGATGAAGTTAAAAGAGCCTTCGGAGGCTTAACCTGGGGAAAAACGGAAGGACAATATAATGTAACAGTGTATTTAGTAAACTATGGAGGGAAAATTATTCTTGAAAATTCTCCGGCCCTTTATACGCAACGCCTTACGGCTTCAAGTGTGCCAGAAAGCTGAGACAACACTAGCATTATGATAATCCATGAGAGAGACGTCAAAACATTCAAGAATTGCAAGACCATTACCTTGCTTTCAGCATTGGGCAAAATATTCGCCCCGATATTTTCGGATAGAATCAGGACAAAACTTGAATTCAATCAACGAAGAGAACAGGAGTGATTCAAGAAGGGATATTCTGCAATGACTAAATAATGACTCAAAAATCAATCATTAGGGGAATTGTGAAATATGAGCAGTGCAATCAACCTGTCCATATGGCTCTCATGCTCTATGAAAAGGTATTCCGTTCGATAGAGACCCCAGCAGTCATAGACGAAATACGCAATGAAGAAGTACTGAAGCACACGTCAATATCTTGGAAAATCTCTACAAATAATCAACAGCTACCGTGGTTCTCCACAAGTAGAAAGTCATCTGTCAAGAAAGAGGACAAGCAACGAGATACAAGCTCCACAGTGCTATTCACTGCATGGTTAGAACAAGTATTCAAGCCATTTAGACTTCAATTCCTTAGAAGTGAGAATGAATGGCGAATATCTCAGCAACCATCGACTGATACATTATATATTTCTCTTCAGCAACACGGGGCGCAAATTAAAACGCATGATCGAGGACCTTAATAAAGAAAGTGGAAAAGGGCGGTTGAAGATAATTATGCAGGAGACGGAAATAATGTCCATTAGCCTGGCGAGGGAACAAGAATTCAGGATGGCCACTGAGGCTCTCGAGTCTGAGCAGGCGTACGTTTATGAAGGTCAATTAATCATAGGTGAAGCTGATCGTGAGAAAACAATTACGGGAGAATGAATGTAGATTGAAGTGCATACGGCAGGCGTTACGTAATCCTGACTGCGAGCTTATCACTGCAGTCGAAAAGAAATGTGCAGGATCGTTGCATTCTACCGGTGCTAGCGTAAGCGGCGTAAACTTGGACGACGGAACGAAAACACTAGATGTAATGTTGAAGGACAGGAAGACAGTGGTGTGAATGGGAGGGCAAACTGGGTAGACGATGTTTTAGTCAACAGTAAGAGAAGAAAGTGGTACTTGGCAGACCATGTAAAGGTTAGGGTACATAAACATGCAAACACAGACACAATACTTAAAGATACACCCGGGTGCATGAAACGATTGCATATACAACACTGTTACGTGAGACGGCAGTTGTCTGTTTCTCATGTTGTATGAAAGTTTACACGCTGTTTCAAATAAAACAGTTTTTCCTAGCAAGCACTTTCCACAATTCAAATCAAATCCAGAGCCATTCAGGCATCGGTGAGTCGAAAAAACGTTTTCTTAATACGTGCGTAATATTTACGTTAAAATGTCCATATATCTCTCCTAAACACTTGATTTTTATAACCTCAAAGAGCTGGTACAAAGCAATAAACCAGCTTACTTTGATTTGGAAGAGAAATGACTACCCCTAACTGTGCGGAGCTCCACCAATTCGGCCACGGTACCTAAATCGATCCGTAAGCAGTTATCGTGCAGTAGCGAAACCACCTCCACGCATATAGCTCTGCGTGCACAAACGCACTTTACCGTGCCTAAGCCATATAATGCAAGTTATCAACTCTGCGCGCGGGAAGCCGATCTGCCTGTGATACTGAAACTGCTACTTTTACGCTCACAATTGTAGGTGGAGTCGTAGAGAAAGGTAAAAAGGAAACTTAGAAGGGTCCATCGCGTGACAATACAGAATCCTAGTTAACCCGCCGTGGTTGCTCAGTGGCTATGGTGTTGGGCTGCTGAGCACGAGGTCGCGGGATCGCATCCCGGCCACGGCGGCCGCATTTCGATGGGGGCGAAATGCGAAACCACCCGTGTACTTAGACTTAGGTGCACGTTAAAGAACCCCAGGTAGTCAGAATTTCCGGAGTCCCCCACTACGGCGTGCCTCATAATCAGAAAGTGGTTTTGGCACGTAAAGCCCCATAATTTAATTTTTTTTAATCCTAGTTCTAAAAAAAGGCAATATCACGGGAAAATCTTCTGGGCGTTAGGGCGAACGATCGTTTCTATAAGATCACCTTGCTCTGCTGCGCTGGACACGCCCTTTGATTGAGGGCTGTGCCATTCGGAAGCATCAACGCGTGGCTAACCATGCCCGCATTGCGTAACATTCGTTGCCGTAGCAACGGCGCCGATCTTTTGAATTTGCCTAAAGCAAATGGCCCGAACTGCAGCGAGCAGTAAGCGGGTGATATGGTTTCGAACAAGCGGCGGCAACTCCTGCGGCGAGCGGTACTCAAACCTAGAACGATCACAGTAACATATGGCGGGCTGTCCTCGTGACTCAATGCTCTCTGTTTGCATTTGACGAATGAAAGGAAGGAGAGAACGATGTCATGGAAGGATGCCTTGCGAAAGCTGACTCTCTGACGCCATTCTCATTCATTGTTTTTTTTTTGCTTACCTTTCAAGAGTGCGGCGCAGAAACGTTGACAATTACGTATAGTTTGTTGTATTATCCCGAGATAACAGTATACAAGAGCCCGGGTTACCAGCGTTACCTGCGGTCGAGTTACCGCCGGCATTACAAGGAGATACTCTCCTCGCTGACCTAAACATTTGGTTTCGTTCTGACCCTTTCGCCGTGTCATTAATACGTTCGCATTTAGGAAGGAGCTTACCTATCTTTGGCGCGAAATATTGCGGTCACAATTCTAAAGCAACCACTGCTGTTACATGGTGAAAAGAAATTTTACCACAGCTGTCTCTGAAGGGATGACGCTGTGCATAACGACGCTACCACTGTCACTCGGGTATTTCTAAGCAGCACTAGGTCTAAGGATAACGTTATAAAATATTATATGAAGCACAAATCTACTATTTAATATAGCAATAGAGAGATTGAACCGGCACGATTTTTCATGACCATTCAAAACGACCGAATATGAAGCCACCGGCAACATAGGGACGCTAATTAATTATGTTTGATTGAAATGTAAAAAAAACACTAAGGTGACGCGAAATAAAAGTGGACGAAACTAACTTGCCGCAGGTCGAGTCTGAACCCACACATTAGGCCTTTCATGCCTTCCCAATAAGGCTACCACGGCTGCAACTCTCCGTCTTCATTATGTGATTATTGTTGTAAAACAATAGTTCTGCGACTCTAAGGCAGAGCTGCTCACCACCAAGATTGCAGACGTGGAACGCCGTTTTTACTGCAGGAGTCACAGAGCACATTAACGTAGAATTGGGAAGCCCTGCATAAAGCACGGTCGACATATTCAGTCTCTAATACACTCTTGATTTGACTGCATAATTCGAGGCCTTCCCTTTGCAGTCTACGGTAAGTTCTAAAATGCGCGAAAAGTACCACGTGGTTGTGCAATCCTTGGTCACATGCATTTGGTCAGCCAGCACAACTGCTGGGAAGCGCGACGTACAAGCGAAGTGATATAGCGGTGCACGATATGTACGAACTCCTGTAACACCTAATTTAACTACTCTCAGAGCCTAACCTACTTTTCAATCGACCCCCTTGCAGTAGTAAAAGCTGCTGTCTCCCAGCTATTCTTCATTTACATTAGGAGCATCTTATCGAAATCAGATGTTCTCAGTAGTCTTGGTGACAGACACTGTCTTGCCCGATCACTTTTTATAAAACGTGACTTAAATCCAGAATAGAATGCTCTGAAATTGCACAATTTTTCCTAACTTTAATATCTTCCGGCACTATTGAACTAACAAACGTGGTGGTTTCGTGTTCTTTGTAGGACAAAAAACCTTCATTTTGCTTAAATTGGGACATCCCCTCTTTCCACCACGCACAATAAACGCAGTCTGCTATTAAAAATTCTTTCTGGGCGAGTTGGTGCATACTTGACATAAAAAATTGTAACCGCGCAAACACATGAAACCTCAAACTACCGAGGACGAGACACAAGCGCTGTTCAACTAAATTTTATTCACGGAATACGGATAACCTATATAAGGGGAAAGGCAGAAGTGAACGGGGGAGGGAGTGATACAATCGGGGAAAATGACATTGCGCATCGATGAACGAACGTGCCGGCAGACAACGGAATCAGGCGCAGGAAAACAAGAAAACTAGAAAAAATAAAAAGTAGAAAAAAAGGCGATGGATGGTAAGATACAATCAATCAGTAAACGGTCGCTTCCAAAAACTGAAGCTCTGCAGCAAAAAGCGACACAGAGGGGGTGCTTACGCACTTGCTGCCATATTTCTGTACGTGAAACGCTTCCAAACTGACCCGCGCCGTCGCGTCTGCACTCTTACCGAGAATTTTCGTTTCTCCCAATCGAGCCTCGCAACCTGTGCATGCAATTACGTGCGCAACCACATGTGCGTACTTGTCCTTTGTGTTACTTAAATTTCAGGCATGTTCCCCCAAGCGTTCATTAATGCAGCGGCCGGTTTGGCCGACATAACTCTTTCCACACTTCAAGGGAATGGCGTATACCACTTCTGTGGAACACTTGATGAATGGCTTCTCATGTTTCAGCTGACCTCTTTTTTTCGAGTTGCAGATGCGTGGGCATAACTGTGCCAGCTTGTTGGGTGCCGAAAAAACAACGGACACCCCATGCCTGTTGGCTACCTTCTTGAGACTGTGTGAAGTCTTGTGCAGGTACGGCACAACCAAAGGCTTGTCGGTCCTCCGATGGCCATCTTTTCTTCGTGTTCCTAGTTTTATCTTCTGAAGGAGGGTCTCAGACACAGCAATCAAGACCGAATAGGGGAACCCCGCCGCCAAAAGTCGGCTGGCCTTGTGTCTCGTCCTTGGTACTTTGTGGTTGCATGTGTTTGCGCTGTTACAGCTTTTATATCAAGCAGTCTGCTATCACCCTCGTATTAATAATCCTAACGTTGTTGGAAAATTCGAGGACACATTCTATTCCGCAGCTAAATTATATCGCCGCTCTCAGGGGTTACTGTTGGGTGATATTGTTACGTGCGAAAAGACACAGACGAAAGATGCTGTTTACACGCTCTTTACAGTGGAGCCAGGCAGCCAGGCTGACACTCGCTCGTGCCAAAGGCACCGACCAACTTCTTCGTCGTTCACGCGGCGGCTCGTCTCTTGAGCATCGCTCAATGATATCGTGATATTACCCCCCCCCCCCCCCCCGCGGCAAAAGCACCGTCACGGTGCTCTTAAATATCCAAGGTGCATGGAGAGTTGTAGGGCTTGAGTCGGGCCACGTGGACAATGTCACTGGTTGTCACAGCGGAGGACGTAGTGGGCGTGGCTAGAACGATTTCATAGGTGACATCGGTCACTTTGCGTATCACGCGACATGGGCCTGTGTAACAGGAAAGTAGTTTTTCACAAAGGCCGACTTTCCGCGATGGTGACCAAAGCAACACGAGGGCGCCGGGCACCAAATGGACATCACGGTGATCGTAGCGTTGTTTCTGCTTGTCTTGAGACGCTTGTAGACGAGCGCGTGCAAGTTCGCGAGCATGGTCAGCATGGGCGATTGCATCACTGGCATTATTGCTAGTTGAAGCTGTGGCGGACGGAAGCACAGTGTGAAGTGGTAGCGTCGGTTCGCGGCCATACAAGAGGTAAAACGGGGAAAAGCCAGCAGTTTTGAGACGGGATGAGTTGTATGCAAAGGTAATGTAAGGTAGAGCCAGGTCCCAGTCACGGTGGTCGTCTGAAACGTATTTCGATAGCATGTCTGTAAGGGTGCGGTTCAAACGCTCAATGAGGCCGTTCGTTAACCAATAACCAATAACCAATGTATGAAAGAGATAATTACTCTAAAATTAACTTGGAACTCGCAAATTTTACTGCTTATTTTCATACAAATTTTTGGATACATTCGGTTGACACAACCGGCTCTACTAACTAACAAAATAACAAAATGCATGAAGATGTCGCAAAATGCGTAGCCGTTATCATGCTAACAAAAAAAGGGTCATACCCGCGGCTTAACTTCACGCTCAAGCGTATTACCAATAAAAAGAAAAGATTTCTTCATTCGGATAAACGGTTCAACAAAGCATGTGCCTAGAATATATGTTGCATTGCATAAAAATTATTCGTAACTCTAGGTCACAAGGAAAACCGCATTTTTTCTCAAACACTGCCGACTAAGTTAGCAAATCACCACCAAATTTTTGAAGAATATTAACCCTAATAATTTCTGTCATTATATCTGTCTGATAAACAAAACCGTCGAATTCTCGATCGCGAAACTGCCAAGGCGTGCTTTTTTTTTTCGCCTTTACAATTCAATCTGATAACACATTACTTCTCTGTTCCGTTATTTCGATCATGCAGTCATGCTTGATATTACCTCGTTTCTTTACAAAATTGAGGAACTACTTGATTAATTAGAATTTAGTTCAACGTCTGGTGCCGACGAAATAAATTCAAAAACGCTTAAACTCAGCAAAAAGCAACTGTGAGCAGGACATTACGAGCTATATTTTAGCAATCATTATCATCAGAAGTGGTGCAGGAAGACTGGAGGGTAGGCAAGGTTGTTTCATTCCACAAAAAGGTTTCCCATCGTTGTGCAGTAGTTATTGCATCATTTCACTCACCAGTCTTTGTAGCAGACTAAAGGAGCATGTTATTTACTCTCAGATTGTAAACAATATATATCCAATAACCTATTTCATCCTGCTGAACACGGCTTTCGTAAAGACTTTTTATGTGACACCCAACCACGTTTACGTTACTTTTTATGATCTAATTTCTGGCCTTGTCTTGAACGCACCCGTAGACGCCCTTCTTGGAAACTTTAGAGGCATATGGCATAGTTCCACACCAACGTCTACTCTTAAATCTTTCCCGTCTCAAGATTAAATAATTTGTACTAGAGTGCAGTCTAGTACAAATTATTCCTGACAATTCCTGACAATAAGTCAGGAAGCTACGTGTCCATGGACACGTAGCTTCCTGACTAATCGGCAGCCGCTTTTGTTTCCTCACACGCAGTCATCAGAATGATATCCCGTGCTTTCGTGCGTACCACAAGGAACAATTCACTGAAGAATAATGCATATAATTTACATTAATTACCTTCCTAATGAGGTCAGTTTTAATATTGTATGATATTTAATATTATTTTAACATTGTTTATATTTCTCGACGCATGAGTGATACATGAGATATTGATGTGCGTCGATATGACCTCAAACGCATTTGATTCTTATGTAACAAAAGGCCGAACCATTCAAATACTAAAAAGCACCTCCCTATGTTTTCCAACGCCGAGAGCATCATAAGTAAGGGAAATAAACCATACACCTCCGGAACGTCGTACCTTCAATAGTATATATAGTGCGGCATAACTGCATCAACTGCGCTAACTTGGTCACGTAGTACGATTAACATAGTCTATGTCGCGATTGAAAAGCTTGGTTTTCTCCGCAGGAACCTAAGACTCACTCCCCCTTCAGTAAAAATATTAGCTAACGTTACATGTGTCCGCCCCAAGTTAGAATACGCAGGCTTTGTCTGGAATTCTCATCAACATAGCCTATCTAATTAACTTCAATATTCTTTCATGGAAGCATCATTTGTAAAGTAAAAGCCCATTCCGGTTTTACTAATCTATAGTCACGAAGCCACTTTTTGAGACTGTGTCTTCTTCCCAAATACCACCATGCGCCACTTCAAACTTCAGCTGTATTACCAGCTCATGGCCAGTTCAGCTGTTTTAACCACGCTAAAGCCATGTTTTCTCCGGCAGCCCACTCTACCTCCCCTCTACACATATTATTATTTTTTGAATACAGCAAGCGATTGGAACGGTTTATCTGATCACGAGACGCACTACTTCGACCCACGTCATGTCAAGGTTGTTCTGAAGTCAATGTTCTGTAAATACCCCATCTCTAGGGCCTGTTAAGCATAGTCAATTAAATGAAAAAAAAAATATTCCGATTTAACTGTTCATTTGCGTCCCACTTCTGCAAATATACCCCCTCGCTGGCCTTGGAAAGGAAGGCGGCACACGCGGGCATTCTATCTGTGTTGAAGGGGAGAGAGTTTTCATATGTGCACCGCTGAGGTTCTTTCTGGGAACTGTGCTTACAAAACATGCCTTCCTTTCCTTCTTTCAAACCTAGTTTACATATGACAACTACTACGACATACCTGCCACGCTAAGCAACACCCGTCCAGGCAACCAACGACTCCAAAGCTGTGAATGCATCTGTTTGTAACGCCTGTCGCTAAGCACTTTTGTCTGCGTCGTTTTCCTTTCCAGCCTCGGCTTGCTGCACGTTTGCTATGAGCAAGCGCGCTGTCTGTGGCGCTAAGTGCGTAAGTTGACTCCACCAGAGATATCACGACGTCATTTGCAGGATAATTCTAAAAAAAAGTGTAGTCAATCACTCGCCACTCTGGCGGTGGTTCTAATGGGATGACGTTGTGCTAAAGAGTACGCATAACATAAATATTTTCCATAAAGTGGACGCGATTTTTATGTCAAGAGAGCGGGCAACCAACCTTTGCAATTTAAGATGGGACAAACCATCTGCGAATAGAAAACGGTTCATTTGCGTTTTGAGCACACTGAGATATTATTTTATCAGCACCAGGACGCATTGTATTGGAACCAGTGGTACAGGGTTGTCCTTTATGAAAGAGAACACGCGAGCGCGTGTTCAAAGCGTACAAGGCGTAATGCCTTGTATCTGCCCGAAAATGCGTAATGTGCGACGTTATGACATTTAAGCATTACAACAGTGTAAATTGGTAGGTAGTGGTTGGTAGTTTCATAAGCGATGAGGAACAATCGAAAAAAAATTGAGAGAATAAAAATAGAGATACATAGGGTCCACAGAAAATGCACGGGGAAGCCTATAGTAGGGGTGGGCCAACTTGAAATTTGGGTGTAGGCCAGTATAAATTTAGGGGTGGGCAAACTTGAAATTTTGAAAAATTTGGAGGTGGGCTAACTTGAAGTTTGAGCGTGGGCCAGTTCAACATTGGCAGTGGGTAAAGTTGAAATTTCTGGGTGGGTCAACTTAAATTTGGGGCAGGCTTATGGACACTTTGACAACTCCAGTAGAGTTTTGTGTACTTTTTTGCAGTACGGAGCCATGGCTACCCACTTTCCCCATGGCATGAATAAACCTCGCCTGATTGGATGTGGTTTAGGAGACAAGTGCACTCAAGTTAATATTTAGCTTAGGTAAATAAACGTAATCTGTTGCTTATTATACAGGCTTAGTTATTTCTATAATGACGACGTTTGTTTAATTACTTAATTAACCTTAGTTGAGGTTAGGACGAAGACGTTTATATATGTAATTAATAATTAAGATTACTTTATTTGGTCTCACTGATCTCAAGGTACCCTTAAGTCTTGATTAGGATCCGTTGATTGGATGTTATTAACCATTCATTAGTCTAATAATAAAAAAATTGATCTTAATTAGCCTCAATATTCCTAAATACCATCAATTATTCGCCGTTACACTTAACTAATTTTATCGTACGTAATCTTATTAGTCTCTATTAACCTTCCTTTCACTTGTGTCTCTCACTACTTACTATATGTAGTAAAAATCATAAATATAAATTGTGATACGTAGTGATACGTAGTCAAGGCAATCTCATATACAACTCCGTAGGACCTCATGTACACCTATGCATGGAATGCATCGTGTGATCCTTTGCAGACAGAAAAACGGACGGATAGATGGACGGAAGGACAAAATTCTGACGGAAGAAGGCCTAGAATGCTTACGCATTAATATAAGTACGCCAGGAGTACCTAATAACTACCGGGCGTATGTAGGCTCTTCCACTTTTCCAGTGCGCTTGCGTATCCAACGCGATTTGCTTGCAGCAGGAGTTGCGCTGCAGGCCCCGCTCCTTGCGCAACTGTCTTGCGAGGAGGGGGGGGGGAGGTTCCAGGTAATTCTAACGCGCACTTGCCTATCGGTTATGCCTCGTTATTCTGGCCGCCAACAGATGACGCTACAAGCAGACGTGCTTCTCCTTGCTGCCACTTGCTGGCGCTCTAAGCAGCCTCCGTAGAGCACGGGCACGCATTCGCGTGTTCTCTTTCCTAAAGGACCACCCTGTACCTCGTTTTGTCGTGTAATGGCCATCGATGTTTTTGTAGCACGTGGGTTTGTACCTGTATACTATAGCATAGAAGTCATTTCACGCAAATGGTAAGATTGGAACGAATTTTATTACGGCCGGTAATAGGCGATGCCAGAATTTGCAAAATGTCGCCCTCATTTATCGTGACGGGCGAAGGAACATTGCGTTGAAGCGCTTTTGTATGTAGAATCACATTAAAGGAAACAATGAGCCCAGTAAATTTGGGTTCATCTGTGGAATTCATATTGAGGTAACAAAAACGAGCTCAGGTATAGTGGCGAGCAGCCAATAAGCTTTCCGATGCAGTGCACAGAGGTAAATTCTATCACAACTGGTTCAATTCGTTTCCGAGTCACGCATTCACACGAACACAACTGAAATTGCCAAAACAATTCCTTTGCTGAATTTTTGGAACCTTTTGGAAGAAACTCAACCTGGTGCGCTTGGTTGCTATAACCCTTTCCCCTGGTTTGAGAGATTCTGCAGGCGGCAGCTGTTTGCTGTGTTCCTCCCTCACTCGAATACTCCCCTCGAATACTCCCTCGAATACGAATTCCTTCCTCCCTCGACTACTGCAGACTGCGAGAGCCTACAAGCGCCAGTCAACGGACGCAGACAACCTTGTTACACGTATCGGCTAATTATATACAAAAAGTGCACCCCGACTCATAAACAGAATTCTCGTTTGGTCTCTCAAGACACACCGACCACGTAACTTTGCAGTTCCCAGCCACGTTTTATCAGTACACAATACCCGCATGCAGCTTCTGAAAGCACGATAGACGTCTCTGCTCATATAATGTCAGATGCTATATTTTATATGCGACAACAAAAGTCGCACTGTGGATTTGCCTATGAAGGTAGAAAACAGTCAAATATTGTACTTGTAGAAATAAATCAAGCCCTCGAACAAGTATTTGCACCTGTCGGAGGCCTGCAACACACAAACGCTTCCCTTTTTTTAACCTCTGACTCGCTTGAAAAGCAGTTTTTTTTTAGCAAAATTCAATGCGGTTCGCTGGTGATAAGGTGATCTGTTGCAAGTACCACGTGGCCTTTCACGAAACACCTCGATTCGACGTCACTAAAGTGCCACAGCAACAAGCGAAAGAGTCGCCATGAATCTGGATGTCGCAGCCATCTTTGTTTATTGGACAGTGTTGCCTGCTCAAATAACGGATTCTGAAGTTTCCATTAGGATATTTCACCATTTGCCATTTACGGCTTCTATATTGATCGTCAGGTGAGCCATAAGCGCAGTTTTCCAATTTACCCCACTGCCACACATTGTGCTTACGACACGACCACGAACGAATGCCAGGTATTGCAGCTAGGCTACAGCGTGTCTCGCACAGCTTTGATATCTTTCTTTTTATTTCCCGAACTTCAACCGCGCGCAGTCAAAATGTCTCAGGTTGCGTGGAATAGCTTTTGAGCTGTATATTTTTGTTTCTGGAATCCGTAGCGGAAGTTTCATACACGAGCCTGCAGCAGGTTGCCTAGCTGGGGCGTGTGGTCGCCCGTACGGAGCAGGTGTGAACGAGTCTGGTTTTGTCATGTGTGCGCAGCAGTTTCCAGATGCAAAATACATGCTTCCTCACCCACGGTCGATTCCCCAAGTAGAGTGGTATCTTGAGTGGCTCCGCACTTCAATGACTGCACGATGACTGTGGACTAACTAGCAACAGCATAATTATTGCAATTGAAACCTTAATAGTAGTGTAATCGCCGTGCCGAATGGAACGTATAACGAGTTGTGTAATGTAGTACAGCGGAATAATAAATACTGCTGAACAAGTAATTTAATACAAGTGTTCTTATTTGTTTTCTGATTCGTTTTATACTCCAAGGAATGCGGCAAAAATGCAATGTACAACGAATAGTGACCTGAAAAATGTGTCCCTTCAGTGAAACTTCATTCAATACGTGGCAATAGCAAGTTTACGTGGCGTGGTACATCGTAAGAAGACAACTAGGGTCAGAAACTAGGGCACAAAGAGCGCACTTATGGTGCTCGTTTTACATGGCAGCTTGCGACTAAGGTTCCTACGAGGAAAATATTTCATATTGCATATATCAATTTTTTTATACAGAAGAAGTAGCGCAGAAGATGAGCCACAGTAAAATTAGTGCCATTGAAACTGACATACTGCACAGAGCTATGCAGGCCAGCGATGAATTTACATGTGTTCCCCTACAGCACGTATTCCTGGGGAGGTTACTGGCAATTAGTGTGAAGCACGAAGTCATATGTTTAAGAACACGTGAGACCACGTAGTTCATAACACGGCATGCTCTCACACATCCTCAAAACTTTCCCGAAATATTCCCCTATTAGATATTCGGGTCTTCCAAACAACAAGCAATGACTATCAGTTGCTGGCGATAAGTATCATGACGGTAGACGCAATCGTATGTAGTGGAGCACATGACGGCGCGTCTCGCGTAGAACCTTTAGCTTTATCACAGCCTGCAATTACTTGGGCAGACGGCACAAAGACGCGATCAAGCTGAGGAAGCACTCAATTTTTGGGGGCTCGAAAAAAAAAAATACACATCAACTTTGTGTGGTCAGGGGCCTACCTACGATGAGGCTAACCTTATGCATCACGCCAAAACCAAGATAAGTATACCTGTTAGCGAAGCTTTCAAAGAAGCCCATAGGTTCAAGATATGGCGGTTCATCAGTGGTTCATGGGACTTCGCGCCATCTGTGGCAGAAGGGAACACTTCTGGCGGAGGAAAATACAATGTGACGTCATATACGTTGAAACAAAGTGACGTAATTTTGATCTCAATTGCGCGAATTTCATTTTTTTTGGCCGGCCACTAGAGCTGTATATTCAAATGCTCCACCATTCGACTTAATGAGTGTTTCGAGATTTCTGTTCGGAAAGCGATGCAGGAAAAGGCCAGCCGTACGGTTGTCAAACTCGCACCGCTGAACAGAACACACTTTCTTTGGATGCCGACGAAACATTAAGTATAGAGTGCTGGTCATATCACCGGACGACAAGCCGGTCAGCCTGCGCAGTCGCACGAAAATAGCTTAAGTAAAGAATTATCTGGCAGTCACAACTCACTATTTTTGACTGAACAGGTTATGGAACAATGAAGCTACCCGCGCCACCAAATCGACACAAACGTCGACAAGCGAAACAGCCCAACGTGCGAGGGGGGCGTATTGTAACAGGTCATTTTCACGAGTGCGAATTTGTGCCCACTTCAACAGCTGCATTGCATTGCAAGTGATAGCATCGTCTTACGAAGGGCGCTTGAAGAAAGCTGTTTATTGATCATTACAAAAAAACGGTGTTGTCTATTTTTTAATCATCATGCATATATCAAATTGTTTAGGAATGTTATTTTCGTTGAATAAATGGAACTGTATCATGGAATGAATGGAAGTGTAGCTTTCATTAAAGACGTTATAAAAACGTTTTAATTAAAGCCAACGAACCTATGAACCTATGAGGTCAGGTAGAAATTTGTACGGTGGGGGTGGTTAATGAAGCTGACGGCTGTACCTTGTGTATTGCCATTGTTTACATGCAACGCTTCTGGTTGTATTCGCAGTTTAACATGGAAATAAAGACGATTTATAGCCGGCCGAAGAAAGTTCTTCTACACGTGACCTGTCACGACATAGTTATTCGTGAATACCCGAAGTGATGGAGTTAGGTGACTGTCGATTGCCTTCCACCGACTTCCCGAGGTGATCTCGTTTGGTAACACATGAATATTATGAAGCTTGGGTTGCTTAGGTGAAACAGTTCACGGCGACCATTCCTAGGCTGGTATCGCGTAAAGCACCGCTACTGCAACCGCCCACTTCTAAGCCATTCTGGAATCCTGCTCACGTGAAAGTTGCGGTTCACCAGAAGAGTACGCATATGGGGCTCGATAGTTCATCATTGCCTGGCACTATCATCATCACACTGCCTGGCACTAATTCACCCTCACTGGCACTCACTAACACTCACGCCTTTTAGATGAGTGCGAATGAATGTGAGTGAGTGCACTCTTGAGTGAGTGTACTGCCCTCTGCCACTCACAATTCCTGTATGTTCAGACCGAAGCTTCGTGTTTAGCACCTATTACATCTGGAGTGCGAGAACGCAGTGCCTTGCGCACAGTTTGATCTTTAATAAACATACGCTATTTGTCTTGCCGATCACATGCAAACGTCCGCCTATTCGCTGACGATTGTTTTTCGTACCGCGCAATTGATTGCAATGATGATCACTATATACAAAATTCTGCCTTTTGTTGGTGTCAGTAGTGGCAGATGACCCTAAATGCACAAAGATAAGTAATGCTAGCAGTGAGTAGAAATAAGCAGATATCTGATTTTAGTTACTTTTAATGTGTATTTCCGGGTAAATATTTAGGTGTCACTTTACCACGGTGCTCTCCGATGGGAAACCCATGTTAACAACATAACCTCAAGTGGAAATCGATGTATACGCTGAGCACCAAAGCGACTCATCTTTCTGAGAAAACGCCTTCATCTTGCGCCAGCAGATACAAATCTGCTGGCCTATATTACGCTTATTCGACCAGGGCTAGAGTCGCATGTATTGCTTGATTTACGTATCGAAAAAAACTCTTAAGAGGGTGGGCAGAGGAAAGCAATAAGGTTCATTTATAATAGATACCAGTTAACGGCTTCATGGACTGAACTATAGAAAGAGCCCGTTTATTAACACTGCGAAATAGGGCAAAACTAGCACGACTAAAGCTTTTGTTTCAATTTATTCATGGTGACAAAGCGTTAGACACATCTGTACGAAGTTCTTTAAATCGTTGTAGGTCAACACGCCAAAGGCACTCTAGATTACCTATGGAATACACCTTGAACTCAAGTTGCTTTAATATTCATATTTCTTTAAAACGACGCCTAGAGAACGGCAGAACACTAGATGGCGCGACAAAATTAGGAAATTTGCGGGTGCTAGCTGGAATCAGTTGGCGCAGCACAGGGGTAATTGGAGATCGCAGGTAGACGCCTTCGTCCTGCAGTGGACATGGATAGGCTGATGATGATGATGATGATGATGATTATTTCCTTAAAAGAATTCGGGAACGGAAAGAACTTCGTCCTTCCATTACTAACGCTTTATATTTAAATACCTTCATGACTTCGAGCGGCCGCCAACTTCAACAGCGTTCGCTCGGAGTTGCCCCTCGTTGACCATCGAGGAGGGAATGGCACGTAGACGCCACGACGTAAAACAAACGGGTTTACTGCATCGCTACGGGCGAGCGGATATCGAGCAACAGAGCACCGTAGTGTATTCGAGGAACTACAACAGTTAGAAGCATTCTTATTGATAGGGCGGCGCGCTCTTTCTTTATATCGCATACGGGATATATATCCCGTCTTCACAGCACTGGAGTCTGGAACAAACAACCGCAATGCGTCTTTGTTCTTCGAAAGACGCATTGACGTTATTTGTGTACTGGCGCGCGGCGTGGCGTCCATTCCTTGTATTTGCATGGAAAAGGAAGGAAGCTACTGCCCAGCGTAACGCGCGCGCATAAAGAACGCGCCGCAAACAAAGACAAAAGC
This sequence comes from Dermacentor variabilis, assembly GCF_050947875.1. NCBI lineage: Eukaryota > Metazoa > Arthropoda > Arachnida > Ixodida > Ixodidae > Dermacentor > Dermacentor variabilis. Next base: position 151,456,667 of record NC_134570.1, read on the forward strand.
AACAAAGAAATTGCGCACGGAATCTAAGGGGGGGGGGGGGGGAGTAGGTGAGCGAAGCGGGTAGCGAGCCGGACAAGTCGCTATAGTAACTTTTAAAAAAGCTGCTTTAGAGAGGAGTTGCCGCGAGGCTGCTGTTCTCTTGCCAAGACGACGTAAACAACCATGTGCGCCGTCACCTTCTTGAAGCATCGCCCGCTCGAAAGGGCTGTAACTGAAGGGCGCATTGGCGCTAGCGTCGAAAAGAGCGGCTGCATTAACTCGACCAATGGGAGCCATGCGGAGATTCACACGGCAGTCTGGAACACGAGCACGGTTGCCTAGAATACTGGGAGAGTGCCCAAAACGCCTGCTCCAGCGTGAGGCTTTTACGGGGAACCGCCGTGCAGCGCCGCTGCTGCGCCGGACCCGTGGGCTTTCTGCGCCGGAGAAGCAAGTGGAAAGCAAGGGGCGTCTGCTACGCGCGCTAGTTTCCTTGCGTTCACTTTCTACGCGAGACACTTGGAGGCTATTTAACTACAATGGTGCGGTACGGCATGGAACTTACCCATGTTTAAGCGCTGTCTTAGTGCTGGAGCAGCAAGATAATGAAAAAATCATGCGTCGAACGGCATCAGCGCGGCCTATAGTTCCGGTGCTAGAGTTCGGAAACGGTAATGTGAAAGCTGCGCGTGCGCAGAAACGCACAAAATGAAGTCGCACGCACAAGGAGAGAACGAAAACGAAGTTATTCGCATGAGTAATTGGACGAAAGGGTGATCTATGCAATAGTTAAGAGTAACGAAAAATAACAACTAAATTGCTCGCGCTGTCAACTGCAGTACATAGGCCCATTTACAGCTTCGCTCAACACTATGAGCTTTCCAGTCACGGTTGCCAGTGGTTTATAGCCATATCCAAGTGTCTTCATTCGACAATTTGGTAGCATCGACTAGTGCTTTCCTATACAAAGAGCACCGAAAGAGAGCTTAAGGTAAACGAGATAAAGAATAGAGACGGCCGTAGCGACATAATCATGTTAGCTTATTTCGCTTCACAGATAGCGCGCAGCAACGAGACTCGCCGTGCTTAGAAGAAGCTTCCAATAAATTTAGACAGAAATAAAAATTATGCCAGTTAAGCTTTATTCCACAAGGTTTTACACAAGATGTGTTCCGAAGATAGAGACTTTACAGATATCCAATTAACTTAAATTAAAATCATACGTATACCAGCATTTTTGCTGTATAAGTTATGTAGCTGCCAAATCAAAAATGCAGCAACCAATGTACAAATCTAAAAGTGTTATTTTAAATACCTTAGAACATTGATCAGGAATACAAACCGGCCCTATATAAATAATGAATATAATCAGAAAATATAGCGATCTCCTATGTTCCATGCATGACAAAAACATAACATGAGACACCGAATAGTCATTATAAATAGGTACAGAGTGGACGTTTCGGAGTATGCTGGGGTCAGACGTGCATCAACTTTGTGTCTTTCTACTGTGATCACTGTACATCAATAAAGAATACCCATCCGAGGGGCTGAGATTGATTCACCATAAAAAGTGCAATAGGTGCGGACGTTCATAATAGATTCAAACAATCCAGTCACACGTACAACAGTTTAACTTCAGATATTTTGAAGATTCGCGGGGGTTAGCGTTCGCGCGTTTGAAGTACTTTGCAAAAAAAAATGAAGATGAGTGTTTACACAAAAAGCAATAATTTCAGTGGCAAATGAGTGGTGGGCATGGGACTCCCGACCACAACTTCCCGCTTTTTCCTGATGAAGCTCCCGAGTAGTTAAACACCTTCTGAAATGGTTCTCAAAATATCTGATAAATCTACAGAGATGGCCAGACGGATACACAGCAAGCCTCCCCTGTCCCGCAGCTAGACGTGTGTAATCTGCTGCGCTACGCAGAATAACATACTCTTTCTTGGTTAGTAGAATATCGCGACAGTGTTCACATTTTGTTTTCACAACATGCTTCCTAATCACATAGCCGCGGTAATGTAAAAAATGAGCCTTTCATCACTTTTTTTCAGACACGCGTTTGGCGTGATCCGGTTATGGAGTGGACTGGCTGCCTTCTTCTATAAGCCTTTCGATCAAGCCGCATTTTCTGGCTATGCACCACCTGCATCATCTTGAAATCAGCATTGGTTCTGAATTGATGCAATGATGTAATGCTTAGCAAGGTGGCGGAGGCGCGTAACTGCGCGATCAGCGAAGAGAAGAAAGTAAAGAAACATCGGGAGCGGTGATGCAATGTTGGGACGACATTACGCCGTATGATAGCTCAATATGAGAAGCGAGAAAGGTTAAGAGACTGGAAGTGATGACGTAATGCGGAGACAACATTATTAAGATTACGCCGTAAGAATAAAAAGGCGCAGGGGCTTTACTTTACGTATAATAGGTCAATTAGAAGAAAGGAAGGAGCGAGCTCTGGAGGTGATATGACGCAAAAACAACCGGTCAACCCGCCAAAAGCATTGAAGCATACATTTGCGTCGTCTGAATTTGTCCAGCCACTCTTCCTTTCAGGAAATTTTCCATTTATATAGAGATTTTTTTCTAGATTGCAATGAATATATAACTATTACTCGCCCAGCCATTTCCAAATTTATTATGTGAAAGTTTAACTGTTACAACAGCCTTGCTATACAATCTGTGAGTCCCCTCATAAATCATCAACATGTAACTTGCCTCATGCTGTCATATGCAAATGGCACGCCTGTGGGATAAGCGTAATTTATTGCCTAACGTGGATCGTTAAGTAAGCTAGCCAGAATGTATTGTGCATGACAATGTTATGTGTGTTTGCATTAAATTACCACCCTTGACGCACTCCTGATATTTCTGTTAACTTTATATATCAGTACTGCTATTGCCTTCAATGGAAGTAAAGCGTGAAAAGTTTACGTCCTTGCACGTTGTCTCTTGTCATTATGTAATTACAACTTCGTATTAATTGATCAGCAAGTGTAGCTGTATGTACGAACCGGTGAGTATACACCATAAATTGCTAAATTTACTTTCATGTTACGAAGGAAACAGCAGAGAGCGGCAGGCGGTCTTGTAGAGCAAATCCAATGCACGAAATAAAAGAAAGTAAATAAGGCGCAAAGCATTAGCCTGAGCAAGCTGTCTATATGTGCTTCTTTGTCCTGACTACGGGCATCGTCTCGTGCTTATTCTATTTTGCAGCACGTTTACGTTCGTCATGCCACACTTAACTAAAAACTTCCGCTCATAATGAGGTGCACGCTCAATGTGTGCCAGAAATAGCTCCCTAAGTGCGGACTACTGCGGTGACAAACCTGTAAGCATAAAGGGAAATATACAAAATCCCCGTATTTGCAGCACACAAACGCGTTGTCTGTATGGCGAGTCGCTGCAATATTATCTGACAGTTACGTAGTGTAATATAGGAGCCTAATTATCGCAATGTTGGCTAATGGCGACCAAATGTCAAGCACATAGCAGACGCCCGCCGCTTTTGCGCAGCTTCCACAGCGGAGTAAGCCCGCAGGTGCCGTAAAACTGTGCGGCGGCGTGGCAGTTCGCCGGAAAAGCTTCACCCTCCCAGTATTACAGCATGGTTTTTTGGTCTCATCAGGAACGCAGGTGCAAGATCGGACCATAAATGTGCATAGCAGTCTCCTACGCGCACCTGCAAGCACCCAGCGCCAACTTCTCGTGTCGGCAGACGGGGGGAAGGGGGGAGCGTGCCAAGAAAGAGTAGGCGCTGTTGGTGCCCACATGGCTCGCATGACTTCCAACACTCGTGTCTCGGGGAGTCGCCGGCGCCTCGCTAAAGCCGAGGTGCCTTACCCTTACAGCCCTCTGGCACCGTCCGCAAAGGTATTCCCATGCCTGATATTTAATGTCTGCGCGCTTTGCGCTCGCGCTAACAGTTGCCGCACATGCGAAGCGTAACATTAGCTACGGTGGAAATTGATGTCTCTGCTGAACAGTTTCTGTGAACAATTTTTAAAAACATCCGTATCGGCATTTTCTTTGAATCCTTCCATTGTATTTTGCATGATTTCTATTTTTATTCCTTCAAGCGTACTACTAATAATATTTCATCTATACAATCTGCTAGCGTTTTTGCATGTTTCATAGTATATATTACTTGATTGCGCTTGTTTTGTCTTTATATGTATGCCCTCCCTGCAACGATATCTTGCAAGATCGGCAGTGTTCCTGAAACAATAAATACACGCTACGCGATTTCCGCTCGCATGCTTGAAGGCACTCAATCCGCGCTTTTTCGCGCGCATGAAAAGAAATATTTTTCCACCTTTGGCCAACCTGATAACGAGGTTTAACCGGAAAAGCCATTTGCGCAATAAATGTTGAGAACACGAAAAAAACTGTATAATATACAGCAATGTGGTACGCGCAAGTTTCGGAGGGCTGGAGATAGTCGTCATCATTATTATCCTCATCATCATCATCATCATCATCATCATCATCATCAGCCTGGGTACGCCCACTGCAGGGCAAAGGCCTCTCCCATATTTCTCCAACAGCCCCGGTCATGTACTAATTGTGGCCATGCCGTCCCTGCAAACTTCTTAATCTCATCCGCCCACCTAACTTTCTGCCGCCCCCTGCTACGCTTCCCTTCCCTTGGAATCCAGTCCGTAACCCTTAATGACCATCGGTTATCTTCCCTCCTCATTACATGTCCTGCCCATGCCCATTTCTTTTTCTTGATTTCAACTAAGATGTCATTAACTCGCGTTTGTTTCCTCACCCAATCTGCTCTTTTCTTATCCCTTAACGTTACACCTATCATTCTTCTTTCCATAGCTCGTTGTGTCGTCCTCAATTTGAGTAGAACCCTTTTCGTAAGCCTCCATGTTTCTGCCCCGTAGGTGAGTACTGGTAAGACACAGCTATTATACACTTTTCTCTTGAGGGATAATGGCAACTTGCTGTTCATGATCTAAGAATGCCTGCCAAACGCAGCCCAGCCCATTCTTATTCTTCTGATTATTTCCGTCTCATGATCCGGATCCGCAGTCACTACCTACCCTAAGTAGGTGTATTCCCTTACGACTTCCAGTGCCTCGCTGCTTATTGTAAATTGCTGTTCTGTTCCGAGACTGTTAAACATTACTTTAGTTTTCTGCGGATTAATTTTTAGACCCACTCTTCTGCTTTGCCTCTCCAGGTCAGTGAGCATGCATTGCAGTTGGTCCCCTGAGTTACTAAGTAAGGCAATATCATCAGCGAATCGCAAGTTACTAAGGTATTCTCCATTAACTTTTATCCCCATTTCTTCCCAATCCAGGTCTCTGAATACCGCCCGTAAACATGCTGTGAATAGCATTGGAGGGATCGTATCTCCCTGCCTGACGCCTTTCTTTATTGGGATTTTGTTGCTTTCTTTATGGAGGACTATGGTGGCTGTGGAGCCGCTATAGATATCTTCCAGTATTTTTACATACGGCTCGTCTACACCCTGATTCCGTAATGCCTCCATGACTGCTGAGGTTTCGACAGAATCAAATGCATTCTCGTAATCAATGAAAGCTATATATAAGGGTTGGCTATATTCCGCACATTTCACTATCACCTGATTGATAGTGTGAATATGATCTATTGTTGAGTAGCCTTTACGGAATCCTGCCTGGTCCTTTGCTTGGCAGAAGTCTAAGGTGTTCCTGATTCTATTTGCGATTACCTTAGTAAATAGTTTGTAGGCAACGGACAGTAAGCTGATCGGTCTATAATTTTTCAAGTTTTTGGCATCCCCTTTCTTATGGATTAGGATTATGTTAGCGTTATTCCAAGATTCCGGTACGCTCGACGTCATGAGGCATTGCGTATACAGGGTGGCCAGTTTCTCTAGAACAATCTGTCCACCATCCTTCAACAAATCTGCTGTTACCTGATCCTCCCCAGCTGCCTTCCCCCTTTGCATATCTCCCAAGGCTTTCTTTACTTCTTCCGGCGTTACCTGTGGGATTTCGAGTTCCTCTAGACTATTTTCTCTTCCATTATCGTCGTGGGTGTCACTGGTACTGTATAAATCTCTATAGAACTCCTCAGCCACTTGAACTATCTCATCCATATTAGTAATGATATTGCCGGTTTTGTCTCTTATAGTCACATGGCTTCAAGTCACTTCCAACTAGCAGCAGACAGCAAACACAACGCGACAAAAGAAAAAAGAAAACGAAGAAACGCAGATATTCTGCCAAACTGCACTGAAATCACTTGAATCGGGCAGGTTAACAGCGATTTCTCATTGTTTCTCAAGTATTATACAATATAAAATACGAGAAAAACAGATGGGCAAACGGCAGAACATGTTATTTAATGCTTAAACTCACGTAACTCTATGGAAGCTGGTCTACGCCTCCCGAGCGCCGAAACTGGGAGGGAGAGAGTCAAGTGACCAGAGGAAGCCCACAAGGCGTTTGGGATGAGGAGATATATCTCTACGCTTAGTTTTTTCAATGGTGAAGAAACTAGTTAATGGGATCATTTTGCGGAAATTATTTCACTTTGCTACCAAAGCAGGTTTGGGCGGAAATATAACAAGGATGATGAAGAGGCCACAATACCTGTAATCCTAAAATTTACACCAGTAGGCACTTCGAACTGAGTGTAATAGATTCCGTTGGCTTTTGTGTTTGTGCTATCGGTTTAAACCATCCTTGTGGTTCTGCCAAGCATAACTATATTTGAAAAGTAGCACTGGTAAGCTCGCCCTCAACGGGTTCCAAATACCGGCCTGGGAATCTAACAGGAACGCCATCAACTTCAATGTCCAGTAGGTTTCCGCATGTAGGCAGGGTCAACAGAGGATTTGTGGGCCGGGTCGGAGTTGCAGCTTCACCTCCGGGAGCTGCGCAGCCTAGTTTCCCGAAGCGAAGCGACCGGTTGCAGAACGGGACGAAGAGCGGTGAACGAGAGGCGAACGGGAGCTACGGCCTTGCGGAGACGGGGAGCGGCTGGATCTTAGTGAAACACTGTCGAAGTTGAGGTTCCTAGTCCGCGTATAGGGCGAGAAAGTACGATTGTCTGGTGCTTGGCGGTATTGACTCGGAGACGACCACCGAGGAGGCGACGACCAGTGGTTGCGGCAATGACAGGCGATGTGTCCAATACCGGAACAATTATCGTAACTGACTTGGCCCATTGTTTATCTTATTGTGATTCTGCATGCAAAAACTCTTCAACGCAGTGTTCGTTCGCACTTCACTGCGTTTGAATGTGACTTGTTACAAGTTTTAGCATCGCCTATTAACGGAGCTGCTAAAATTTGTTTAAATCTCGCCATTTTCGTCTAATCATTTCTAGTTGAGTGAGAATGTCCTCTCGTAAATACGTAATCACCCATGTACTACGATACCACGAATGCCCATTACACGATAGAAGACTGACACTGACAGGAAAGCAATACTTGGTGGCCCTGAAAAAAATAATATCTGAGTGTGCTCAAAAGGCAAATGAAGAGAATTCTAGTCGCAGATTGCTTGACACATTTGAAGTTTCCTAAATATAGGTCACCTGTCTGCTTTACATTAATTTGGCTGCGGCTTAGCTCAGATAACCCTAGATATGCAAAGGGAAAGAGTGGTTTAGCCTGGTTACATCTTGCTTTGACTTGGTTAACATTTGATTTAGCTGTAGTTATTGAAATTAAGTATAAGATCATCGTTAAGCCAGATATGACAGCGGTGCCTAGGTCGGTGGCTAGGCATGATTGTAGTTAGGCTTGGGTCGACACTCGTCATTCGACAGTGCGACGCCTGTTGTGCCACTGGGAAAACGCAAATGCTCAACATGCAAAGAGATGCCGCGAACTTGCGCAACGTCGAAACACAAACGGAGCGGGCGCGAATGCAGTCGCTGTTCGACCGTGAGGCTTCTGTTGCATTCCGGAGCATCTCCAGTAAAGCAGTGCGCATTGCTTCAACCGCGGAGTGGTCAGATGCCGCTTGGCGACGACGGCTCAAGGCCTCCTGCTTCCGCGGAATGCTCAAAGAAGACGGCCCGGCCTCGCTCTCGTCCATGGCAAAGCTCGTACTGACTAGGCGAGTGCGGCGCTCCTCCTAGCTAGACGCGCGGCTAGCCACATAGTCAGGCAGCGACCCAGCTCCGGAGAGCGCATGCGCTATGCCGGCGGCACAGGCTAAGCTTGACGTGGCGAGTCACGTGATGCGTTGCCATGCTGTGGCGCACCTGCCTTCAAATGAAGGTCAAATTGCTGGCGACGGCAAAACTAGGCTCGACGTGGTTAGTAAAGCTTTCGCTTTAAAGATCACGTTTCCTTGATGCAAAACGTTTACATTGCTTATACGTGTTTGCATAACGTAATCCCAGTGAAAGAAAAGCCAGAGTGGCGAGCGATCGGCTGCACTTTTTTTGTAGAATTATCCTGCGAAGGACGACGTCGTATCTCAAATGAACTTGTGCACTTGCAGCACCGCGAACAGTGCATTTCCTCACAGCAAACACACAGCAAGAATAGACGTGAAAGGAAAGCCATGTAGGCAAAAGCGCTTAGCAATAGCCAAAACAAAAATATGAATTCGCTGCTTTGGTGTCGCTGAGTGACTGTACGCGCGTGGCTTAGAGTGGAACGTATGCTTAGCAATCGTGATATGTACGCTATATATGTTTCAAAAAAGTAAGGAAGTTATGTTTCGTAAGCACAATTCCCAGAAACAACCTCAGCGGTGCACATCTGAGAGAGCTCTCGCTTTGAACGCTGAAAGAATGCGCACTTGTGGCGGCTTTCTTTCCAAGGCCAGCGAGTGGGTATGTTTGCAGAAGTGGGACGAAAATCAACTGTTAGGACGCAAGATTTCTTCATTTTTTTAGTTTCTTTAATTATGCCTCAAAGGCGTTATAGATAGGGCATTTCATGAAGAATTGGCTGAGTTAATACAGGACATTGACTTGAGGGCAGCCTTGAATTGCTCTTCGTTGAAGTGGTGCGGGGCGTTGTAGGAGAAGCCGTTTCAATTCCTTGCTGTTTTAAATAGTTAGTGTAGACGGGTGGTGGACATGGCCGGCGGAGAACACATGGCTTTACCATGGTTTACGCGGCTAAATTGGCGATGAGCTTGTCATATAGCTGTAATTTGAAGTGGTGCACGATATATTTAGAGAGGAAAATCAAGGCAGGGATGTCAACCAGTCAAGAGTCTGGTTGGCTGCGCTGTGGTGGGTAAGGCAGAAGGCGCATGGAAAGAAGGGAGCGAAAGGAAGAAATGGGAATAGATAGACGTGCATGACCAGCATTGCAGATTCAAAGGCGCTTGCACAAACCAGGGCACACGATAACTTTTGTGAAGACACAGTGTCGAAATATGACTTAGTAACTCCTGATTGGTAAGACACAGTGTCGAAATATGACTTCGTAGCTCCTTATTGGTAAGATGGGCACGGTGTTTTACTTTGTAAACGCTTCTATGATAAGAATATTCAAGTGAATTAGATAGGTTATGCTGATTAGCATCTTAGGCACCGCGTGCATATTCTATATTTGGGCGGACACATGACGTAAGGTAATATTTTTACTGAAGGGGGAACGAGTTACGCTCCTGAAAAGATAACCAAGGCTTTGAACCGTGGCATTGGCTATGTTAATTATATGATGTGACCAAATTAGCGTAGTATAAAAGGGTAAGCGAAGTATTTATGTAATTAAAAGAATGATGTTAGGCCACCGTATGTGCTGTAATTCCCTTACTTGTGTTACCACGATGTAAAGAAACTATGGAGTTCTTTTTAAGCATTTAAAGACATCCGCCTTTGTTAGACAAGAATTCAATGCGTTTGAGGCAATACTGAAGCACGTCAATATCTGGATTATCAGTTATGCGTTGATAAATTACACAAACATCTGCAAACAATCGAATATTAGGCCAGATCTCCTCAGGAAGGTCACTAATGTAAATCTAAAAGTCGTGTTTCAAGAACTGTGCCTTGTGGCGAAGCCGAAGGCACAGGAGATCTTCTTAATCAGTGCGAGTTAGCAAATGAAAGCTGTTGCCAGTTAGTGAGAAAGTTACGTCTGGTTCAGATTGATTCATGTTGAGGCGGGAAAGCTTTAGGAGTAGCGGTTGGAGTGGGAAGTTGTTAAATGCTTTTCCATTTCAAAATCTCAGAAAATGGCGTCCAAGGGTAGGTTCAAGTCAAGGTTCGAAGTTATATCATAAAAAACAGGCTTGCTTAATCACATCTAAGACCTTTCGAAAGCCATGTTCCACAGGATGAAATAGGTTATTGGATACTATAAGGTTTAGAATCTGAGACTAAATAACATGCTCCATTAGTTTGTGACAAAGACTGGCGAGTGAAGTGATATGATAGCTACTGCACCACAACGGAAGAGCTTTTTTGTGGAATGGAACAATCCTGCACACCCTCCTGTTTTCTCGCACCACATATGAAGAAAGTCACTGCTGAGAAATAATACACAAGATCGTGCTCACACTTGTGTTTTTCTGGGTCTGAGCATTTTTGCATTTATTTCGTCAACACCAGATGTTGGCGTGAATTTTGGTGAATAAATTAGTTTCTCAATTTCGTAAGAACACAAAGTAATAATAGGCATGACTGCTTGATCGAAATATGGAAATTGAGGTAATATGTTACCATATTCAATTCTAAAGGAGGAAGACGAAGCGCCCTCAAGTTTCTCGGCAGTTTCGTGATCGGGAATGTGACAAATTCATTCATTCAAACACCTAATCGTTGTGAGGTATTGAGGGTGTAATTCTTGCCAAATTTTACGTTTATTTCTAAACATAGTCCGACGCGTTTGAGAAAAAAAAAATCGATTTTCATTGTTCGCTAGGGTTAAGAATTATTTTTTTGCAATGTACTATTTATTTCAGGTACATTCTTTGTTTGAACCTTACCCGAGGGGAGAACCGCTTTTTATTTCTAAGACTCTTTAGCGTGACGTTAAACCACGCGGTTGACCGCTTTTCTGTTAGGGTGATAACGGGTGCGCATTTTACAAGCACATCGGACATTTTGTCTTATGGTGTTGGGCTGCTGAGCATGAGGTCGCGGGATCGAATCCCGGCCACGGCGACCGCGTTTTGATGGGGCGAAATGCGAAACCATCAGTGTACTTAGATTTAGGTCCACGTTAAGGAACCCAAGGTGGTCCAAATTTCCGGAGTCCTCCACTACGGCGTGCCTCATAATAAGAAAGTGGTTTTGGCACGTAAAACCCCATAATTTATTTTTTTATTTTTTGCCTTACAAAAGGAGCGAATTAGTGCCGACCGAACGCATGAAAATATTGGCTTGAAATGAAGCAGAAAAATCTGCGAGCTCTGAGTTAATTTTCGAGCAACTCTCTTTTTAATACTGTCTGATCACTTTATCTTGGTGGATTGTATAAGCCTAGCTGACAGGAGCCCGGTGCACAGATTGTGGAATAATCACTGAAACCGAGAAAATGGGTCAGTGAATATACTTTGTCCCAATCAGAGGCAAAAATGAGCTCAAATATGGTAAATGAATTAAATTTTGTCGTGTCGGTTCAGTGGCAATTTGCGTAAGTCCAAAGGCTGGGCTTGAGTTGACAAATTCGCTTTCGGCACTCTGTTAGGAACCTCATGCAAGCAGTTCTTCCCGTCAGGAAGATCTGCTGTCTCCCCTACTCTTCAACGTGGCTATGGGAGGACTCCCCGAGCAATTGGCAAAGCTCGAAGGATTAAAATTTAGTATATATGCGGATGATATCACCCTCTGGGTCAACCGGGGAAGTAATTCAGCCGTCGAAAGCCTGCTCCAGGCCGCCACCGACATCATAGCCGATTACGCGGCCGAGAGAGGCCTAGCATGCTCGCCGCAGAAATCAGAATTGTTTATATACAATCCGAAACACTTAAGGTGCAAGGCACCATCGGAGATCAAAATTAAAGTGGCGGGTAAAGAGGTACCAATAGTCGAGGAAATTAGAATCTTCGGCCTGATTCTCCAGTCACACGGCCACAATGGCGAGACCATCAAGAGGCTGCAGAATCACGCAATACGGACCCTGAGCCTAATTAGGCGGGTGGCCAGCAAAGGCCGAGGGCAAAAGGAGAAAATTTTAATTAAGCTAATACAGGCGTACATATTCAGCCGGGTGAGCTATGCAATGGCGAGACCATCGAGAGGCTGCAGAATGACGCAATACGGACCCTGAGCCTAATTAGGCCGGGTGGCCAGCAAAGGCCGAGGGCTCAAGGAGAAAAATTTAATTAAACTAATACAGGCGTACATATTCAGCCGGGTGAGCTATGCAACGCCATATCTCGATTTGAAAGTGATGGAAAGAGAAAAGATTCATTGTCTAATGAGAAAATGCGTAAAGCGAGCGCTGGGACTGCCCATGTGTACATCAACAGAGAGACTGATGGCTCTAGGAGTGCACAACACATGGGCAAAACTGGCGGAAGCGGTGCGAACCTCTCAGATTGAGACTTAGCACCACGAGGACAGGAAGGGCCATATTGGCGAAAGTTGGAATAAATCCGGACAGAGGCCCCACCCAAAAGGTGGAAGTAGATAGGGAAGTTAGAAAAATCTGATTATCCTCCCCCGCCAAAAAACATGCACCCGAAACATAGCAAATACCGGAGGCATAAACGAGCCGAAGCATTAAAAATTACATTCGGTAATATCTCGGAACATGAGGTGGCCTATGTAGACGCGGCGGAAGGTAGCGGCAGTTTTACGGTGTGCAACAGCCGTCAGCGACCGGGGTATTCCCGTGACCGCTGTCACTCTGCGCGGACCCAACATAGAAGTTGCCGAGGAAATTGCGATCGCATTAGCTTGTGCTGGAACGGACGCGAAATTTGTGATCAGTGACAGCAAAACTGCCATACAAAATTTTAGCAAGGGAAGGATCTCGCCCTTAGCGGCCAGAATCCTAGGCCCGAGAAAGCTGCATAGAAAAATTCAAATAATTTGGACTCCGGCGCACGAAGCCGTCCCCGGCAACGAGGCGGCCCACGAGCTGGCTCGAGATCTCTACCGCCGGGCCGCTACGGGGCCCCTCGATGACCGAGGGAGCGGAGAGCGTATGCTAAAATATGGGGAGATCACGCAGCATTATAGATTGGCTCGTAGACTGGTATCCCCGCCAGACCCAAAATTAAACAGACAAGCAGTCGCGTGGAGACGACAACAAACTTACAGATATCCGCACCCGGTTATGGCGAACCACATGTTCCCCGAGGCCAGGAGCGATAGATGTAATCTTTGTGGGGCGAGAGGGACCCTCGACCACATATTATGGGAATGTCCGTATACTCTCCCGGGGGAACGCACAAAATAGGTAGTAGAGACACCTGGGAGACCCTGCTGCGCAGCTCGGACTCTGAGCTCCAGCTCCGGCTCGTCCAACTGGCTGAAGAGGCTACTGGGACCCGACCTCCCAGCCTGCATCTGAGACGGTGGTACTCGCCCCCTGAACTGCGTGTCGGGGGGTGGGTAGATCACCTTATCCATTGGACATTAAAGTTTATTCTATCTATCTCGGCACTCTGTTGCGAAGTTTCTGATTTCAGGTTAATGCAGTTTTTTGGGGCGAAAGTAAAAATCACCACACAGTAATATCTGCGGGTTGTGACATAGGGCCCGATAACGTAAGACAATTCCAATATGTTGTTGGTCCAACCTCCTGAACTCAGATTTGCGTAACCGCCGACACAAGCATCGGGCGGTTACCCGACGGTTTGTCTCAACAGACCAAACAAACGCTATCCTCGTTTTTAGGCGGTCACTTTTGTCTGCTTTAAAAAAGAATAGCATTGCTTACAGTGAGCGGCTTGTCTTATGGTATCGGTTGACATGAGGCGAGGAGCAGTCCCAAGAGGAGAGGGATTGGATACGGTCGAGCTAGTGCGCGGAAAATTTATAACTGGATGAAGAGGTGGTGCCGGCGTCTGCGATTGGTCTGCTTTCCCTTACTTAGCTTGAGGTTGCAGGTCGAAAATCGCGACTGCATGCAACGGAAGCTTAAGGGTGCCGCTAAAACTGATCCTCAGCCAAGAAGAGTTGGCAGAGCAAGGTCGTAAGCGTGCCGAAAGCGCTCGAAAACGTTACATGGTCACACAAAAAGCTTTATTGTACGCAAATAAACCGATGCTTTCCGACATGTGCGAGTACCCAGTACCATAGCGATCGGCGGCAGCCGCCTTTTACACTTTTTGGCATAAAAGCCGGCTGCCGCCGATTGCTCAGGTACTGAGTACTCGCGCATGTCGCACATGTCGCACATGTCGCCAACCGGTGGCAGGAATTCATTGAGAAGGAAGGCCTCTACCCTGACACAATGATCGGCTTCCTGCGCAGACTCAGCACACAAGATGCCATGCTACAACTCAAACAAGAAATCATCGACAACAAGACACAAGACAGCAAAGTAATTTTGGGGTTTGATTTACAAAGTGCATTGGACAAAGTCAAACACTCAGCCATATTAGCACAAGTATCAAGACTGAACATGGAGGTAACGAGCTACAATTATATTCAAGACTTCTTGATCAACCGCACGGTGGAACAGCACGCCGGAGACCTCAAGCTCCCTGAACACAAGCTCGGCAGTACGGCTACTCCGCAGGGTTCTGTCATCTCGCCGTTGCTCTTTTACCTCGTCATGATCGGGGTAGCGAGGGCCGTAGCGGGGACCGGCGTCCGGCATACGATCTACGCTGACGAGATTACCCTGTGGGCGGCCGGTGGCACCGACGCCGGTACCGAGCAACAGCTGCAAGCGGCGGTTACTGCCATCGAGTAGCACCTTGACGGCGCAGGCCTAATGTACTCGCCCGCCAAATCAGAGCTGTTCGTCCTCACACCGTTTCGACCGGGATGGAAGTGCGCTCCCCTTCGGGAGTGTGGCCACATCAAGATTGTGACTGCATCGGGGCAACGCATCCCCGAAGTTCCCAAGATCAGGGTCCTGGGCCTGCTGCTCAACAAGAGCGGCCACAACGAAGAGACCATGAAGAAGCGTACCACCAAGGCAATGAACGCCATCCGGCTCATACACCGAGTCTCTACACGACGGGCACGTCGTCACATCAGTCACATCGCCTACGTGGCGGCCTACCTCAACTGACAGGTCACTTACAGGACCAAGATCAACACGCTGATCAGATGGACATACAAGACGGCGCTGGGCTTAATGGAGACCACGAGTACGGCTGGGCTCCTACAGCTCGGCGTCCATAACACCCTAGAAGAAATAGTCGAGGCGCAGCTCATCGCACAAATGGAGCGCCTCTCTACCCCTAAGTCGGGCCGCAGTATATTGACGTACCTGGGTTACAACCCCCAAGCTCCCAGCCGGTAACCGTGCGAGATGACAGAGGAGGCGCGGGCCCAATTTTACGTGGACCCCATGCCGAAGAGCATGCACCCAGAGTACTACCAAGAACGGCGACAGGCGTTGGCCAAGACCCTCACCTAACAACACGCCCACGACCGCACGCCCGGTACGTGGACGCAGCGGAATACAAGCGGGACGGCTTTGCGGCAGCGGTCGTTGCGTCGGCTACCGGCAGCAAGACAACGCCAGCAAGCGTGACGCCACAGGCGTGAGGAGGTTGCCATCGCTCTGGCGATCACCGAGGCCGAGTGTCGCACCGTGCTCAGCGACTCGAGGAACACCGTGCGCAACTTTACCAAGGGGCGAATGAATATGCGCGCCGGCGGCCGCCATCATCGGCAAGCTCCAACTTCAAAACCGCGGCAACATCATCCGTATCAAGTGGTTCCCGGCCACGCCGGCGAGTGTGCATCCTGACCGAACCACAACGAGAAGGCCCATTGGGCGGTGTGAGCACTCACCTTCCGTGCCCCCGAGAGTGACCTTTCCGTGTGGTGGTTAGAAACCAAAGACAAATTGACCAGTTATGCCGAAGTAACCAAGTAAGTAAACAAGTAACGAAGATGCATGCGTTAAGAGACGAAGCCGGAAATGGCATTACTAATATGGGTGAGATAGTTCAAGTAGCTGAGGAGTTCTACAGAGATTTATACAGTACCAGTGGCACGAACGACGATAATGGAAGAGAGAATAGTCTAGAGGAATTTGAAATCCCACATGTAACGCCGGATGAAGTAAAGAAATCATTGGGAGCTATGCAAAAGGGGAAGGCAGCTGGGGAATATCAGGTAACAACAGATTTGTTGAAGGATAGTGGGCAGATTTCTCTAGAAAAACTGGCCACCTTGTATACGCAATGCCTCATGACCGATGGTAATTAAGGGTTGCGGACCGGATTCCAAGGGAAGGGAAGCGTAGCAGGGGGTGGCAGAAAGTTAGGTGGGCGGATGAGATTCAGAAATTTGCAGGGGCAACATGGCGACAATTAGTACATGACCGGGGTAGTTGGACAAATATGGGAGAGGTCTTTTCCCTGCACTGGGCGTAACCAGGCTGATGATGATGATGAACCAAGTGTTATCGATTAGCTCGACGGACAATGCCGTCTCCTCACGCAGCTCTCAGCCGGGAGGAGGCCGTAATCCTGAGGCAAATACAGACCGCGTCACTCCTCGCCCCCGCAATGCTGCAGGTGCTTCACCCAGAGCTCTATCCGAGTGGGATGTGCGGTGTTTGTAGAGCAAGGTCCAGCGGACCAATGGTACATCATGTGGGACTGTGCCAGGTTCCCCACGGCAGCTACCTCCAGGACTTACCCGCCCAAACTTCAAAGTGCACTACAGTCTGCAGACAAGGACACACAACTATGGGCCGTCCACCAGGCGCGGGGTGCGCTCGAAAAGCACAAGCCTCATGACCCAGTACAAACCGACTGCACTGGGGTAGTGCAGAGGAGGGTATAACCCCGGGCCGATGCTTGGCCATCGTAACGACGCGTTAAACCGTCGGTTGCCGGCACTTTCTTAGAGTTATTCCTATCCTATCCTATACCATTCGGAACGGGGTAGCCTGCGGCTATTCAGAAAAAAAAAATTCTGTTTTTTTGGCATATTAATGCATCTTTAATGTATACACGTCACTTTGACGCGGTGAGTTTTCGCGGTTTTGTGACGTCGCGTGACAGGCAGGTGAAGTGGCCGCAGCCCAAAAGCTTTTCACCAATAACCGAGGGCTAATGGCGAAAAGGCGTAGAATCAGAAATGACTATTTTTCTTTTGTTCGGTGCAATGATGCATAATCAGTGTGTACGCATCATATTAGATGGGGAGCCATCGCGGTTTTCGTGACGTCTCGTGACAGGTAGGCGAAGTAGGGGTGATTCAAAAAAGTTTTTGACCAATCGCGAACGGCTGATTGCCGAATTCGAATAGAAAAATTTGGAATAGCTTTGCGTTATAGCGCCCATAATTCATTTAACGAACGGATGTTTTCTGTAATTCTCCAACAGAGTTAGCATCAGTAATGGGAGTGTGGCTGCAGACGCTACACATGACAAACTCGTTTTCTAAGGATGGCGATTTCTTAATTTCAGTACAATGAAGGTTTATGCGCTCCAAATATTTCGCCACGACGACGTTTGTTAGTTTGACCATGCCGGAAGATACCGATTAGGAAACACTGCAGAATTTCAGAATATTCTACTGTATAATATAAGCCATGTTTCAGTAAATACGATCAGATCTGACCATGGCGTATAGGCAGAACTACTGAGTACATGAGGTTTCGGTAAGATACTTATAATACCAGGGAAGAATAGCTAGAATGCTAGAGTATTTATTGCTTCAAGTGGGCCGATTGAAGAAATTATGCTCTGAGGTTGGATAAAGGAATCTATAGGACTTCGTACATAACGTCAATCGTTATATCACTTCGCTTGTGCGGCGCGCTTCCCAGTACTTCTGTAGGGGACGAGTTGACACCGTAGCCACATGACAGTTTGTGCACATTTTAGAAATTACCGCTGACTACAAAGTAAGTGTCAAATTTTGCAGACAGAACACGTGTATTAGAACCTGAAGATGTTAGACCTGCTATGTGATGGAGTTCCTGCTTCTACGCTGATGTTCTCTGCGACGCTGGTGGTGAAAAGGGCGTTCAGTGTCCGACAGCTTGGTTTTGAGCAGCTCTGCCTTAAACTAATGGAACTAATAAGTTACCTGAATACCCAATTATGTGGCCAAGGAGTCGGAGACGCGGTAGCCTTATCAGGAAGCCAACAATTCGTAATGTGTTGGTCGGTTTCCACCTGCGGCAGGTTACATTTTCGTCCGCTTTCATTTTGCTTCACCTTATCATTTTCCAATTTCAATTAAACATAATGAATTTGCAGCCCAAAGATTCCGGTGGATTCATGTTCTGTCGCTTGATATGGTCATGGAAAGTTGTGCACTTCCGGTGCCTCTATTTTTCTAACTAATCTTAGACAAGTTTCATAAAATATTTTTAACAGGATCCATAGGCATTGTGCTGTTTGGAAATAGCCGAATGACAGCGAACGCATCCTTATTCACAGCATAATTCTTTGAGAGACAAAACGGAGAATATTTCTTTTCACCGTGCAACAGGATTGGTAGCTTTACATTTGTGAGCGCGTTATTTCAGGCCCAAGATATATAGGTAAGCTCTTATCTAAACGTAAGAATTGTAATGGACTGACAAAAGCATCAGTTTGAAAGCGAAATGTTTAGTTCAACGAGGAGAGTGTCTTATTGTAATGCCTGCGGTAACTCGAGAGTACGGTAGCCTCGGTAACACGGGCCCTTGTATACTGTTATCTTGGGACAGTGGAACCAACTATACGTAGTTATCAACGTGCCGGTGCCGCGCACACGATGGCAAGCACAAAAATGAATACTTATGAAGGAGAATCACGCCAGAAAGTCAGCTATCACAAGGCAGCCTTCCCTGGCATTTTGCTCTCCTTGCTTTCATTTGTGAAAGGCCCACAACGAGCATTGAATCATAGAGACTGTACGCCGCATCTTACCTTGGTAGTTGTAGATTTTACTACTCCCCGCCGCAGGAGTTGCCTCCGCTTTCTCTAGAGCATACCACCCGCTCTATGCTCGCTGCAGTTTGGGCCATTTGCTTTAGGCCACCTCAAAAGGAGTGGCGGCTTTGCGACGGCAGCGAATGCTACGTAATGCCGGCGTAGTTAGCAATGCGTTAGAGCTTCCGTGTGGCGCAGCAATAAACCACATGACATATCCAGCGTCTAAGCGCGGGGTGTCCTACAGAAATGATCGTTTCCCACTACACGCTTAGCCGCTTTTCACGTGATATTCTTATTTTTTTAGAAATAGGCCTCTTTATTGTCGCGCGATGGTCCCTCTTAAGTCTGCTTTTCACTTTCCTCCATTCCTGCACATAGAATTGTGGCCTTAAAAATCGGCGGTTTCAGTGTCACGGTCATAGAGGCTTCCCGCACGCAGCAATTAGAATTTTGCTTGCGTTATGCAACTTACGCATAGTAAGGTACGTTTGCGTACGCATAAATATATGCATGCAGGAGGTTGCGCAAGTGTACGTTAGTTGCTTCCTGATTTAGGTAGTGAAATATTTTTATCGTAGCACAAATGCTGGAGCTTTGCGCAGCACCTGTACCTCCTTTTCTGTTCCGAAATAAAGTGAGCTCTTCTATAGCTGTGGTAGCAGTTCCTTGCGGTTATGTAAATTGATAGTTTAGCAGAAACTTATGGGCTTCTTGTCACCACTGCTACTCACGTAAAAAAATGCTTTTTCGAGTCTGGCGTCTGTGCTAATGGGGGAAAGTGCGTTCTACGCAAAACTGTTCGAAATTTTGTCTCTTTTTTCTAGCGGGAAGAGTTTACAATCATCATCATCATCATCATCATCATCATGGTTACGCCCACTGCAGGGCAAAGACCTCTCCCATACTTCTCCAACAACCCCGGTCATGTACTAATTGTGGCCATGTCGTCCCTGCAAACTTCTTAATCTCATCCGCCCACCTAACTTTCTGCCGCCCCCTGCTACGCTTCCCTTCCCTTGGAATCTAGTCCGTAACCCTTAATGACCATCGGTTATCTTCCCTTCTCATTACATGTCCTGCCAATGCCCATTTCTTTTTCTTGATTTCAACTAAGATGTCATTAACTCGCGTTTGTTCCCTCACCCAATCTGCTCTTTTCTTTCCCCTTATCATTACACCCATCATTCTTCTTTCCATCTTTCCATAGCTTGTTGCGTCGTCCTCAATTTAAGTAGAACCCTCTTCGTAAGCCTCCAGTTTTCTGCCCCGTATGTGAGTACAGGTGCGTTCGCGTCTGAGTAACTTATTTTCTTCAATTCAAGATGTATCCTATTATTGCAAACAGCGTATAAATTCTCTCAGAACTCTAGACATATACAGCTGCCGCCCTCTCACATGTACGTGAAAACATTTCACGCCCCAGGAGCAATTGTAACTACTGTTTATGTGTTTACATCTTCATGTACCCTACGCATTACATGGCGTGCCCAGCACCTTTTTTTTCCCCTTAGTGTTGACTAGAATATCGGCTACCTGGTTTGTCCTCGAGATACAGAGAGAGGCAGGATGGGGATAGCTTCACAGACTGGCCTTTCAATGTAGCAACCTTTATATCTCTTCTTTAAGACATTTTATCTTCACGTTCTGCACACATGCATCTTTGGTGCTGTTTTATTAGTACGAAACATGTAAAAATGCGCGTGCTGCTATCTATTTTTCTATATATGCATATATCACCTGGAAATATAAGCCAAACGCTGTACTGAATTGAATTTCGAGGCCTTACGTGGCAAAACTATGGTTTGATTAAGACTCACGCCGTAGTGTGGAATGCCTGATTAGTTGCCACCACAAGAGGAACTTTAACGCGCCCACAATGCACAGGACGCGGTCATTCCATGCATTTGGCCTCGTAGAAATATCGCCGCCGGGCCCCGGGTTCGATCTCGCGAACTCGCGCTCGGCAGCGCAATACCAGAGCTGCTATGCCGCCGTGACTGATAAACCAAATGTAAGCTAGCGCTGTGTGCACGTCATTCCTTTCAGTCCTGTGCTCTATTTGTGTGCTAAAATTACTATGCATTACCAACATGCCCAAGCATGCTCTTTCAAAAAACTATATATGAGCTCGACGGGAGTAAAGTGTTCGTGCATGGCTCCGTATGGGTTTCGGTGCCAGTAATGCGCGAGGTGCTCGACGAGTGAAATCATTTACTGCTGCTAAACGAAGTCTGTAAATGACTGAAAAAACTGACACTAATCCGGATGCAAGGATTTGTGGTAGACGCAGAAAGCAGCCTGCTTTTGCTGGCTGCATGCAGAATGCGCCGTCCAGTTGAGTTCCAGGTGAGCTCTCGCGTCTTCCCCAACCACGCACAGGCACCGGTACACTTCATCAAAGAAAACGATTGCCTGCGAGAAATTTTAGCACGGTACTCCCAAAACCAAGAAAGCGAGTTTCATTTTAATTTTATCATTTAAATACTGCTCGTGCCCTCATTATTTTGGCTATTATACACCTTATTGAATGTAGTTGAGAACTTTAGCGTTGTTTTGCCGCATTTTCCGACCGTAAAATTGATTGTATTAATGTGAAAAAAATTGAAAATGACCTTTCGTGACTTGCTGAAAGAACCTGTTCAATGCTTCGCGTTTAAAAAGAAGAGGTACTGGATGGGCCGCTGCATAATGAGCCACAATAAAGCAAAAACACACAATTGGGAGACGGAGAACGCGCACGGAAGGAGAGAGAACTACGTGAAGACAAGAGAGGAAGTGCAACTAGAAAGAATGGGGGCTCAAGAGAAAGTTCGGAACAGAAAAAAGTCAACATGCTTTGAAAAATGTGAAGATGGAGAAAATGACTTTTGCAAAGATGCATTCAGTAGAGAGGCGAGCGTCTGTTTAAAGACGCACGACCACTGAAAGGCCTGCGTTCCTCGGTAGTTTTCTGCGGAACCCACAATGGAAATGAAGCTACTTCATGCGGGCATGTAAAAAAATCAACCAATCTCTTTGTACACAAAAGAGACGTCAATACGACTACGTCCGCCACTAATTGACGGAAGTTTAGCATGATTATTCATACTTTAGAAGCTTTTGGTGCGTGATGTGAGACACCGATGTTTATTATGTTCATGGGCGTTTTCTGAACACGCACAAATAAAATGCCAGTTAAATTTTTTGTGCCCTTCGAAACCTGTGAGGCACGTTCAGGTAATGCGACACAGATGTATGTTAACATTTCGAGGAAGGCAAATGGTCTAAGGAAATCTATTGTAAGTCCGCAAAGGAACTAGACGTTCGTATGTCTATTGTTGCCACGCGCTTAGTGGAGGCTGAGAGGCTTAACGTACAATAAAAAAAACACACCGCAGTCGCTTATTTCAACAACACTCGTGAACACTGCACAATCAACGGGTGAGCATAGTTCTCGGGCGGGGCTGACGGCGCGCCATACATTACAGCATGTCATGACCATACTTATTGTGTACAAGTGCGCATCCGTGTGCCTTGAAGGACTATATGCGCGCACGACGGCCTATGTGACGCAAGCCAGTGCGGAAGATAAGCCAAAGGCGGGGACTGTGTACACAGCTGCCGAGCTGTCACGCAAGCAACTCTCGCGCGCGAATAGGGAGGAGAGATCGCTGGATTTTTAAGATGTGTTGAGGGAGTGGTTTGTGCCCAGCGGCGCCGGCTGTGTCAACCGCTTTACGTGAACCTTACGCAACTGCTTAGCGCTCGCTCGAAATGGGTCCTACGCAGTGCGATGTCATCTGGGGCTTTGCTTTTAGCCGTCGCTTACTATGAAGTGCGGCGTCAGCGACTTGTGCATAGCAACCCCAGCAGGAGGGCGGCTGCACCACGGTTGGAATAAAGCACCGCAGATTAGATGCCTACCCCTGGTGCAGCAAAAGATTCAGAAGTCATCTTTGCTGAGTAAGTCGGCCCCGGCGCGTGTTGGCGGAAGACGAGGTTTACAGGTTGGTTGTCTTGTTTTCACATTGTATATGTGAGCACGCACTGCGGAGAAAGTCTGCGGGGGCTGCACTAAAATTTGTTTCAATTCTGCTGAGTTCATGTATTATGCTGTGAGCACTATTATCACATATACTTTGATTCTTGGGTGTCCGTACGAAGCCGTAAATTTCAGCCCATTAGCGATTTCTCCTCTCGCCCCGAATGAGATAAAACCACCGGTTTAACGTGGTTAACCTTCTCTCGCGTGCCCCTGTTAGGTGCGCAACTACAGTAGCGGTTTCCCGGGGGCCGCGAACATTGATGCCAAGTGCCCGAAACAATAGTGTAGCGGCTGTGGCATTCTACCACTGAGCAGGAGGAAGCGGGTTCGATTCCTATCCGCGGCGACCGCATTTAAATAAAGCGGAGATGCAAGAACGCTCGTGTTCACAGACTAGGTTCACCTTACGGAGTGCCAAGTTGTTGAAATTTATGCAGAATCATACACTACGGGGTCTTTCATAGCCGCAGTGTTAGTTTCGAATGCTAAACCCGATGAATCAGTAAACAAAGTTAATCCTAAAGGTCGTGAGCGCGAGTGGGCGAACATTGGCGGAAATGGTGGCGTCGGTCGTTGACAGCCCATTTTGTGTGCTCTCAACGTGTGCATATCTCTGACATAGCACTACGCTGCCACTTTGGTGCAGACAACGTAGTTCAACGTGATTTGGTATATTTTGGACACATGAGATATTATGATTGGAAGCAGCCAGCTCAGGCGCTGTTTCGCGTGAGTTTGTGTATTTCTGTGTGTGTATTTATTACCTCATTTTCTATGCCTTCTCATCACGATGGTTGAGTGGCTAATGCGTTCTCGTGCAGATAAAGTAATGAGTCCGATTCTCGGCCGCGCGGCCGCATCCCGATGAGGGCGTTATTTAAAAACGCTTGTTAACCAAGGTTTCGGTGGTCACTAAAAGTAGTTAACTGCTATTTACTTTGTTCCACTGTAGTGCGTCCCATAACTCGCGGCGCTCATTTGTTTAAATCCTTATTGTGTGCGTATGCTCTTGGCATTGCTAATAACGATGAAGGATCCCAGGTGACGAAAATACTCACTGTTTCTTTTTTTTTTCAGATCTGTCTTTTAAATAACGCGATATTCCGTCAAAGGCAGGATGACGTACGCCAACCGTGCCTAATGGACCTATGTACCTTCAGGCGTATGATGGGAAACAGTGAAGCGGCGAAGTCGATGGATTGTGCCCCTGTCAGCTTTCGTAAACCAAGTAAGCGTGAAAATTGGCGAAATGAGCGCGAGTGGATCGCAACGTTGTCCCGAGCAAATCATCTGTTATTGCTGAAAAATAGTATGCGACTAAGGCGTTGCAATTTACCTTCGCGATATGATATGGCCCGGTCCCGTTATGATTTGGGCCGGCCGGTGTATCGTCACGAAGGCGCTCAACGCAGCGCAAAGCGTCCGGTGTGCGTGTGCCTACAGCATTACCCACAGTGAGGTATGCGTGCCGCGTTCTTTACGTAATTGTAATATTTGCACTGATTGAGCACATTTAAAAAAGGCTACAGCCAAATATACTTTTAAAGTACGATCCGTCTTAACTGCGGCACAGCAGCTAGAGGCTCGAGACAACGCTGCCTTTTTCCGTCCACAACTTACGCGAAATTCGATAGCTATTGCTGCCACAGTTGCTATAGTGTTCTCAGGCGAACACTTCATTTGGAGCTTCATCGCTGCAACGGTTAAAGGAAACATATCGGCAAATCCCATCTCTGCTAGAAAAAAGGAAAAATTGTGGTGTGGATGACGGCGATTTTCTTATGATAGGACCCACCCACCAGGGGGTTTGCCAGGAAGCGGTTGGCACGATTAAAGTTGCGTAATAACAAAGGAAGCAATAAAGGGAAATATAAATGTACCAATGATAAGCAGAAAATGAACCTTGCAGTATTGATCAAAGGTGAACGAAATAAAACTGAGAATCTTATCAGAGAAACTCTCAAGAAATGAGAGTGAGGATAATATTAAATTCTTGCGCCATTCTTTCTCTGTTGCCGTTGAAAT
Source organism: Dermacentor variabilis (assembly GCF_050947875.1). Classification (NCBI taxonomy): domain Eukaryota; kingdom Metazoa; phylum Arthropoda; class Arachnida; order Ixodida; family Ixodidae; genus Dermacentor; species Dermacentor variabilis. Next base: position 151,481,642 of record NC_134570.1, read on the forward strand.
TGCCAATGGCAAGACAAACGTTCCTGTCGTTGAAGCCGCCTAGAGCTGAGGACCCGAAAGCAAGCATAATTTGGGAAGGTAATGGTATACTGAGATTGTGAAATGACGCCTCAAGATGTCTTGTCCGTTGCAGCAAAAATCCCCGACAGTATAACAAGAAATTATCAGTTGTTTCAGGTTCATTAAGAAGTGGCAGAAAGTGCGCTCCCTCAGGCCCCCAACCCACTGCAAATAAAAATTTACCTGTGTAATGCTGCATCGCAATCGCGTTGTTGCAAACTCAGTTGACCCCATTGAGAATTCCAGGGGAACTGGAGAGTCCGCAAGCCCGAATTCAAGAGAATTGTTTGCTTTGGAGCTGTTCGATTAAGGCTGAATTTTCTGTATCTTGCTGAAGTGAAGTAACCGTAACCGGCAGAACGGCAACTACCGGCTCACCTAGGAAAGCTTTGGCAAGAGCGTCTACCATTTCAACTTATTCAGCAATGACCCGGTATAGAAATCAAGTTTACTACCTGCAAATCAATGAAATGTCCGCAATATATTATAGTCTGTTCTAGTGATTGCTGAGTACTCGGATAGCGCATCTGTTAAACTAATTGATGTCCCCACATTTGATGGCAACCTGTGCAGGGCTAGAATGATGCCCATTAATTCGCCCTGAAATGAAGGCGCAAAATCACGAAGTCAGAGATTGAGAGACCGGCTCAGGTGTGGAGGGGTTATGCCCTCTCTTTCCCTCTCGTCGCGTATGGACGCATCAGTAGCGATTATATAGGTAACTTAAGGCAAATTAAAACAAAAAGGCATGCGTATCCGGACAGAACGAATTTAATGTAGTTTGCCGTCGTTTGGAATACTCAGTTTACCTCTTGCATTCCTCCTAATTACATAGTCTTAATTATTTAGCAACTTCTCAAATACTGTAATTGTATAAAAAAGTGTCAACAAGTAAGTTGTAAAGCAACATGAAAAACTTCCAATACAGCTTTCTGTTGCCGAATACGGGCTGCATCAAAATACTTTTTCCCAGAATCAGCGAAGCCCGCGAATGCACGCACAGTGCTTCGAGCAGCCCTTCGCACGTTCATATTGCGCGTACTCGCGGACGTCCTTACAGTGCGCATCCAGAATCTATCTGCTGCAGCAGCTAAGTACGCTTCCTGGCAAACCACATTATATGCCACAAACATAGGACGTCCCAGGTAATCTGGCAGCCCTTCTCATCCTATTACTGCCAATAGGGATAATTTTGTGCACTGGAGCACCAGAAAGGAGCACACGACCAAATTCTAGTATTAGCCAAACATACACCTTGTGGGCCATCGTCCAGTAGTGTCTGCGAAATCCGTAACTTCTGTGGTAAGCGAGCCGGCAACGGCGAGCGGAGACCCGCGCCGAGTAACGGCAACTTCGAGGATGACGTAGGCCCTCGTCGGGGCGCGCGAGCGCCCAACTGCAGGCATAAATAAAGTTTTCTCCAATCCAATCCAATCCAATTTAAAGTTTACCGAAATCCTTTGTTTCCCTTCTTCCTCGCTTACATGTGAGAGTACGTTTCGAGCTCAACGCACGCAATAGTTCCACATTGTCCAGTCAGCTTCTTTTTCACACTCGGCCGCTTTTGCTGCCGAATCGTTGTAATCGCTTCTTTGTAGCTCAATGCTCCCTTCTAAATACAATATGTGATCCTATTTTGTTACCATTGCATATTCCCACTTCCAGTTTTGGTTCAAGGTAAAAAAAAATGTAACGGAAGCCGGCTAATTTTTATTCGGTAATTATAATTTATAACGGAGCAACGACCGGCACTAGAGAGCACCCATTCCAGTCTTGAAAGTATTTTCATCTCTTTGCAGTATATACGAAGCACGGCAACCTCTTAACAGATTTACCAAAAAATGGGCTAAGTGGGAAGCTAGATGATAGTAGCCTCCTCTATAGCTGACAAAGTGGAGGGAAGGCCCCTGAAAGGTGACGGTGATGAATTTCCCCTCCATACGAGACAAAATAGTTTCTTATCGTAGCCCCCTAATGCCGACAAAATATCAATTAAAAATCAGGGCGGCCATTACCAATCGAACCCATCTATCGTACGTCACCGATTCATGTCCAGTAAACAGATGTCGTTATTCTCAGTGCAACGTCGCTACCGGCTAAGATATAAGATGTAGCAGAGCTTTCAAGAAGCATGCGCATCAAAGGAATAATTTCCATAGGCCAGACGTAAGAAAACAGGACAGAGACGACCTAGCACGTGGACAACGGAAGCCGATTAGTGCTTAAACCTTGATTTATACATAAAGGTAATTTCACGGAAATTCTACAGTCACCGCGGCATTGCCGCAAACGCAAAGATTTGTCCCCCTCACGGCACAGAATTCTTAGAGAACTCGTGCAAAGGAACGCTATTGTAATAAAACGAGCAGACAAAGGCAGCAGTATCGTAATCTGGCCTACAGAAAAGTACAAAAATGAGACCTCCAAATAACTGAGCAACCACACCCATTATAGAAAACTAGACTCTAACCCAACTTTAGACTACACCAATATTGTGCAAAGCACAACAGGGGAGCCCCTGTCCAGGGAATGAATCACGCAGTCTATATGTCGTTTCGTGATCGCCAAAAACAAAGAAGCAGGTAGCTTTTACCTTCTTCCTAATATGCGTAAGGTTCGCGTGGATGAACTGTTCACAGGAGAAATCTCAGGTCGACCTATATTGTATAATATAAGCGCGCCTACCAATTATCAGTGCAATTTCTTAAATCACCACCTGTAAAATATCCTCACCACCCTACAAGCCCTTGTTCAAGACCCGCCCCACTTCGTTCGAATTCCTAACCGCAATAACGCTGTCGGCAAGTTCTTTCCGACCGCGCCATTCTAGTCACTTTAGATATTTCTGCCCTTTACACTCACATACCCGTGAGTGAAGGAAAAGAAGCCGTATGGAAATACCTCGCCGTGTATCCCCAAGCGCAAGCTCCTCAAGTCTACCTGTCACTTCCGAGGTTAGTTCTCAAATATTTCCAGTTCGACTCCATTCGCTACATGCAAATTTTCGGCGCTAGTATGGGAACACCATTAGCTCCCACGTATGCCAACATTTTCACGGGACAGCATGAAGCAAACCTGATAAATTAAAGGCTGTAAAACCCCACACATATCTGCATTATCTTGATGACATATTTATTTATTTACTTAGGTCAAACCGAACTGGCTCAACCGACTGCCCAGTGGCGTTTGCTCATCGATTGGACATTAATTATCGAAGAATGTGTCCGGAGTTGCAAGGATGCTGGTTAGTGTATATCATAGCGACCACAAAGCCATTGTGACGGTCGTTACCAAGTGAGAATGAGTGATGCAGTGTAGTCTTTACCACAAGTTTTGTTACAGCTCTCTTATGCTTACAGTTTTCTTATGCTTACAGCTCCGCCGGTCATCCACCTTGGCAGGGTGAACTGGCCTTAATTTCTTTATTCACCTACACTACAAGATAATGCTAAGTAGCATAAGCTGAGGTCTAAATCTTTCATGACAAGCGACCACCAAACATCTAGCTTAAACGGGAGCTGCGATACGAGAACAGTTCAACTGAAAGCAGCGCCCAGCTGCTGACGCACAGCGAGACAAGCCTGTACTCAGGCATCTAGGCCCACACACCGCAGATGTCAGCCAGCCTCTCACGTTTTGATGCATGAAATCAGGAGGAGGAGAAGGTTGCGCTGTTTGAACTGCTCGTATTTGTGGCCATTGTGAAGCGCCATCTGCGACGGCTTCGAAGCGAAAGCAAATTACCTTTGCTGGCGCCGTCGGCACGTAGCTGGGCGGTTTGAGCCCATCACCGCCGCAACCGACGCCGTCAAATCCACAGCTGGAGCACAAACCCGGCCGCCAGAGCAAGGAGGCGCTCGAATGTACCATGCAACCAGATATACAGCTGTATATCTAGCGTCACTCGCGTGCCGTTTCCTCTGCGTCTCCGCCCGCCAGCGGCGGCATCTCCGTGATGCATCGTATAGCGCCGACATTGCACTACAGAGACAGACACTGCACTACGACACTGCCGAGACAGGAATCACCGCCAAACAATAGAAGATGTATTTCCTAAAAGACGGGGTAAAAGCAAACGTACGAAGAGGAAGTATACAGAAAATAAATTTCAAAGAAGCTTTTACAAATTTCTGACTTCTGTGTTGCAGCTTTGCGCGTACGGCTGTCGGCGTCTGTGAAGAAAACGAGACACTCTCAAAGACAGCATGTAGAGGGACAATTGAAACTACAAAGTACGAAAAGCTTATGAAAGGGGGAAGGGTAAGGGGCAAACTGATATGCCTAGACGTGAATGGGAAACCAAGCTAATAGGACGCACATGAGTGCGGCAGTGTTGTGCACTGTGTCGAGCGCCAAGATTCTAGAAAGCTGCAGAGCATTCTTGAAATCGAACGTCGGTAGGAAGCCAAAACCACACTCTCTCTAGCAGAAACCACCCCTAGCACGGCGCAGACACAGATTTGCAATGGAGGGGTTCGAAGAAAGAGGACATACTTCAAAGTCGGAGCTTTCTTTCCGGGTCACATGTCGCGACGGTTACGCTTCAGGCACTTTATTTACGCTATGATTATAATAGTTGTAGCCTAGTACACTGCATCGCAACAATCTTCCTTACCACGACGCTCCTGGAGATGCATACAACACAACAGACACCAGCAGTTAGACTTCTGATATTGTCAATCGTGAGCGCGGCAAGTCACGCCTACCGTGTCGACTAATCTTTGGTTCTCGTATGTAGAAGTATCCTGACATCGCGCCGAGTAACCTGTATCGTAACCTCCTTGGATGCTAGCAACTATTTACGTCCACTCTACTCCAACATGCTTTCAAATTGCATGCACCCGCTCAGCGTGTAGCAGCGAACGTCCTCGACGTAGCAGAATACTCTTAGACTGTCGACAGCAAGGCAAAAGAAGATTTCGAAGGCTTGCTCGAAAGCGGTGGCTGCAGCGTCCTGGTCGGATTTATCCCTACACTATACGCTCGAACTCAATTCCAGCCGCCGGCACACCACGAGCCGGCTCGCACGTACCCGCTTTGCAGAGGCGTACGGGCGCCGCGCATAGCAGATTGTTTGCCATTTCTGTATGAAATTAGGGGAGAAAAAGTTGAACCGATCTCAAGGGAATGTATTTTGTGAGCGTCAGTGGTTCTTGAAGTGCCATCCACTAGGGCTTCGAAGTGAAAGGCATAGATCGCCGTCACCACCATGCTGATAATTGAAAATTCCTAGTGAAAAGCATTCATTATACCGCGGTTTTATATTAACAGGTCTGTGTGTATTTTCTGTACCTATCAGGTGGCTATACTCAAATAAGTTTTCTATGGAATGTTTTTGTTGATTTACGTATAAAAGAAAGAGTCAATCACTGGCACTCCAATGCAGGTCGACACATCAGGGCTATATAAGAAGTTTCCAAGGCCCATGCATTTAAGAAGGTCGAGGAGGGTTCGTTTAAAAAAAATAAAAGGATCGAGCAGTGTTTGTGTATGTTCCGTGTGCTATGTGTTGTGGTTGCTCTGTTCCGCGCACCATGTGTGAAAGTGCTCCTTGCTGTTTATTGTACATAGTACGTCTGTGAAACTGTGTGTTACTCTGTCGTAACTTTGCCGAACGGAAGGTGCAAAATGGAAGGGCAACCTTTTTGTATGGATGGATGGATGTTACGAGCGTCCCCTATGGAAGGGGGTGGTGGGTTGCGCCACCAAGCTCTTGCTATTATACTGCTTAATGCCCTACCTAGGTTAAACAATAAAAAAAACGCCATCAACTCCCACAACCAAACTTTCTGATACCCTATTGCGAACTGTGCTTTTGTACGTCTCGCTTTTTTTGTCATTTCCCTACTTTTCTTCCACCAATCCTCCAAGCGGCTCTTACTAATGCCTATTGCGGACATAATTACTTTTGCACTGCTCACGCTGAACCCAAGTGCTTCAAGGAGGCCAGTGGCGCCTAAATCGACCTCTGGGTAGACGTCTTCACTTTCTGACAAAACACGCTCCATAGTCTCCCTAGCTTTACCGCAGCAAGCACATGCTTCTTCTTCCGTCTTATATATCGCTTTATAGGTGCGTGTTCTAAGGTACGCCGATCTCGCTTCGGAAAGTAATGAGCTTCCCTTTGAGTTATCATAAATCATTTCGTTCCTGATGTCGTTCTTTTCCCATTAAGTAGTTACGCATGGCCAGTTTCTTTTCCATTGCCGCCACCCATGAGATTATTTCAGCCTCTCTGACTTTCCGCTTGACCTTCCTTGTTGCTGTGTTGCCCACCCTACAGGCCGCATACTTGCTGGTAAGTTTCCTAGTCCTTTTCCTCCACTGTGAATCAATGTTTTTCCTGTACAGATACCTGAACACTTTCCCAGCCCATTTACTTCCTTCCATATTCCTCAGCAGTTCTTCATACTCAATTTTACTGCGAGCTTCCCTTACTTCAAAACTAGTCCAGCCCACATCACCCTGCACAGATTAATTTGTAGTCTTCCCGTGAACGCCCAATGCGAGGCGACCCACTGACCTCTGGCTCCCGTCGAGTCCTGATTGTACCCCTGATTTAAACCAAACAACCGCATTTCCAAAAGTAAGTCATGGAACCATTACACCTTCCCACATACCTCGGAGCACGTCGTACCTATTGTATTCCCATAAAGCTCTGTGCTTCATTATGGCTGCATTTCTCTTCCCCTTCATTGTTATTTCTTTTTCTCTGTTTCCTTATATCTGTTGCCTTCGCTTATCCATATATCAAGGTATTTATATTCTGTTACCCGAGGTATCTCCTGGCCCTGTATCGCCACTGTCTGTTCACTGCTTTCACTGAATGCAATAACACCTGATTCTCTAACACTAAACTTTAAACATAAATTGCTACCTTTCTGTCCACAGATATTAGCCAGACATTGCAAATCGCTTTGCATGTAAGCTCGCAACCGATATCGTCCGCATAAACTAAACCTGGAAGTTGCTGCTCTACTACTATACCCGCCTGTTTGTATGAGAGATTAAAGCCGATATTACTTCCTTCCAGCGCCCTCTCCATCCTCACCATGTACATCACAAACAGCACTGTGGATAAAGGGCACCCTGCCTCAGTCCTTTGTTGATATGAACTTTCTCCTCGCCCCTCATGCCTTACCATTCAACGCAAATGGTATTTTCTAGGTAAATCTCTCTCAATATGAGTGGACAATCATCACCTAAGCTTTCTCCTTCTAGAATATCCCACAAAATGTTGCGGTCTACGTTGTCATAGGCTCCTGTAATGCCTAAAAAGCCACATATAACGGCGTGCTTTCTTCTTCTGATATTTTAATGCAGTTAGCAAGAACAAATAAGTTTTCCTCTAAACGCCTGCCTATTCTGAAGCCATTCTGAAGTTATCCCGAACTGCCATTATTCTCTGCCCATACTTGAAACTTTAATTTGATTGCCTGCATTGCTAGCCTCCATATTACCTATGTAATGGTCAACGGTCTATACGAGTGAATTCTATCTTTCTCCCCCTTACTTTTAGAAATTAAGTTCATTCTACTTTGTAGCCAACTATCTGGTATTCGTCTATCTTTTAAAGTTTCTTTCACTGCTTTCACCTTCTTTACTTTTTGTTCCTAGTTCATTAATCAGCCTAAGGGGAACCTCGTCTAGCCCTGTGGCTTTGCGCTTACGAATTTTCTCTTCGGCTTTCTTCCTGTTGAAATTTGTCAGCACCAGCTCCTTTTCCACCTGGGTCTCTTTCAGGCTCTTTTTTTCTTCAAATACAACCTGAGCATTGCCTTGGAAAGATTCTGCGGTTATTTTTCGGATGTAATTTATTGCCGCTTCTCCTTCCAGTCTGTTTTCAATTTCGTCTAGGATGTGTTGTTGTATTGTTGTTCCCTTCCTGCCTAAGAATTTTATGTGTTTCCAAAATATTCTAGGTGCGGCCTTCTTTTTCTCACATATTTCTGACAACCAACGTTCACTTTCACCATGTAATTTTGCTTGCACCAGTATTTGAACAATATACGTTTCCTTCCGGTATATTTCACATCTACTGGCTACCTCATCCTGCTGCAACTGCGCATTCTTTGCCTGCCTGTGTTCTTGGGATGCTTTCTGTCGTTCAGAAATCGCTTCTGGTACCTTCCTGTTCCATCAGCTTTTCGGCTTCTTTTTTCCTTTCCAACGAACATGTTGTTTCTCTTTCCGTATTTCTGTCGTTATTACACTTAGAAGCTCACTATATTCCGACTCTTTATTTTGCCATTTACCGCGCTCTTCCTCGACTCTAGTGACTATATTTGTTATTTGTACAGCGTACAAATTTGGACTGGTCATTTTTCACTCCATGCTCTCTTTCCGAACTAAATATCGCATCTTCAAATGGATGCGTTTATGGTCACTCGTATCATCAGCTTTTTGCGCCTTCTATCGGGCCGTGCAGTAACTGTACGCTTTAGTAATTTGAAACCTCTCTAGGTGGCGCTAAGTGAGTGGTTTACATAATGTTCCTGTACAAACTCCCACAGGGAGCAGAGTTACTCATTACTTTTCCGGCGCCGCTCGCACCTCTACACTCTTAGGCAAAGTTACACCCTTTGGCTTGCCCCTTCTGCCACACAACAATAATCGTTATCTGCCTTGATGCGTTTCCTTTCTTTAACGCTGCGAGCCCGGTACTTTCCAGTAACGAACGGCACGCGCGTTATCAGCATAGAACAGTTTACACCCTTTGGAGTGCCCCTTCTGATAACGCGCGTGCCGTTCGTTACTGGAAAGTTCCGGGCTCGCAGCGTTAAAGAAAGGAAACGCATCAAAGCAGATAACAATTATTGTCCTGTGGCAGAAGGGGCAAGCCAAAGGGTGTAACTTTGCCTAAGAGTGTAGTCGCCGAGCGCGATCACGTGGTGCAAAATGACGTCAAATGATCAACTGCGCGCTCCGAAGCCAACATTATGGAAACGGCGCCGACTCGTTTCTGTCAGTGCCATCGAAATTGCAATCAGCGGACCGTCGAGCGTGCGTAGCAACGATCGGCTTCAGGTTGCAGGTGCGGTATTCGAAGATATCAAGTGAATAACTTTGGTGAAGTGCTACGAAGCAGATCATTTGACACTTGTATTCCAGTATGACGGGTTGCAGCGCACCAAACTGCGGAAATCGCACGGAAGGTGGCAAAGCTTCTTACGCGGTGCCGTGCGGACGGACGAGACCGGCCGGCTCCGAAAGGGACCAGGAGATGCGAGGTCCGTTCGCCTTGTTTACAGAAGTGAGTTCGGCTTTTTTATACCAAAGCGGCATTTATCTCGAGTAACACTCCTGTACACGCTGAAATGCGTACGCTTGGCTTGAGAGGTTGTTCACTTGTGCAATTTTTGGTGTACACTCTAAAAACAGTTGCACCCTTTGGGGTGTATATTTGTCCCACAACGATAATCGTCATCTGTTTTGCCCGCGTTTCCTTTCTTTAACGCTGCGAGCCCGGTACTTCCCAGTCACGAACGGCATGCGCGTTATCAGTGTGACGCAGCATTCTCGACAGGAAAGTAGCCAGAGCCGAGTTTTCAAGAAAGGAAACGCAAGCAAGGCAGATGACGATTATCGTTGTGGGACAAATACACACCCCAAAGGGTGCAACCGTTTTAAGAGTGTATAAGTGCAGCGCGACACAGGCGCGGTACAAAGAAAGGACGACACGTCTATGTCACGCTGCACATATACGCCAAGAATGTTAACTTGCCAACACGCCTAATTCGCTTTGTTGCTTGTACGATTCTTCTGACTATGCGACTCCAGAAAAGTGTGTTCAGAACAGAATAAATACTAGCAGGTACAATTTGCCCGCTGTACCCTGGCTGTTCTCTTCTCCGCTTTTTTAAAATTTTTTTGTCGGCGTTCTGATTTTTCATGTAAAGTCGTTTGATGTGCTGGTGTTCATTGTTTTGTAAGCGCAAACACCGTGCGCTCTCGCTTATGAGACAGCTGCGATTACTTCAGCATTTACCGCCCGCAATATGTTGCTTGTTCCATCAGCCTTAGTCGACGTGAGGAATGTGAAATTGTTTTTGTACGTTTAATAAGCGCTATGTTATAGTAAATTAACCTGAGTAGTATGCAGAGATAAAGAAAAAATGTGCTGTCATATTACAGTCTGCAATATGTGGATAATTACTTTGCCAGTTTGTCATCTTATGTAATTATTCTAATAAAAAAAACCTGTTGTTACTCTTAATATTTTTTTTCCTTTCCAGTGGCTTTGAATTCTGCCCCCCAAGGCTCCAAGAACCAGTACTCACCCTCTGCTGTCTCCAGCCATTGCTCATCCATTCCCTTGTACGAAATAAATTTGATCTAGAAGCTCGTGCATGTTAAATCTTTTTCCACTTGCAGATTTGCTGCTACGAAGCGGCTGTTAAGTTTGCGGTATCAATCGTTAAAAATAAGCTTTGCATAAGATGTGCGCATGTGAACATTTCAAATGCGCTTAAATTTACGTGTGTGCACCCCATATATCGAAAACGCGCAGGTGCTGTGAACGACGTTAAGTGATAATAGTTCGATAGTTCTGTTGGCTGCATTCATTATTCGTCTCGTTTCGGCATTAAGAAGGTGCTCACATAACTGTCTACCACACGTGGATGAAGTTTTCTTTGAACACCCTTTAAAACATTTCTTGCCTTCCGCCTCCGCGACAAAACTTCATATGCATGCTGAAAAACATTGCACCGCTTTTTGTTGCAAGGTAAAGCGCGTTTGCACGCGAACTTTTGAGCTGTTTGAGCCACGGGCGTAGTAAGGGATCGAGGGGGGTCCTATTCTTTATAAGGTACATTCGTGCGTGTGTTTGTATATGTGCGTGTATATACGTACACACAAACTAAACATAGCGGGGGGGGGGGGGGTGTTGGCACCGCCTCGGCTACGCTAATCGTTCGAACTTAGCCTGCATTAAAGAATGTCATCTTGCTCAGCGCTTGCGTACAGTAGCCGCATGCAGCTCGCGACCAGCAGACAAAAAAGCAAATGGAACACCGCTGGGCATTTGCCTCCTGCGCGCGCGAGGAGTCGCTCCACTGCAGAGCTGGATCATCAACCGGACCTATGCGCAACTCTGCTCCTTGCGGGAGCATATTGACACGTGTACTTATTTGTCTTTATCGCGTAACATGTTTCACGGCCTAACAAGTGTTATCGTACAGCGCAGGACGCGCCTGCATGCGTCGGAAGCTTCTGGAATGTTATCGATGCTTCCATCCGCTGTCTGTGACCGAACCTTCTGTAATCTGAGCGCATGTGCGCGAGACGCGAATAATGTAGAACTTTGTGGAAAGCATGTGGGTCCCAACGATTACTCTGGAACATTCGACGACTGATGTATAAAAGCTGACGCGCTTGACCCGCTGATCTGATTTTCTACGACCGCCGAATGTGTTCGCCGCTCTCGTTGTGCTTTAAGTGTAGCCTGTTTTGTGGGCACAGGTTCGCCCAATAAAAGCCAGTTTTGCCTTTCACACTATTGCTACTGTGTTCTTTGACGTCACGACCACGTGACAATATACAGGAACACCAGGTTTACATAGACCTATGTGTATGTGCGTGTGACGTATTGATGTATGGCTATCCCTATGTTTAGTTAAGTTCAACGCCGTGACGTTCTATCGATGCCATTCCTTTTTACGCTTCGGCAGTGGTTAGAGCGGCGCTCCGCCCACGTTGTTACCCTGATCAGCTGACTGTCAGCGGTGGGCGATAAGCGTGGCAGTCGAGCGAAAGGCATCGCGGCAAAATCGGGTCGTACTTGCACCTGGTTCCTCGTTTGCGCCAAAGAAAGCTTAGCTATGTTTCTTTTTTTTGTTTTTTTTTTGCAAATATCAATAACATACACCATGCTAATGACGAGTACGTTGTGGACCAGCTGGGAACTAGCACAGTTCGTAGGCCTAGTCACCTCTATCGCTTCGCATGCCTGGAGTCGGCCATGTTGGTTTTAGGGAGGGAGAAACCGTTGCTCCCATGCATGAGGGAGGAAATTCGCTCCGTTTAAAGGCGAATAGAGTGGACATCGCCGTTTCTCCCTTAGTGGAGCAAAGGTCACTCCTTCCTTTTCTTAGAGTGTAGCTCGAAGTTTGGCTCAGGAGCACCTTAAAGGAAGTGTATTATTATGTAAATGCTAAGGCAGCGTTGTGGTCTAGCTTTCGAATAGCAACACAAGTTTTTTCGTTCCTTTACACTGCTTAACCATCTTTTTCTAGACTTGGACAATGCCTGGTGTGTTCCTTTGTTGGCCTCGATTTCGACCTTCCTCTTGACAATGCCATTCACCTGCTTTGGTCTCCTATTCGTGATCATCGTGGAGAAGTTCGGGACCACACGAGAAGAGACGTCTTGGATAGAAAGCGTATTCATTATGTGCAGCAATCTATCAGGTACTAAATTAGTGCCCATGCTAAGCATTGCGAGAGTGGGAAGTATAGAAACTGCCATCATCGACTAGCGCGAAACGTGCTTGCGTTACTTCATACAGAATAAATAGAACGGTGTTCGCTTCCCGTGATCCAGGACGAAGTCTAGTGCTTTAATTGCTTTGAGCTAATTTATGAAAGTTAGCACAACGGGAAAAAGCCCAGTTGGCGCCGCTTTATTGCTCTGTTATGCTGTGGCGGGTCCGATGACAGTGCGAATGATTGATGAAATCGGCCTTGGCAGTTAAGTTTGTCGCGGTGGTCACAAAGAAAATGACGATGATATTCCAATTTCAGGTAATGCCGTCTTGCACTCGTTTTCCAGCATTTCTCCTGAATGTGGTTCTGACTGTGATAACAGTTTACCCCGCCGTTGACACGAACTGTTACAAGAGTGGCTAATGAAGTAGTTACATGCTAGAGAGGATGTTTTGCAATAGCCTTTTTGAAACTCTCGCGAGGCTAGCAAGCTGAAATCGCAACAGCAGTTCCGTGCTGTTTCTATGTCGTCTAATATTCACCAGCTTACGTGGTGTACAAAATTCAATGCTATCTACTGAAAGACACATATACTGTGGTCACAAACTGCAATAAATAATGTTCGGCGGATAGCTATAAGCTGTTTCCTTAAATTGAACAAAACCTGCCTCGAGGCTTATACTTGCACTTAGGAAAACGTTCGCTTGAGATAGTTCGTTGCATTTAACTGTGTCACTACCACATTAGTAATTTGTCCTGAAATTCTAATATAAGTTGTAATGAACGGGCGTAATTGCAACGATGTGCAACGAAGCGCCGCTTTCAAAACCCGCCCTTTTCTGAGGACAACTTCGTTGCCCTCTTGTATGCATTTGTTGTGGCATGCTAGGGCGCTCAGTTAGCACCACTTGAAGATGCTACTATTTTTGCATCTTACGTAGACCGCAAGTTTCATCGCTTGGCAACTCCATATTATCCGTACGGACGCTTGAAATATATAAGGCGGTGTTAGATTGGACGCACGCTGTGCGAAAATTACCACCCTCGAAAACAGTATTCAAAAACTTCTAAGCGAAGCCAGCAGAAAGTTCGAGACATCACTCGCCCTCACAAAAGTATAGAATGCTCCGCTCTTTGCAAACGTAACAAATGTACTCGGTTATCCTTTTGTTCCTAATGTTGCTATAGGTAGGGAAACATTTATATTTTATGCTTGCAACTTAAAAGTATTTTTGCAATCATTTTCGAGGTGAAGAATTAGAGAGCTTCTTGTAATTTTGTTGCTTGAGATCGGAGAACTGAGTTTTATCTTGATTGCACGGTTACAGCAGTGTCCGTTCTGCATCTCTATGCTCTCTTGTGTGGGCAGTGGCGATTTTCAAAGAATGCAAACAGGAACGTAAACAAATATTCAATTATAACTTTGCAGATAATGAGGCAAACCTGCATATGCAGTTTTTAGGCACGTGAAGGATACCCGCTCCAATCTGGAGATCAGTAATTAACAGCGATCTCGTTCCCTAAGGGACGTCACCCTCTGAGGGTAACCGTGTTCCTTAACGTATCTACAAGAGTTCTTGTGAGTAGTAGAATAAATACATCGATTTCAAACTTTGTACACACCGAGAAAACCCGTTATTGACTCTATTGAAACAATGTATATTTACTGGAACAAATCCACAATTGTGTTTATAGCAAGATTGCAGGAGGCTTTTTTTTGCATCACGCAACCCTTTGACGGATATGGTGAACTTTTTTTGCGAGGTGGCGCCGTTTTTAATATGCGCCCACTAAAGCTTTCTTTGTTGTATAGATCAAAGTGGATGAAAGTAAGGTAGCATCTTTTTTTATATGCACAATTAACGACGTTTGTACGATTCTAACCGTCAAATAGAATGCGTCGTTTCGAAAAATTATTTGGTCACGGAAGCCTTGTCGCTAAATAAGCACGAATATTATTAGCACGTGAAGCCGCCGTTACATTCATACGCTTTAAAATGACGACGTGTGATTTTTCAGTTGTCTTCTGTACGTTAATTTACTGACGTAATTTATCAATATACAACGATGACACTTCGACGTTCGCATTCTTTGCAGCCCTTGCAATAGCTTTTCTTCAGCTGCGTTACACTCTCTCCCACATCGCGCTGATGGCCGCCGTCTTGACCAGCACAGCTGTTATCGCTTCTGCATTCGCTCCGAACGTGGTTTGGATGAGCATCATTTTTGGTGGTTTTTATGGTAAGAGATTCTATTTCAATATCAGTAATCTCTACGCATTCTCAAACCCAGTTCCGTAGTGTGTCCAGCTCTCTAGCAACTTTGGACGCACGTTGTCATATATCATAACGTTAGATTTAGTATAAGTAAAATGAGCACACAAGCTGCACTAAACCTTCTTCCATTAGAACGAACACACAGATGCTATGTTTGTAGTGCAATGGGCCTGATATAATCATTTATAGGGAGTTGCATTATTTGCAGTTTTGCTGACAGCAAGATTTTCCTCTCAAATTACGAATTATTAACCTTCAGTGAGCCATATAATGGAGACAAACGTGCAGTTATTTTAATGTATTGCTGTGTCGAGAAAAGAGCTAGTGACTTCATATAGTAGAAGAGTTCAGTATAGTATGCACCCCATTGTCAGCACGTTATATCTTGTCCCTACAAAATCCCGATCACTGCAGCCACATTTTCACGGGGCGAAAAGTCAAAAGATCCATGTACTTAGATTTAGGTGCCCGTTAAGGAACCTCAGGCGGCCAAAATCAATCGGCAGCTCCCCACTATTGCATGCTTCATAATCACATCATGGTTTTATTACGTAAAACCCCATAATTGAATATTTTGAAGTGCGTAGAATTGATGTTCAAGCGAATTTTTCTGATGTGCACACGTTTTGTGCGCGCACAAACGATTGCGACGTCTACATCACCTCAAGCAAAACCAAGACACATGGAAGATGGTCATGATGCTGCACGATGACTTCTTTGGCGAATTGGTGTTTACACTAAAAGATTATTTTTGCTGCGTAAAGATTTAGAACACGAAATTCTAGTGAGAGGAAAGCGCAGACAGCAAAACCTAACCATTTATTTCGATGGAAATCATGCTCCATATCGCCATAATAATAATAATAATAATAATAATAATAATAATAATAATAATAATAATAATAATAATAATAATAATAATAATAATAATAATAATAATAATAATAATAATAATAATAATAATATGTTTATGTCCACTGCAGGATGAAAGCCTCTCCCAGAGATCTTCTATAACTCCTGCATTGCGCTAACTGACTCGAACTCGCACCTGCAACTTTTCTAATTTCCTTCCCTCAGCTAAGTTTCAGCCTTCCTGGACGGCACATCTCTTCCGTTGGCACACATTCTGCAACTCTAATGGTGCTCTAGTTATCTACAATACACTAAGGATGGCATCCCATCTTCATTTTTTTTTGTCTTAATGTCAACTAGAATATCTGCTATCCCCGCTTGCTTTCCGTTCAACACCGCTCTCTTCCTGTTTCTTAACGTGCCATCGTTAACGTTCCATCACTCTTTGCGCAGTCCTTAATTTGTTCGAGCTTTGTCAGCCTCCAAATCTCTAACCCATGTGTTAGAGGCGGTAGAATGCATTGATTGTACGCCTTTCTTTTCAATGATGGAGGTAACCTTCCAATAGAATCTGGCAATACCTGCCATATGCACTTCAACCGATTTTTATTCTTCTGCAAATTTCCTTCTCATGAGTAGGGTGATCTGTGAGTAATTCACTTCGATATGCGTACTCCATAACCGACCTTACTAACGTAGTGGTGATCATGAATTTGTTTCCTTACCAGGCTATTGAATATCGCCTGGTCTTCTGCATATTAATCTTAACGCACACCTTTGCACTTTCTTAATTAAAGTCCTCAATCATTTGTTTCAGTGCATCTGCAGCGTCACTGAACAGAACGATGTCATTGCAAACATCAGTTTGCTGAGATATTCGTCGTTGATCCCCATTCCTGGGCCTTCTCAGTCTTATAGCTTCTATACTTCTAAGCATGCAGTGAATACCATTTTAGAAATTATATATCCATGCTTAACGCCCTTCTCGATCATTATTTTATATTTTCCTGCGGATAAACAAGACAGCTGTGGAATATTTATAGATATCTTCCAAGGTATTCATGCATGCTACCTGTACGCCTTCATAATGCAATGCTTCTATGACTGCTGATGACTCTACTGAATCAAATGGCTCTTAATAATCTATGAAAACCATACACAGAGGTTGAATTAGCTCCGCTGTTTTCTCAATTACCTGATTGATGACATGGATATCATTCCTTGTAAAATATCCCTTCCTGAATCCAGCCTGTTCCCTTGTTTGAGTTAAATCAAGTGTTGTCCTGATTTTATGGAAAATTTTCTTTGTTAATATGTCATACAATTTTGAAAACAAGCTAATGGGGATATTCTCCATAAATTTTTTGACAACTCCCTTCTTGAGAATTAGTATAAGGTTGGCCTTTTGCCAGCTCTCTGGTACACTTGAAGTTTTGAAGAACAGAGTAAAAAGGATCGCAAGCATTTCAACCATTCTAGCTCACCAATATTCGATTAAATAGACTTTTATTCCACCTTCTCCTGCCGCTTTTCCCATGAACCTGTCCGACAAGGTCATACTAACTTAACTGCTATTTATAAAGCAGCCTCTGTATCGTGTCCATCACTACTTCCAATGACGGTAGCGTGGCTTCTGTATGTACAGGACATGTCCCCATATAAGCGTTCTGTTGCTTTTATCGTTGCGTAGAAATTGCTGTGGACATTACCCTGTTTTTACTATCACTGCATGTACCTTGCCTTGTCCTATATCAAGTTTTATTCTGTCTGATTGTAGGCAATTGCAATTAAGCATCAGATAACGATATGAAGGGTTGGTTCACATCCGAATGTAAAATGCTCCGAACAATTACTCCAGAGTTTAATCCTTGCTTTTGCCCGGGATCCCCAGATCGTGAAACCGCGACTCACAGTGGCAAGTTCAGAATTGCGCTGAAGCATGTACACTCAAATGCTTTATTTCACTGGTTGTACGCTCCCTCATTCAGTCGTTGATGCTGCGGCTACATTGTCCGACATAGCTTTCACCATAGCTTAATGAAATGTGATGTACGATTCCTCTGGAACCAGGTGCATAGCCGTTGACTTGCTTCCCTGCGCTCTGTTTCACAAGGTTTAGGGGGCATATATGGGTAAGTTTGTTTGTGGTGGAAAAATAGTACAGCAGCCCTGTACCCGTTCAACCCCTTCTTAGGGTTGCGGCTAGCCTTGCATATGTATGACACAACTTGTGGTATTTTTTTAACATTCCGATCGACTACTTTACATTTGTTGGTTTTCATACTCCACTTGAGCTTCCGTAACAAGGCTCGCACCACTGACGTCAGCAGCGAAGCAGGAAAGCCGCCTCTTAATATCCACGGGACCCGAATATCAAAGCTAACCTATATCTGGCGGACGCACAATTTTCTAAGCACGGATCCCGAGCCGAGCATTGCGATGCCTTTGTTTACGGCCTTAGAGTGAGCGGAGTCATTAGCCAAAAGTTATTATTCTCGCACGTGGTGAATAGTACCAGCAGACATGATCTCTTAAAAACTTCATATTTAAATCTTAGAACTGCTGCTCATTCTCAATCCGAATGTCCTGCGTAAAAGACAGGGCAATCTGATGAAGCTGGAGGATACTTAATACCTTAAGAGCCTCATGATTATCAGTTAAAGCACAATGTTGGTGCATGAAAATAAAGTAAATCATCTGCGTATCTAAGAACCATTAAAACTTGTGTGCCCTTGATGCGATGGTCAAGAGTTGTGTCAATTTTAGACAAAAAAATTAGGTCATGTATAAAAGCTGCTGTGCACGAAGCAAGGCATATGGACTTTTTCTAGAAGAACATTTGGTTTTCAAAAAGGATAAATATTATACTTAGACAAGCATCCATTGAAGCTGAGAATTCTCAGTGCTAAGACCATCCTGAAAATCTGATCCACCTTCAGCATTAATACGTGATCTGAGGGAAACAAACTTTTCGCATGGTGGGATAGAGTTAAGCAAACCGTCATGTCAACAGAAAAGGGAAAGCCAACGTTACAGTTGTCATGAAAAAGAAGATGCTCATTTGAACTAACCTGGAACGAAGATGACTTCAACTTCTAAATTCTGAAGCTACTTCAACAAAAAAGAAATACTGACCTGATGTTGGCAAGAACCATCTTCGCTATATACACCCTTAGAAACAATGTTTGTGTGTTTTTTCTCTGACTAAAAGTGTAAGCCAGACACTTTTCAAATTTCCTGCATTCTTCGCTACAATAATTAGGTCGTTGTCTTCAAAGAACTATAGTAGCTCTTGACGCGGGACGCACTAAAGTTAGAGAAAGTTGTCAATGGCGTATACCGCTTTTTTTTAAAGATACCGAACAGCATGACGAGAAAAGCGCATTTTCTTTGTTGGCTTCCAAATTCAGCAAATCATGTCGTTTGACATGTTTAGGAATACCGTGTATGGAATAAATTTTATGGCCCATACTGCCGTTCACAGCACATTTGTACAGACGATTCGGACCTTCAAGTTAGATCCTCTCAAGCTGTCCCGAAAGTGCTTTACCAGTGACATTTATTTTGGTGTTGTGGAATCAAGTGCTGATGTTCTGGGTTTTGGTCCATATTTAGGTCCTCTATGAGGAATTTTGTCCATTCCTTCAGGGATGTGAGCGTTGCCCTACACACATAGCCTGCTTTGATGCATGTTGCTTTGCCTGGAATGATCGAGCTGCCCAAGTACTCTTATCACGATGCTCCTCCACGTACTTCGATCAATTTGGTGGACGAAACACCTACTGTCCTTAAGTTTTCTAGCGAACCACTGGGTCTTGTGCCAGGCAATGCGTGCCAAGTTAATGGTGGATAAGTATAATCTGGCACCAGAGTTCAGATCACTTTAGTTGTAGACACATATTTGTTTCACTCCATCCTTCCTCGAGCATTGTTACTTGCCCTCAGGTAACGTTTTGATGCCAGAGGGGAAACAGTGCTTCAGCGCGATGCTTATCTCAACAGGAAATTAATCCTTTTCGACTACTATCAACTGCTCATGCAAGAGAAAGGCTCATACATCGATTCTCGCGTAGCGCCTTTGTAATGTGGCCTATTTCTTTCCCAACTAGAAAGAAGTCCTCACGACGCCTTTAACCTTTTCCCTACCAGTGTCCACATTGGTGCACACGTTTTATTAAGGAAAGTACTCCTAGGCAAAACTAGGACGGCATTTAAATCACATGCCGTTTTTTAGCCTTGACTATGGTTAATTTAGCTTCCCAACGAAGATACTGTATATCGAGTCAGGCGGCGGCCAAGTAAAAGAAAACATAGCTTGCAGCGTTTTCGCAAATCGTACTATTCGGTAGCAGTGTCCCTAATGGTCGACACTTTTTCTGAGGCCAAGTATCTCAGCGAAAAGTCCCAAGAAATTCTTATCGCTTGATTTATCAGCCTGAATAATGGTTTAACTTGCCTCCAACGAAGGGTGCTATAGTTAGCTGGTGCGGTCGTTAAGAAAAAAAATAAGAAAATGGCTGCGACGAGCTCACGAGGTACTTTGGCAACATGTGTGCACATTGTGGACCCGGCTTTAAGATTTCAAAATGATTTTTAAGTCCGTGATTGCTTTCTGTGAACACCTCCAATAGTGTTAAATAATAAAAACAGTTGCTCATGTCCTTGCCATCATGTTTTGGGTAAGGACCAGGTTAAAGGCGCACACGTTCTAAAGAGCTTTTGATACGCAAGTGTTTTTCTATTTCTGATCAACTGAAAGTGTTCTTTACCTGATAATTATGAAGTTCTTGACGTTTTAAATATTTTGCAACTTATGTAAATGGCCTTTACTTCACGCAACACCTTCTGTATCACACTGAACTGGAGTTCTTAGATGTAAAATTGATGTTTTTAGCTGAACTTGTCAGCTGGTGCTATTCATCGCTTGCGAAAAATGAGCTTTTTGCCTATGACTCCACTCACTCTACGATTGTAAAAAGAGGCATCGTAATGCTCTGCTTGGGACCGCGCTTAGACATTCCTGTCTAAGCGCGGTCCCAAGGGACTAGGGACGTCAGACTAGATAAAGGTTACCTCTGATAATGAGGGCCAGTTGCTTCTAAAAGCCAGCTTTCCTCGTTCGCTGTTGACGCCAGTGATGCAAACCTTCTTACAGAAGCTGAAATGGGGAAACGAACCCAACACGCCAGAGAAGTCCAGTTCAGCTGTCGAAAAAGAGCACAAGTTGTGCCATACACACATAAAGGTAGCCGCAAGCTTAAGAATGTGTCGGACAGGTATGGCGCAGGAGTCATCTTTTTTTGTTTAAACAACTTGCCCGTCTCTGCCTACGAATCACAGGATGCGTTACGCAAGGATCAGTGTGAATGGATTTAACTGCTACGCTGTCAGATAATTTTCACTCTCAAAAGTGAAAAATTGAGTCACCATCCCAACCGTGCGATTGTGGTTGTCCAGCGAAGCTATTGAAAACCGCCACTATAACTGCTGAGGGCGTAATGAATGCTTTATCGCTTTAGAGTAATGGCAGTAATTGTAATTTTGAATAATGGTAGTAATGGTAATTTTGAAAGCACACCGCTCCACATAGAGGTGCTGCAACAACATTGAAAACAGTTGCTAGGGTGGTTCTTTTATATACGAAAGACTAGGGACGTCATTCCCCACGTCGCAAGCTGCTGTCGGCGCATCAGTTTGCGCAACTGTAAGCGTTACCAGGAAAAACATACGTGCCAAGCGGTACGTGATTCGAATTCTTATCAGGAGCGCCTTATCAATCATGCGGTTCCGTTAACTGTTCTGTGCTCTTTTTTTACTGAAACATATGCTGTTCTGTTTGTCGTATGCGTGATTCGAAAAAAAAATGAATGCAGCGTTCACATCACTTTCAAGTTCAAGTTCATTTAAACATCAACAACCTTGCTGACTGCTTGAGGCCTCTGCCTGAAGGCAGTACGAGCGACTGCTCCTGGCCCTGCAGTGCCAGCAGGCACGAAAAATGCCCACCGACAAGAGGCTAACAGTTTCGCTGTATTAAGGCGTAAATAAAACTCACGCCCTTACGCGGAAAAATCCGCGGAAACCCAAGTACATTTACGAGTTCTGAATGCGAAGCGTTTATTTTTTTATTCATTAAGCCCTGGAGGTAAAGTTGTGCATTAGAGAGGGGAATTATTCAATTAATGTAATCAACACTTCGCACGCTGGTGTTACAGCAGGTGTTCTGCGTAACCCGCTGTGCTGCGTCAAGGGGCGAGCATGAAGCACCAGTCACCGTAACGAGCACCCGACGTGCGCTCGTGACATGGCGTCGCAGCCAAGGAGAATTTGGGGGGGGTTCGACCGCGGCGGCCGCCATCGGCTTTTTCGCTCAAGGGAACGTTTGACGCTATCACATCGAAAGCGAGTGCGGGTGTGAGTTATATACACATTTACACCCTTATTTAAGTTCAAGGGTTTAATGTATCTTACAGTGCGCGTGCAGTTTTCCGATGGGGTAGTGTATCAAATTTCAACAAGCTGCGAATGAACCTACCTCGGGCAAAGTGGCCGCTGCATCTGCGACCAAATGACAGTTTACTGAAGGATTTGATTGAGCACCTTTCGGCGCATTGCCGATCTTGCCTTTCTGCGCCGCAGTTTTGAGATGTGAAGATCCCGGGCAAAAGCACAGATAAAACTGCGCGGGAATTGTTAGAATCTTTTCACATTCGTATCATACTTCAGCTTATTGTTATCTGAACCCTATTTATATATATTTTTACTCGAAGGACGACTAAGTGAGACGAGCAACTACTTACAGGTTATATTTACAGCAGCGGTTGCAGCGCTAACCGGTTATATTCACAGCGCGAGCCCAATTTCTTCTTCCTCCTTTTTTCTCGAGTGATGGCGCCCACGCGCCTCGTTCAAACAAGAAAATATCACAGGCGTGTGGCATAATTCCCCGGTGGCAGAATCGACGTCCCGGAGCGTCTCAAAGTCTTCACTGGTAGGGTGATACTGCTGCAGTCGTGTAACGTGCACGATATTACTGGACTGGGAAGCAGATGAGGCGTCAGGGGCGATCTCGTAGGTGACGGGAGTCACTGGGCCTGTGACGGGAGTCAGTGGGCGAGAATCAATGGGCCTGTGTAACGAGACAGCAGTCTTTCTGACAGGCCAACCTAACGCGATGAAACCATAGAAGCACCAAAGAACCAGGCGGGAAGTGCACGTCTCGGTGTCGCTGGTCGTACAAACGCCTTTGACTGTGTGTCTTGGGATTTCAGAAGGCGGTCATGGGCAATTTTCCTTGCGTGGGCACAGCGGGCGATGACGTCATGTGCACATTCACTGGTTGGTGCCGCGTGAACAGGGAGGGTTGTGTCGAGGAGCAGTGCTGGTTCTCGGCCGAACAGAAGGCAATAATGCGGAATAACCGGCTGTGTCGTGGCTCGAGGAATTACGAGCAAATCTGACAAACGGTAGAGCGAGGTCCCAGTCAGTGTGGTCTGAAGAGACATATTTCGCGAGCATGTCTGTGAGAGTGCGATCGAGATACTCCGTACACTGGCGGTACACTGGTATCTATTCCGCCTATTTTGCTGAAATAAAGGGAATTGCTATAAGGTTTGCTTTTCCTTATTGTATATCCGACACTGCCTAACTGTACAAGCATGTGTTTGTTTTCGTAATGACTTATGTACCTGAAAATTATGTTGTATACCATGACATCGTTGAATATGGTCCCGATATGACAAATGATCGCTAATATTTACGCCCGCATTTTTCAGGTTGACACATTGTGAAAAATATTGTTATTTGCTCTTGAGAACTGTTAATGCTTAATGTCCTCTGTGTTCTCTCAGGCCATTAAGTTTCGTCCTTTCTCTATCAAATAGCGTGAGTATACAACGCTCGTTAGGTTTCATGTTGCACATATTCTAACTTACAAGATATTGCGGAGAGACTTGTGGCTCGAACAATAGCCCTAAGGCCTATATAATCTCTTATTCGTGGAATTGGGGGAGCCTCATTCGTAGAAATTATGGAAAGCAAGCTACTTCTCGCTCTGGTCAAAACGAATCGCCTTGCCAGAACATTGGCTCTAGAAAGGGTCATTAGAAATTCGTCTTTCAGCTGTATACTGATCAAGTAGATGGGAGAAACACAAGTATGGGGAAAAATCGGGCACGAAGACATTACCGCTTACTAATATATATTCGAATATTTTATTGTCAGGTTTCGCAGTCAAGCTATTCGTGGCAGCCGTTTCAATCTACACAATGCTCTACTTCGACAAGTGCCGGGCTACAGCGCAGTCCTTCATCAGCGCCTCTCAAGGAGCAGCTGGCATGGTAGGACAATCCGTGCTGTCGTGCCTCGAGGAGAGTTACGGCCTCACAGGAGCGTTGGTGATACTCGGCGGGATACTCATGCACGCTGTACCACTCGCCATGCTTATGAACGAGCCGCGCCGGATACGGCTCACTTGCTTCCGACGAAAGAAGTTACTAGCGTTTGACGCCGACATCATTGTTACACCTGTGACCTCTGGTTCAAACAAAGCCGCCTTTTTAAAGTCGGGACCGCAGCGGGATTTCTCGGATGTACAAGGCAGCGCGGAACAGCAATTTAGCTTTGGGGCTGCAAATAATAATTCTATTACAGGGCAAGAAGTATTGTCACCTGAAGTTCCTAGTACAGGTGGAAAATTATCATTCGATGCTGCAATGTTTCAAGGCTCTAGTGCGAAGGATTCTCTGAGCAAGTCCTGCAATACTCGAAGTGAAAACTTGTCCCCTTTAAAAGCAGAGCACAAAACTCCACTACCAAGTTTGGAATTGAACACTGCAAGGAATCGGACGGTTATGCCAAACCAAAGCTTCTCCTTAAAAATTGCGCTTTCACTCTTTCAAGAACCAGTGTTTTACGTTTTACTCTTAGGATCTTTAGTTGGAGATTATACTGAAATGGTGTTCCTCGCCACGGCCGTGGAATATGCTGAGGATAAGTCAATGAGCATCGAAATTAGCGAACACCTAGTCACTCTGTGGTTTTTAGGACAGTTCCTCGGGAGTGGCCTATTACCGCTGTTAGTCGACTGCGTGGTGTATAGCCGTTCATTTTTCTATGTGGTCACTTTCGCACTTTCCTCCGTCTCTCTGGTGGTGCTGCCTCACGTGATGGATATCCCGAGCCTTTCCGTTCTTCTGCCGATACACGGCATGGCAATGGGCTTCATCAGGTGCGTCAAGTGCGTAGTTATGGCCGATCAAGTTGGCCCCGAAAGGACGGCAGCTTGTTGGGGCATCAGCGGGCTGGCGATAATCCCCTTATCTCTGGCGAACCCAAGGATCATTGGTAAGTACAACGACGACTTTTTGGTTTTGGTATTCGAGGAAATGCAATTGAGATGGACGGAGAAAGCTCACATTTTCTGGTTAAGCTTTTCACAACACGCTGATATCACTTAGAACGCGCTAACATTAGACTGTATACCGTGTGGGCTCCACTCACACGCTGCCATTTCTTTAGACATCTAGCTCATGTATACTATACATTAAAGGACAAATCTCACTGTAGAGGTGAAGAAAACATCGTTTCAGTGCATAGCATAGTCCTTTTATGCTTGCAAAGCCATGTTTAACGCTTCTGCTCGTCGTAGACCAGACCTATACCAGTCAAAGAAGCACGGAAATACAAGAAGACATAGCAGATCACTGGTTTTCAGCCACATTTCAGATGGACGAGAAAGGAGATATCGGAAATAACTCTGCAAGCGGGCTCCTAGAATAATCGCCCCTATAGTCTACCCACCACTCTGGCCAATGGAGCGTTTTTGTCCGTGTTTGTACATGATGCCGCATGTTCACAAACGAAGTAGCAAAAACCACTGCCATTCAGGTGATTAGGGCACCTTGTAATGACCATGGCCACCAAGATAAGACGTAGCCGAACAGTGCTATGAAGCACGTTATATTTTTGTACAAAAATGCCCTTCCAAGCGTTTCGTTGCACCGTTACTTGTTTAACGTCCGCTTATAATTTGTTATTTATGAATGTATTTGGTGTTGCAGGTTTCTTCCGGGATTCGGAAGGTTCATACGACAACTTCTACAGGATGCTCGGTGGGATCAACTTCTTCGTCATGGTTCAGTTTGCTATCTTCCTTGTGTGTACCAAAAAGAAGAATAACGCGACCGTAAAGGCGGTCATTTGTACAACTGGCACAATCACACACGAGGAAAAAGCGTCGCCACCTCCCCCGATGACGTCATTCA
The DNA here is from genome assembly GCF_050947875.1 of Dermacentor variabilis. Lineage (NCBI taxonomy): Eukaryota > Metazoa > Arthropoda > Arachnida > Ixodida > Ixodidae > Dermacentor > Dermacentor variabilis. The sequence goes on from NC_134570.1 coordinate 151,507,520, forward strand.
AAAGCTCACTTGCTGTTGGTTTAGAAGGGCATTTTAGGAATAAGATCGGAAGTTTATCAACTTGAGGCTTCCCTTTCTCCTATAGATTTTACAACTTATGTGCCTAGGAATAGCATAATGATTAAAATGCGCGCAGGGGCCTCAAATTCTACTTACTACCCTACTAACTTACGTCAAAGCAGGAAAGCTTGTTCTGGCAGCTTCAATCCAGTGCAGCAATATAAAAGAGCGCGCCTAGGTTCACACAGCGTCGCTATTGAATTCAAGATGGTAATAAAAGGGCGCAAGGTTGAACGAAATTGACTCTGCCAGAGGCATCATTAGAAATTGCTTTCCGTATTATATTCAATAAAGACCCTTAAAAAATTTCCATGTAATACATAGATATAGAGGGGCAGGGTTGGCTGGCGTCACCCGAGGGCAATAGGAGATGGCTGGGCGAGGTTATGATTGAGTGTAGAGGGGACAAGAAATAGGCGCGATATGATTATTTTTATTATGGTGTAAGCAATAATGAAAATATTTTTAACGGCCGATAGGCACTGCGTCTTCAGTTTCCGCATTACGCATTGTTCGACAAGGTGTGCAAGGAATCGGACCCAACACTTTTGATTAGATTAAGTTCAAAATGGGTACAAAACCCTGGATAAACTAGCAACTATTGAAACCAAAGCGATATGTCGCTGAGATGTTTGGAGGTAGCGCGCTGAAAGGTGAAGCAAGGCCTCTAAGGTCATCCATGCGCTGATAATTGGGATCAAGTTGACCTCCAGAAGACTTGCGAAGCTACAGACAAAAGCTCCGTATAACAACAAAAAGAAAGCAAGCTCGCTATTTAGTAGAAGCAAGTGGCGCCAACGAGAGCAAAATCGTATTTCAGCGTCCATATCACGAATTAATATGGAGCAGCATGAACGTCAAGAAGCGTATACTGCAAACTTGTATATACTACTATAATCAACATTCATTCCAGAGGCTAACGCTGCAAGCCACTGTCAAAACCAATTTCTTTCAAAAAATTGTTCCTGCAGCCGCCCGTGCGAACACACTTATTTCAGCGCTGTGGGAGTATATAATCCCAGCTGCAAAATTGTAGCCGATAGGTCATTACTTACTCGTCCCACAGCAAAGTGTAGTCATCACCCAGCCGAACTGAGTCTTCTTCTAGGGAAGCACAGCCTTTCTGACAAACCACTCACCCACGTCAGCTGGCTAGCCTCCTGTTGAATATAATTAATATTTTGAAAAGCTCCCACAAACGGTAGACCCGTTGCGTCTTGTGGTCTTCTCACACGCATAAGGTTGCGTGCCTGCCTTCTTGCATATTAAAGCGTACTAGCACAGGTCAACCTACCTGTCTTTCCTACCAATAAATTATATACATTCTTACATATTGTGTAATAGAAAACGTGTGTGCTGCGATTAGTCAAGGAGTAGTGCACTGCAGGGGCATGTACTTCCCCGTCAGTTCGGGCCGAATAAAACGTTCTTTTGCAGACCTTGGCCGGTCCTGATGGCCTCGGGGTGGTCTGACCTGGGGTCTGAAGTTCCAGTATTGGGCGTGGGCCGATGGCTTATGTACAAGCGCATGTTATGCATACAACCAAATCAGTCGTTATGAATTTAGGGTGCCAGGACAAAGTGACTGCTAATTACGTTAGCGACCAAAATAAAAGAAGCATTGAAGTTCCACTTGTTTTTCTTTCTGCAAACGAATTGTTTCGCAAGAACCAAAACAAAAATTAAGGCGGAAACCATGTTTTGCTGTTATCGACTCATGCGAAAAATTTCTTAACCGTCTAGAAAGCGTAAATTTCTGCGAAGAGTGGCGACGATGGTATCACGACGCCAGCGTGTCGAATAGTACATGACGTCGATGGGATCGCGACACTCGAGTGAAGACGTTGGTATAATGAAGATAGTGTGACGACGACTGCACGACGGCCATGCGACAAAGATGATGTGAAGACGACTACTTCGCGCCCATGAAATAAAGGCGCTGGAGTGACGATGGACGTATGTCGACTGTGGTGTGATAACGAGAGCATCATGCCAACGTGATGTCGGTGCTGGAGTAATGCCGACTGGATGACATGCTAAAATGATTACGGTGGTATGAAGAACACGACGTGAGTGCAATAATCTGATGACAACTGTATAGCGGCGACGGCGCCTAGAGAAAACATGACTACAGAAGCACGACTAGAATAGGATCACGATGGCATGTCGACGAGGATACGACCACAACGGATAGACGACAGCGCGATCGCTACGAACAGCAAGACGAGAATGCTGGTGCACCGACGATGGTGCGACATTGAAGGCGTCAAGGCAGTGTAATGCCTTTGATATGATGCGCATGACATCGGACTTGCGTTTAGACGTTGTGTCGACGACTGCAACGCAATCCCTGGAGGAAACAAGCAAAAGCCCGGAAATAGAGGCTAGCAGACAGGTGGCGGAAGGTTGGCGAGGAGGAGAAAGAAAAAAGCGCGAGGCACAAGGTGGGAGAGCGTGCCCTTCGGGGGCTCGGAAGACTGGTGGCAAGGAGGCGGTGCCGGTTCGTGGAGCGGAAAAAAGAAAAGCGTGCCTACCTAGGCAGAGCCAGGAGGCAGCCCTGCTATTCCAAGGGACCGGACTGTTACGGGGATACCGATGGACGACGGTCCATGGTCGAGCTAAGCGTGATGGATGGAGGGGAACTGGCAGGTTAGGCGAGTAGACCCGGGCCTGCCGCACAACCAGGGCTCTGCTGCCCGTTGCTTAGCGCGGCTCCTGACCACGACCCGACCTACGCTTTTTTGAAGAGCTCGGCTATGACACGTGCGCCAACCATTCATCACTGCTGATCCAGCACCCTGCCCTACTGACGTCTCCCTGAGTACGCAGCTGGGCCCCATTAATCAACCGTGCTGGTCGCGACTACCAAGCGTCGCGTTGAGGCCAGCGTCGACAAGGGACCCTGCGGTTTATCCACGACCGCATCCTCGGCAACGTCCCCGATATCTGGGCAAACCTATGTTTCTCGGTGAACCTGCCTTTTAAAAGATCACTGTGACTCTGACTTATCGCGTCGTTAGGGGGCGAAGCAGCGAAACGTACAGAGCAACTCTATAGCTATGATCGCGCCCTGATTGTTGATTCTTGCCAGCTATAACGACGTTATAGGGACAGCCACAAGCGTTATGCGGCCCCCACTTAGCTGCCTCCAGGACGTTCATTAATAAAACGGAGGCAGCCTTACCTTACCCCTTTTGCAATAACACCCCTCCTCTTCACACCGCAGTGTCTTCGGCGCATTTTAATGCGGAATAAACGTGGTTTCATTCATTCATTCATTCATTTATTCATTCATTCATTCATTCATTCATTCATTCATTCATTCATTCATTCATTCATTCATTCATTCATTCATTCATTCTGAGTGCTCCTGCATGTGCTGTAAACATAGCTTATTCAATCTCATGAGTGCAGTAAGAAATATAGCATTTCGTCTGCAAATGGCTCTTTCTAATATTCGCACCATGGTTGCCCTTGCGCGCACGATATCAAATCAAATCAAATCAAATCAAACATGTTTATTTTGCAGGAAGAATACAAAATTTCCCTGCGGGAGGCAAAGACTAAAGGCGAGAAAGCCTGACGAGGTCTTGGCCCCCTGATGAACAAGACAGTCTGCAACAGTTGACACGACTCAATATACGATTCATTAAGTACAATGCGTCTGCATCTCTACATCGGATCACATACGTATTTGTTTATACATGTATATGCAACACGCTCTACAATACATTATACATTTACAAAAGATACATTGAAATGGAATCTAACAATTTTGTTCAATTAAATTCATTTCAGAATATACAAAACATAATTTGACTACACTTATGGATCGACTATGAGGTTAGTAGTCAGGAGGAATGATCTATAATTGCGCTTGAGCTTCTTGGCTTGTAATGTAAGGTCAATATTCGATTCATGGAGGTTTAATAATTGCACTGCTTTATATTCAATGGTCTGTTTGCCATAGTTCGTGCGTACTTTTTTAGTTTTTCGGCTAGAGCTTCTGAACCCATATTTCGTGGATACAGTTCTTGGGAAGGCATCCTGTAATTTGTGTTTATGTATGTGTTGCATCAATTTTAGATTATATACTTTTTTTGCAGATAGGATTTCATGTTTGAGAAAAAGTGGTTCAGTGGCCATGTCCTTGGCATGACCTTTATATTTTTCCAGAATACGAAGCACGCGCTTCTGCAGGATTATTATCCTATCATAATTTGTTTTAGTTGTTGTTCCCCACACCAACATACCGTATAGTAGTTTCGAGTAAAATAACGTATAGTAGAGTGATTTAGTTAACCACGAAGGTAGAAGGGAAGCAATTTTACTGAGACATCCTACAGAGCGAGCCAGATCAGTTAAGAGATGTTGCACGTGTGGTGTCCATGATAGGTGTTCATGGAACCAGACTCCTAGGAATTTCTGTGTGTTTACTTGTTTGATGCGTTGGTCATTATAATAAATTATTACATTGTCGCGGATGTGCTTGTTAATAGGCCTGAACATAACAAATTTAGTTTTTTGTGTGTTTAGCTTTAGTTTATTTTTTGTTAGCCAACCTGAAAGTTTAGCGAGGTATAGATTTGCTGAAGCTTCTATTTCATGAATAGTAGATCCTGTGAAGAACAGGCTAGTGTCGTCAGCAAACATTGTAATTTCCGGTGTATATTGAACATCCGTAATATCATTGATATATAGAAGGAAAAGCACGGGACCTAATATAGATCCCTGTGGAACTCCTTTTATTACGCTTAAGTATTCGGACTCTACATTTTCTATGCCAACAAATTGATATCTTGACGATAAATAGCTTTTAAATAAGTCTAGGACAACACCACGGATTCCATAGCGGCTTAATTTCAGCAATAGGATATGATGGTCAACTGAATCGAAAGCTTTACGCAGATCAAGGAAGACACCCAAAGTAAACATCTTATTTTCAATATTTTCTATTATGTGGTTTTTTACACTTATTAGAGCCTCTTCCGTCGTTTTGTTTTTTCGAAAACCATGTTGATATGGCGATAATAGGCTGTGTTTGTCGAGATATTTCGTAAGACGGTTGTTTACGCATTTTTCATATATTTTCGAGAAGACTGGTAGCACGGATATCGGTCGATAATTTGTTAATTCAGAAGTAATGCCGCCTTTATGGATAGGAGTAACTTTCGCCACTTTAAGTTTTGTTGGGAAAGTTCCCTCCAGAAACGAAAAATTTATAAGATATGCTAATACCGGGCTAAGTATAGATGCAACAGCCTTAACTGGAGCCACTCTTACGTCATCGTAACCACTTGAAATGTTGGTCTTTAGTTCTGCTATGTATCTGCGGACTTCTTCTGGTGATACCTCGTTCAACACGAGAGAATTCACCTGGTTACCTAGTCCAATTTCATATTGCATTGTATCCTCATCGCTAACAGCCATATTCACGAAGTAATGATTAATTGCATTCGCAAGCTCCCTGCCTTCTAAAGCAATATCATTAACTTTTATTTCTTTGGGTGTATTGCATGACACCGTTCTTCCAGTTAAAGAATTAACTTGCTTCCATATTTTTGCAGGATCTGACTTTATGCGCAAGAACATTACTTCATAATAGGCTATTTTTGCTTTTCTAGTGTCACTGTTTAACCTGTTGCGAAATTGTTTGAACTCTCGCAATATTGTAATATCTCTGGTTGCTAGAAATCTGTGAAAAAGTGCGTTCTTTTGCTTGATTCTTTTTAAAAGGTCACTATTTATCCATGGCTTTCTATTTTTACCCTTTCTTGTTTTGAACTGTTGTAGCGGAAAAGCAGTGTTGTAACATTGAACGAAGATTTCTAAAAAAGTGTCATATGCTTTATCTGGATTTTCTTGCACATACACACGTGACCAGTCAGCTCGTTTAATTAATTCGCTAAACTTAAGAAGAGTTTTGTCAGTAATACTTCTATATCGCGGGAGATTTGGACGTTTTTCTTTAATGAATAAGTTTTGCGCAAAAATATAAATAGGTAGGTGATCACTAAGGCCTGAGCACAATATGCCTGCGTTGTAATCGTTTTTGTTTACGCTTGTTATACAGACATCGATAGATGTGGAGCTGTTGTGAGTAACACGGGTAGGCTCTGAAATAGCATTTTCACATCCATAGGATGCTATAAGGTTTATCAGATCAAGCGCATACAAATCTTGACTCATCATATTAATGTTCACATCACCCATGATGAAGTATGGTTTTTTTATGTCATTAAAACAATGCATAAGTTGTTCTAAATGGCTTAGAAAACGGCGCTTGTATCCAGTTGGGGGTCTGTATACTACAGTAAGCAGAAACGAGTTCGTTTCTATTGCTAGACACTCTATGTCACCACTACTCATAGAAAGGCCATCAAGTACTTGAAAGGAATATTGCTGCTTCATGTATATAGCTAACCCTCCGCCTCTTCCAGCGCGATCCAATCGCACTACAGAATAATTGGGGAATTCAGGAGACATGTCAATATTACACAGCCATGTCTCTGTGAACAGTATTGCATCAGGGTCAGCATGAAGAGAACGCAAAAATATATCAAATTCTTCCTTCTTATTCTTAAGACTTCTTATATTTTGATGTATTAAGGTAAAACCAGATCTAGAACAAGCATCACTACTCATCCGTGCTGTTTTTTCCATTGACAAGGAAAAATAATTTTTGTCCATTTTGTCCTCCCTTTTTTCACTTGATGAGATCTAAGTCAGCAGTACTTGTTATGCGGATTACATCTGAAGTTTCATCTTTGCGAGCCAGAATTTTTCCTCCACTCGTCCATACATATTTCCATGTTGCGGATTTTTTTTTTGCTATGGCTGCACCAAGGAGCTGCTTGTTCTGTCGTGTCAGGTGCTCGTTAACATAGATAGCACTTGCTGTGCCCTTGTGGCCTAGGTCAGTCGAAACCACCTTCTGTTTCTTTGATTTCGCGAGTAGCGCATTACGTTTCGTGCGTGAAATGAACCGGACAACAATGTTTCGTTCATTCTTTTTTGCCGTGGATACCCTGTGGCAGATGTCAATATCATTATCACAGATTGGCTCGCCTACTAGCTCACTTATCTTTTTAACCACGACAGTTGAGTCAAGCTCCTCGGGTGCACCTTTTATTTCAAGATTGTTGCTTCTTTGATATTGCTCAAGTTCTTCAATTTTCTTTTCGAGCCGTTGGTTCTCGGTCTTTAGTTTTTCGTTCTGGGAAACTAGTGTTTTTATTTCGGCTCTGAGTGCCTTAATGTCGGTTCCTATTTCCTTCACATCATCACATGTATCACTGCAGAATTTTAAGCTTTCTTTCAGCGACCTTATCTCAGCACGTATTTCCCGTTGAAAATCAGATATTAGTGTCGAAACATCTTTCTTATCACCCTTACTCATGGCAAGAAACTGCAGGCAACAAGTTTCAAAGTAAAGTCGTCAGTTCAAATTAGCAGTTCAGCAAACACTTGTACAAGAGCTTGGCAGCAGCGGCAAGGAAAAAAATAGAACAAAATAACAATTGGCTATAAATGATTGCACAAACCTGGGTATAAAATGCGCAGATTTAGTGAACCGGTCGGCACAGCCGCTGCTGCCAAGTGAGGATCAACGGTGAGGCACAGTTCCTTTTGTAGTCAGCGCCTCTTTCAGGCTGCCAATCCTGGTCCGCGGCTCGCTGACGTCACACTGGAGGCAACGGCAGTTTTTAGATGAGCGGCAAAAACGTGCGATAGTCTAAGAGGTACGGCACGTGCAACGGTGATCCACCGACGATGCAGATCCAAAGCCACCGGGAAAGGCGGTGGTGTCCTGGGTATAAAATGCGCAGATTTAGTGAACCGGTCGGCACAGCCGCTGCTGCCAAGTGAGGATCAACGGTGAGGCACAGTTCCTTTTGTAGTCAGCGCCTCTTTCAGGCTGCCAATCCTGGTCCGCGGCTCGCTGACGTCACACTGGAGGCAACGGCAGTTTTTAGATGAGCGGCAAAAACGTGCGATAGTCTAAGAGGTACGGCACGTGCAACGGTGATCCACCGACGATGCAGATCCAAAGCCACCGGGAAAGGCGGTGGTGTCCTGGGTATAAAATGCGCAGATTTAGTGAACCGGTCGGCACAGCCGCTGCTGCCAAGTGAGGATCAACGGTGAGGCACAGTTCCTTTTGTAGTCAGCGCCTCTTTCAGGCTGCCAATCCTGGTCCGCGGCTCGCTGACGTCACAGTGCAACGGTGATCCACCGACGATGCAGATCCAAAGCCACCGGGAAAGGCGGTGGTGTCCTGGGTATAAAATGCGCAGATTTAGTGAACCGGTCGGCACAGCCGCTGCTGCCAAGTGAACCTGATATTACAAATTGGCGTCCATGGCAACAGGAGAAAGTCGGTTGCAATACAGTGTGCTTGGAGTAGACACAAAATGAGTACTCACGAGATCTGGCTCATGGATCTTGTGGGTCCAGAGCTCAAGGAATGGATTGACGAGGAGCAGAGAACGGCGCGTAGGGAACGTGTTGCGGAATGTGAGGCTGCAAAGGATGCTCTAGAGCGCGAGCAAAAAGATTCTGCAGTTGTGGATAAGGCTAGCGGAGATGGGTGGAGCAGATGGTCACGAGAATATGTCTCAGTCGCTTGCAAGTAACCAGGCAGAATCCTCAGTTTGTGTGAATCCACAGAACATGATCCCTCTGTTCAACGAGCGCCGGGTTGACTTGGACGTATATCTGAAGCGGTTTGAACGAGTAACCACCGGACAGGTTTGGGTAAAAGCGAAATGGGTTAGAACGCTCAACCTAGGACTGAATATTAAAGCGTTTAGAAAGTGTTTCTGGAGCATTCTCTCAATTATGACAAGAATAATCTAGCATTGCTACAACGTTTCAAGTTTACGGCGGATGGTTACGGAGAAAAGCTTCGCCAGAGCAAGCCTCAAGATGGAGAGACTAGTAAGTAGTACGCTGCTAGAATATTTAGCTTATTTGTGTGGTGGGTCGAACTCTCCAATGGAAGACAGAATTTCGATTCGTATCACGACTTAGTTGTTGCAGAGCAGTTCACGAATAACTGCCATAGCCGATTAGCGCTGTTCTTGCATGAAAGAATTCGCAGAACAGTCGAGTCAATCGCAGAAACCGCTTATCATTGAATGGAAGGGCCGCGGCAATACAATTTGCTCCCATTTAAAGAGAAAACGGTAGACCGCACCGTAAAGGAGGACGAAACGCCGAGAGATATAAATCCAGTCAAGTGATTCCTCTATTAAAACTGGACATAAGCCTTCTGACTGTCAGGTCAATTCGAAGAAGCCTTACTGCGGCTATTGCCAATCGCCGGGACATGACACGCAGAACTGCAGGATGACGAAAGGCGCCACAAGTACTTATTCAGCCTGCTGTATGTCGCCGTAAAACGAGGAAGAAAAGCAAACGGTCTCCTGCGTCCTCCACAGTACCATACAGAGAGATGAAAAAACCTGTCCTTACAAGTCAACGGTATGCCGGTACAGAATCGTGAACTCTACGGTCAAGTAGTGTCCGTGTGGCGGGACATTGGCAGCAACACCATCGTGGTGCACCATGCTCTCATACCCAGTACTGCTCTCACGGGTTCGACGGCAATAACGTTACTGGCGTTGCTGGCGTTACTGGCCGGAGCATCGAGGTCCCAGAATCCCGAGTGGAATTAATGTGTCATACTTTTCAGGTACCGCGGTAGCTAAGTGATTGGAAAATCCCTTGTAGGATGTGATCATTGTTCCCGGTTCTCATCAATTAATGAGTCCTGACGGCGAATGGAAGACACCGTGAACTCTTTTGATATCCCGAGACCCAAACGAATATGTCGACAAGAAGAATATGCCTATGGCGGCTTCTTCTTTTCTCAGGACCACGGAAGCAAGCGCAGAAAGAGGTAGGTTTCAGTTCCTTACAAGTGACAAAGCCCACTTTTTCTGCCGAACAAATAAGGGAGAAATCTCTACGTTGGCGCAGAGGAAAAGTTGGGAAACCCATCTCTGGAAGACAAAACTGCAAATAATACATTCTTTTACGACGAGGGCGTCTTGTATAGGACGGGCCAGTTTTGTTCGGGTAAATCAGGGCAGCAAGCCGTGGTACCAAAGTGTCTGATACCCCAGATGCTATCTCTGGCACGCTAAACCCCCCTGGCAGAACACCAGGGCATCAAAAAGATGACGGACCAAGTCCTCGCATCTTTTTACTCACCCGGAGTGCAAGAAGTTCACCGATACGTACGCTCATGCGACGTTTGCCAACGGAGTTCTCCCAAAGGAAGACTTGGCAAAGCGCCATTGGGACGCATGCCACTAATAGACACGCTTCCGAGCGAGTGGCCGTCGACATCATTGGCCCGCTGGCCACTGTCTCAACCAATGCAAACATATATATTGAAGCTGGTGGATTTTTCCAAAAGGTACCCGGACGCTGTGCCTCTACCTTCCATCGACGCAGCCACCGCAGCCGAATGATTGGTGGAGATATTTTCTTGCATTGGCTTTCCTCAGCAGATTTTATGCAACCGGGCATCTTGTTTTACGTCGAAGTTGATGAGAGAATTGAGTGAATCGCTGGCGATGAAGGACTTGACCGGACCATCCTATGCGCAACGAAATGGTAGAACGCCTTAATGGCACGCTCAAGCATATGCTGCGTAAGTTATGCCAGGAACAGCCGAAGTCCGAGGTTCGTTTCCTTGCGTCCCTTCTGAATGCATACAGAGAAGTACCTCAAACAAGCCTGGGCTTTTTGTCCTTCGAATTTATACATGGAAGACGTTTTTAGTCTTGTAGCACAGCTCAGAATGAGCAAAAGGAAAGGTGGAAGAGGTAGTTAAAAAGAACGGAGAACAGGGTGAGTGCTAACTTCCAAGTGATGGTTTATTTCGTGACTCGGAAGCCTACTCGTGCCTTCAGAAGGAACATAGTGCTAACAAACCACTTCTTCCGTTTTATTCTTCTCTTTCTAAGTTGGTTAACAGAGCTAACTTTTGCCTAAATAATGCTTTGACAAAATCGTGCCACCATACTATTTTGTCCAGCTTTGCTTCTAAGTGGGATCGGCTTTCGCAGGTTTGTTATCCCGTGTCCTTACAAGCGTCAGTAGCAGAACGGATTCTAAAAAGTTTTGAAAAACAACCAGCACGAATATAATCCTACAATAACTCGGAGTAGGACAAGTATTATTCCTTAATTCGACACCATCTCACATAATCTTAAGCAAAGCGACAAGCGAGCGAATATTCGTGGGGTGTTTTCTGCACTTAACAAGCTTATGACGATTTGCAAGCTCGCTAATCTGGATAAAGAGGCTCCTCCTAGCTGTGTTAAGAATCATACAAAGAAGTTCGTTAATTCCACACATTGTGTTGTTATTGTTTTTCATTCAAGTATGGAAAAGGTTAGGTCGGTAAAACAGGCCAATGTCTGAATGGTAGGCTGCGCAAACATAGTTACAATGCTAAGAATTGCATTACAGCTGGGCGGTTTCTCGCGGAGCACTGCAAAACATGTAGTTGCCAACTTTTTTCAGAAGAATGCATCACTCCGGGTTGTAGTCATAATCAGCTTATCAGAGAAATCATTGAAACAAAAGCTAGGTCTTGACCATGCATGTATAAGCTCAGCTTCGTTATCGTTATCAAGCAATGAATTGGCGTATCTCGGACTGCCGCCACAGGCTGTCTGAATATGTTTTCTTTTTCACACGGTTACTTTTTGTTTTGTTGCTTGGTTTTGTGTTCTTATCTCTTCATGTCACATATTTCGCTGAGTGTATAGTAAACTTCTGAGTGACGCAACAAACCATCTGTTAGAAGTTGGCGCTCACCCTGTTCTCCGTTCATTTTCAATACCCCTTCCACCTTCCTTTTTGCTCGTTCTGAGCTGCGCTACAAGCGTAAAAAAGTCATGACATACCAACTCGCCCAATCTGCTACGCTTTTGATATATGGAAGGCACGTGCGGACACCACTGGCTGTTCTAAAGGAGCTTCGGACTAAACAACACCTTAGTGGCGAGGTCAAGACTACACATTATTACGTTTTTGATCTTAGGCAGCCTCTCGAACGAAACTCGGAACTAGCACATCAAAACTTGCTGCGAGCTCAAAAGTATATTTGGACAGGGGTTCCAAGCGCCGGCAACTCAAGGCCAGAGACCGAGCGTTGATCGTACTCCCAACATATAACAACAAATTGCATATGCAATGGAAGGGGCCATTCCCCGTGATTGCAAAGAAGAATGACTATGATTACTGGATGGATGATGATGATGATGATATGTGGTGTTTAATGGCGCAAGGGTCAGGTTTAGCCAAAGAGCGCCATGACAAGTGGTGATGTTGACGATGTATTATGGAGATGTGACTTGGCTGTAAACTGGCCTAAAAATTGTCGCCGTAAAGTGCCTAAAATCTACGTGCTATAAAATTATGGCGATGACTGATGACGAATACTATGAACATTAAAATCCATCGTAGAAGAATGATGCAAAATATAAAATATATAAGATGGTAAAATTACTTGGAGCACTGCTGCCTCGCCAGAGCCCTTGAAACACAAAGGCCTAGAGGCGCGTGCTACACGAAAGACCTATCACAGCGGCATCCTCTGAAGAGAGGACCCGCCACGAACATGTGGGGCTAAAAACATGCAGGACAACATCTTTCAGGAAATTTAGTACTGTGTTGGTGTCAAATAAAGGTTCTGGGCCGAGTAGCACTACGGGATGTAGGGGGATGTGCTGCCGGTATGCTAGAGAAAAATGTTTCCTTCTTTCAGATTCGGCTGCCCGACACTCCAGGAGGACGTTGAGGACGGTCAGCCTCTCCCCGCATCTACCGCAGGTTGGAGGATCATTTTCAGTGAGTAAAAAGTTATGTGTGCCAAATGTGTGTCCTATTCTGAGGCGACAGAATAAGACATCTGTCCGGCGTGATTTTGTTGCAGGAGGCCAGAAACCTAATTGTGGCTTTATTAAATGCAACTTATTATTTGTTTCCAGGTCCCACAATCGTTGCCAGTAGTTTCGCAGTTTCCTTCTTAAGAAGGGTTTCAGGTCTGTGACAGGGACTGCAGCGGTAGAATTAACAGTGTGTGATGTAATTGATGTGGCCATCTGGTCCGCTAGAACGTTACCCTGGATGCCCCTATGGCCAGGCACCCAGCATATAACCACATCCTGGTTAGATACATATGCTTTACATAAGACGGAATAGAGTTCAATTATTATAGGATTTTTGTGCTTACAGAACGACATCAAAGACTTCAGAACACTAAGGGAGTCCGTATATATAACTGATTTTTTGAGTTTTGATTTCCTTATATGCTTCACGGTCGACAATACTGCGTAGGCCTCAGCCGTGAAGATACTAGTTTCAGGATGCAGTAAATCGGATTCCGAGAAGGATGGACCGACGGCTGCATATGACACCCCCTCGCGTGACTTCGATGCGTCTGTGTAAAACTCCGTGCAGGAGTGTTTGTATTGCAGTTCCTGGAAATGCATCTTGATTTCAATCTCTGGAGCGTGCTTTGTAACCTGCATGAAAGATATGTCGCATTGTATCATCTGCCACTCCCAAGGAAGTAGCAGCTTAGCTGGAGGCATTAGGCAGAACTCGAGGAGTGGGACATGCATTTCATCACTAAGCTCCCTCACACGCAGCGAGAAAGGCTGTCTTACGGAGGGACGATTGCGAAAGAGTGTAGCATATGTCATGTCATTAACGGTTTTAAAACAGGGATGTTCAGGATTTGAGTGGACTTGCAGAAAATATTGTTACGGTTAATGTTAAACCGGCTTTATTCAAGGGACGAGATGGATGGTAAAGTCAAGATGGCGTCCTGAGGCTGCACCAGCTCACTTCTTCTTCCTCTTCTTCTCGCCCGGCTCATGCCGTAGCAATCCCCGGTTGCCAGACGAAGCCCGCTGGGCAAGTCCAAATCACTCGGAAAGCGTAGGGTGAAACCGCTTAAGACGGGCAACATGTACTAACTGGGTCCGGCTAGACCGACGACCAGTCGACGTCAAGCGTGCCACTACGTACGTCAAGTCACTCAAGCGATCTACAATGACGAATGGGCCCGTGTACTGAGGTAAAAACTTTTCGCATAAGCCACGTTTACGTTGAGGAGTCCACAACCACACAAAGTCTCCTTTGGCGTACGAGACAGACTGGTGTCGGCTGTCATAGCGCTCTTTCGATCGGTCTTGCGATGCCACAGTACGAAGACGAGCGATACGCCGGGCTTCTTCGGCAAGACAAAGCGTCTTGGCAACAGAGTACTCGCTGTGAAAGTCAAACGGTAGTATAGTGTCAATGCAGCTTAGCGGTGAACGTGCGTAAAGGAGATAAAAAGGACTGTAATCGGTCGTCTCATGCTTTGCAGTATTATACGCATAGGTGATGAAGGGGAGTACGTCATCCCAGTCCTTGTGATCGGAAGATACGTACATGGCCAGCATGTTAGTTAGAGTTCTGTTCGTACGTTCTACAAGCCCATTTGTCTGAGGGTGATAAGGCGTTGAATGACGGAATTGCGAACTGCAGAGACGAAGCAGTTCTTCTACGGCGTCCGCAACGAACTGACGACCGCGATCGCTAATGATCACACGGGGGGGACCATGTCGAAGAATAATGAATCGAAGCAAAAACGTTGCAACGGACGCAGCTGTTGAAGATGGCACGGCCGCCGTTTCCGCGTAACGGGTCAGATGGTCGACACATACGATCACCCATCGGTTGTCGTTAGATGATCGGGGAAATGGGCCCAGAAGATCGATACCCGCTTGTTCAAATGGCAGGCGAGGCGGCGGCAGAGGTTGGAGAAGACCTGGCGGAGCGGTCGTAGGGCGCTTGTAGCGTTGACATTGTTCGCAACTGGCGACGTAGTGCTTGACCGTGTCCCGCATTCTGGGCCAGTAAAAACGCTCCTGTGTCCGGTTCAAAGTTCTTATGAATCCTAGATGGCCAGAGGTCACATCGTTGTGCATGGCTCTCAGTATGTCCGTTCGCAGACTCTGCGGCACCACCAGAAGGAAGCGTGCGCCTTTAACCGAATAATTGGTCTTGTAAAGCAGGCCGTCACGCACACAAAATCGACCGGTGGCTCCAGGACGCGATGCGGCCACAAATAGAGGTTCCAAACCAATATCATTTTCCTGCTCTGCTTTGAAAGTCATCGAGTCTGGGAATGTAGAAGAAATGGGAGCAAAACAGTCATCAAAATTGTCTTCGTCACACTCCGTCGTCGTCAGAGGAAGGCGGGAGAGACAGTCCGCATCTGCGTGGCGACGCCCGGACTTGTAGGAAATAACGAAGTCGTACTCCTGCAGTCGAAGAGCCCAACGTGCCAGTCGTCCACTCGGGTCACGGAGATTCACCAACCAGCACAACGCGTGGTGGTCAGTAATGATAGTGAACGGGCGTCCGTAGATATAAGGTCGAAATTTGTGGACAGCGAAAACAGCTGCCAAGCATTCTTGCTCGGTCACAGTGTAATTGCGTTCCGCCTTAGTCAAAGAGCGACTAGCATAAGCCACAACGTGTTCAGCTCCTTGATGACGTTGCACAAGTACGGCGCCGATGCCGATGCCACTGGCATCAGCGTGCACTTCCGTAGGTGCGCATGCATCGAAGTGACGCAATATGGGCCCTGATGTTAGTAGAAATTTTAGCTGACGGAACGCGTCGTCGCAAGCCGATGTCCAGTTGAAAGGGACGGCTTTTTGGAGAAGACATGTTAGGGGGTACACCACGTCGGCGAATCTTGGGACGAAGCGCCGAAAATACGAGCACAGGCCCAAGAAACTCCTCAACTCCCGCACTGACTTCGGTGCTTCGAAGGAGCTGACTGCCTCAATCTTCCGTGGATCTGGCCTCACACCGTTTTTGTCGACCAGATGCCCAAGTACTAACGTCTCGGTTTCTCCAAAACGACATTTCTTGGAATTTAGGATCAAGCCGGCTTGTTTGACACAATCCAGAACAAGATTGAGACGGCTGTTATGTTCACTCAATGTGCTGCCAAAAATAACCACATCATCGAGGTAGCACAAACAAATTTCCCATTTAAGTCCTCGGAGGATAGTATCCATGAATCGTTCGAACGTTGCTGGCGCGTTACAAAGGCCGAACGGCATAACGTTAAATTCATAAAGACCGTCTGGTGTCACGAAGGCCGTTTTCTCCTTATCGTCTGGGTGCATGGGTATCTGCCAATACCCCGATCGCAAATCCAGTGATGAAAAGTAGGCAGCGGAATGTAGACAGTCGATGACATCATCAATTCTAGGAAGCGGATACACATCCTTTTTGGTGACCGCATTCAGTTTCCTGTAATCAACGCAAAACCGCCACGATCCATCCTTCTTCTTTACTAAGATTACTGGTGCTGCCCACGGACTAGAAGACTCTTGGACAACACTTTTACGCAGCATGTCTTTCACCTGTTCAGCAATAACTGTCCTCTCTGCTGAAGAAACGCGGTAAGGCTTTTGCCGAATGGGGTGCGCAGATCCGGTGTCAATTCTGTGGCGAGCACGAGAACGCGGGAGTGAAGCCTGCCTGTCGCCTTGTGTGAAATCGAACACAGAAAGATGTGCCCACAAAACTTGTGCGAGAGCGCGGCGCTCATGTGAGGGCAGTGCCTTGTTGATCATTCGTAGGATCTGCTCTTCAGAAATGCTTCTTTGGGGATCGCTAGTATGAGACTGCTCCTCCTCGCTTAGAACTGTAATGGAGCTGTAAGTAATCTCGTCAAATTCAGCAAGCTTCATATCACGCGGGAGAACGGCAGGGACGCAAGAACAATTGAAAGCCCATAAATTGGAGGCGCCATTCACTACTCTCACGACAGAGCGTGGTACAAGTACATCTTTCTTTGCGCAGCTCGACGTAAGTGGCTGGACTTGCGCGTCAAACGATGAAAGGTCGGCAGCAGCGAAATTGACAGGGATACGTGACAGCGACCAAGGCGGTAGCAGCAAATCGTTCGAAACAACACAATAGTTTTTCACTGGTAAGGATGTGTCGGCAAGGGTGGCGAGAAGCGCGCTATTCAAAGTAATTTCGCCTGTGCCACAGTTAACGGATGCACCACAATCCTGAAGAAAGTCAATCCCGAGAATCACATCATGAGTGCATCGCGGTAGTACGAGAAATTCTGTTTTAAGATCTTCTCCTCCGAATAAAACACTTGCAACACAAATACCAAGGGGAACTAGGCACTCTCCGCTGACACCACGAAACGTCACACCATCTTTCCACGGGAACATAACTTTCCTACCCAGCCTCTCTTTGAAAGTCACACTCATGACGGAAACGGTAGCACCAGTATCCACTAATGCTGTTGCAGGTATACTATCAATTAACACACGCACTTTGTTCTTCACCATCATAATAGGCAGAGGAGTATTTCGCAGATACACAGACTGTCCGGCGACCTTACCTCCATCGGCCGCGCCGGCTAGTTTCCCGACGGCGGTGGAGACGTAGCACGTCGCCGTGGTGACGGTGAACGGCGTTGGCGACTGGTTGGGGGCGTCAGGCTGCGGTCAGAAGCTGGCGAGCCACTCCTTCTACTATACTGACGGAAGGTATCCCGAGGTGGCGCGCCTGTGGTGTTTGCAGGGTCTATCGGCCAACGGTCGTCATAACTATCACGTCCAAAATTAGGCCAAGTTGGTGGTGGGCCATATGTTGTTGTCTGTCGGCGCCGGCGACAAAAACGAGCAATGTGTCCTGAGGCGCCACAGCTGTAACATACAGGAGATGCGCGACCGACGTTGTATGCCTCGGAGTCAACCCTGGGACGCTGCGAATAATAAACGCGATCTTCCGAATTCCGATTCGTGGTGGTAGCTCGACGAGTTCGTTGATCGTGCGTCATGTCGTCGGGAAAGGTACGTCGGTGCTGTCGCAGCTGATCACCTCGACAGTCTGCAACGCCTGGCATGACAGACAATGCTGACACAGCAGATGCATGTTCTTGAGGTTGGTTGGAAGCGCAACCAAGCTGTTCGACATCCGCCCCTTTGGTGTGTCGTTCAAGTTCTTCGCGGACAATTTGCCTTATAGTTGCCGCAAGGTCAAATTGAAAGCTGTAGTTGTCGTTTTCGTCAACGCTTGCCACCGTTGTGACATTTGCTAGCCTGCCAAACTTTGGCGTGATACGGCGCAGCTTCAAGGCCTCAAATGTGCGGCAATGCTTGATGAGGTCGGCGACCGAGGCGAGACTCTCCTTTCCGATTAAATAATTGTAAACATCCTCGGCTATGCCTTTCAGAAGGTGTCCAACCTTGTCCTCTTCGGACATTCGAGGATTGGCAGTCTTGCAAAGCTTCAGGATCGCCTCTATGTACGTAGTACAGGTCTCACCTGGGACTTGAGCGCGCTGAAGCAATGTCTGCTCCGCCCGCTTCCGTTTCGTGGTGGAATCGCCAAAGCACTCTGTGAGGTGAGTAACGAAGCTTTCCCACGTTGTGAACGTATCTTCATGGTTCTCGAACCACACTAGCGCCGTGTCTGTGAGGAACAGAACCACATTGTCGAGCTGAGTCGTGGAGTTCCAGCCGTTGTACTTGCTCACACGCTTGTAGTGGGTGAGCCATTCCTCCACGTCTTCGCCGAATTTTCCAGAGAAAGGGCGGGGCTCCATCTGATGCATCCAGGCGCCGGTTGTTCGCACTGGAGCTGCCAGAGAAGGCTGTTCGTCGCTGCTGTGGGACATCGGGATCTCAAGCGGTGTTGGAGGCAGTCGAGCGAGGCGTCGGCTCCGGCGTGGCACTTGCTGCAGCAGCTCCGTCGTCTTGGTCGAAGTACCCCGCAGCTCCACCACAAAACTGTTACGGTTAATGTTAAACCGGCTTTATTCAAGGGACGAGATGGATGGTAAAGTCAAGATGGCGTCCTGAGGCTGCACCAG